>NW_024070212.1:20834126-21238682 GCF_014754425.2 Oryx dammah
CAGGCTCCTCCATCCATGGGATTTTCCAGGCAAGAGTACTGGAGTGGGGTGCCATTGCCTTCTCTGCCTTACCTGCCTCTTATTTCAATTGCCAGTGGGAGTTGATCAGCCACCCAAGGTGCATCTGACCCCACTCCAGGGTGTCCTACCGACCCAGTGGTAGAGCTCTGCTCAGCACCTACACTGGCACATGGACAACCGGAAGTGGGGGGTCATCAGCGCAAACACAGGGTACACCTCTGAATAGTGGAGACGGAAGCCCCTCCTCTGCCCCTGCCACCACGCCCCTGATGGTTCCAAGGCCTGGTCACCAGGGTCTCTCCACAATGGGCTGAGCAGCCCACTGCACTTACGAATGCCCAGTTGATAATGTGTCTTCCTATTTTGAATCCTTCCCTGCTTCTCTGTCCTTGCTTCCCACTCTTGCTCCTGGAACTGTACACCCTGCTAAAGTGTGATCACATCAGTCTCTGCCTCAGGCTCTGCTCCCTGGGGAATCCAGACTGAACCAATGATTCCAGTGTGAAATCTGGAAATTTCAAATCAGAAAATTCAAATCTGAGAATCTAGCTTTTATCACTCTACCCAGAACTGTAGAGCATTCAGTCCAAGCCAAGGTTGGCAGTTCACTCTTAGAATAAGTATAGGTGTGCAGGTCACAAAGCCTGACATTTGACAGCATTCAGAAGCCCAGCAGGTATAGGCATTCTCACAGTTTCTTGTGTGTCAGTCTTGTCTGCCTGTACGGATCTTTACCTCCAAGACCCTGTGCCTCAGGCATGTAGGACAATGTGGACAGGCAGAAGATGCCAGAAAACATCTGCCAAGTTGAACTGAAGTTGTTCTCTGTTATTTCCCTGAATTCCACATAATCTTTGGCGGCCTCACTTAATCTACAGACTAGTTTCCAAAAGGGCATGTCCTTCTGCTTGTACTGCTTGTGCGCAGCGAAGTGGCACCGATGGAAACTTCCACTGAGCAAGGCAGTGCCACGGCACTCCAGCAGACACTGGGCCATTATACAGTGCTTTATCCCAAGAGCTCGCCTCCCCCAGGCACTGCATCTGGAGCTCCAGCCTTGGAAATAGTCAGGCTGCTTGCTGCTCTTATGCCCCTGTGTCCCTCTATCCAGAACATCCCTGCTCCCCTGTTTCCCCACCCACCCACCACTGACAAGCATGACAGCTCCCTATGTCTGTTCAAATTTTCAGTGGGAAAGGAATTAAAAGTGTGGAAAGAAATTATTCTCCCCGCCCCAGTTAACCAAGGACTTCACTGCCACTAACTTGCCTCTCTTCTTCCCCGTTCCTCAAATAGTCTAAAGATTTGGGGAAAATTAAAAGTTGCTACAGACACACACATATGCATGCATGCATACACCCCCCACACACACACAGGGGCCCCTGTCTTCACATTTATAGCTGCCCTTAAGCCAAAGGGCTTTCTGGGTGAGGGAGGCAGCCCAAGTGATGCTGGCTTTTCTCTGGGCCTCCTGTATCAGGTTCGTGCAGGATGCCATGAGCGTGGAGGTGTTGAGTTCGGACCGCCAGGGCACTTCAGCTGGTAGAGAGAGTGAAAGGCGCCCTCTGACAGCTGGGCTGGGAGCTGTCAGGGCGTGGAGAGAGCAGCTCAGGTGGCAGCTACGCTTTCAAAGGAAAACACCTCTGGCTTTTCCAATGTGCGCTCTTCTGCTTCCTTTGCCTGGCACCCACTTACACCCTGCCATCCCGAGCCCCCTGCTCACTCCTTCCAACACTTTCTGCCCACCCTGCTGACCTTCTCTCCCTACCCAGCAGAACCCAGGCTCACGGGCAGATGGATGCATGTGTATATGACTCGTCTTCCCACATAAGCCCCGGAACGTCAGAGTACATCTGACTTTTCTGTTGTCCTCTGTCCCTCTCATGTGAACCATAGGCTTTTTAAATAGGGAGAGGCCTCTAGCAATCAAATTTAACTCGCTTTTTCCAGGAAACTGAATCCTGGAGGATCAAGAATTCTGGAACCTCAGTGCTGAGCAGTCGTTTAGGCCAACCTCCTAATTGCTGCTGTCTGCCAGTGGTTGCCCAGCTTATCCTGAAACTTCCATTGACAAAGTCCCTGAAATGGTTAGGTTTAATTTGCCTGGCTTCTCAGACTCAGAGTCAGAGCCTAGCTTCCTACTTATAAGACCTCTTTGAGCTCTTGTTTCTCATCTAGGAAATAGTATAATAGTATCTAACTCATAGGCTTGCTGTGAAGAATAAATTAAATTCTTCTTAATAAATTAATAAGAATAAATTAATAATAAATTAATAAATAAATCATTAGTATCAAATGATTACTTAATAAGTATTAGTTATCATTATGCCTTTTTCCAAGACAGCCCAGCCAATCTTCAGATGGATCTGTTAGAAACTTAGTTTTCTTTTTTAGTTAAAATCGGTTTCCTGTAGTTTCCATCTTGTGTGTGTTGCCCAGAGTCACTCAGTGAGTTATGGCAGAACTGAGACCAGAACCCAAATCTCTCCACGGGCCAGGCTGTCTCTGAAATACTCGCTGCATAACTGAAAAAGAAGGCAATTTGCCACAATAAAACACTGTTGTGTTTATTCCCATTTTAGAAGGTGAGATAAGAGAGTGAGTTTTCGCTAGCCTCAGAGCTAGTTAGGTTCCCAATCGGTTCCAATCACGCCTTCTCTGCAGGCCTATGCTCTGTCCCACTACACGTGCGGCTTTAACGGTGTTTTCTCTCTCCCGCTTCCATCTTAGCAGATCAGAGAGGGTGGTATTTGTAGATATAGATAAATTGTAGCCTGCCCTGAGATCCCACTCATCTCCTCTGTTCATCTTTCTAATGCTAATGGGTTGGTTAAAATATAGGAATAGTTTTGGCCTGCAAGTATATTGGAGAGACAGGATTAGTCCTTCAGTTCTATAACGGGTCACAAATAACGTTCTGCTTACACCTCTATTTAAGGGGTGGCCCTAAAGGACTGTATAGGAGAGAAATCCTACCATGGTGCAGAGCTCTGATTGGCTCTTGTCATGATACACTTTGTCTGGAAGAGAAAATGACCTGACCTCTGGATTGAAGCCAATTCAGAGACAATGACTAATGATTTGAAAAAATAGTTAGGGAATTTGAAGAGATAAGACTGAAAGATGTGTGACAAAGAATTTTGGGAAAGAAGTGTATGAATGGACCAGTCACAATGGGCCCAGGATGTGAAATAGATTCGTTCCATGAGACTGTTCTTCCAAAGGTGTGCATAGTGCAAGAGGCTCTCAAACGATGTACAAGATGTCTTGCCCTTTGAGTGTTAGCCTCTTTCCCAAGTCACCCCAGTATTTGCTCAGTGAGGTTAGGAACCTCATCCTGGTGGCAGGGTTAAGATTATTGAAAGTCTGCAACATGCAAGAGACTTTACCTAGGCTGACCTGGCCACCATCACTGCTGAGTATCGAACTTCCTAGAAGCTTGAACCCCCAGTATGGTACCATGACTGAGAGGCGCCTGTCAACCACTTGCCTGGAAGACTGATCGCATTGAATCCTTTTATCATGAAGGGGGCAGAAATTGGCTTCTCATTGCAATAGTGAGTGTGTTAGTTGCTAGTCATGTCTGACTCTTTGTGACCCCATGGACTGTAGCCCTCCAGGCTCCTCTGTTCATGGGAGTCTCCAGGCAAGAATACTGGAGTGGGTTGCCATTCCCCTCTCCAAAGGATCTTCCCAACCCAGGGGCTGAACTCAGGTCTCCTGCATTGCAGGCAGACTAAAGACTCTTTACCAACTGAGTTACAGGGAAGTCCCATTGAAATAGATATTTCTGCATTTGCTATCTCTGCCCACCATGCTTCTGTCAGGAATATTACTTACAGCGTGCCTGCCACGCTCCTGTGTCCATGAGATTCTCCAGACGAGAACACTGGAATGGGTTGCTGTTTCCCTCTCCAGGAAGATGCCCTGACCAGGGATCAGATCCATATCTCCTGCATTGGCGGGTGGATTCTTTACCACTGAGCCACCAGGAAAACCCCATAGTAAATGAATGAAACACATTTAGTATTCTCCTTAAGAGATATTCTGAGGAGGGTTGGGAGGGAGGTATGAGAGAGGGGACATATGTATTTTTATGGTTGATTCATTTTTGTATGGCAGAAACCAATGCAACATTGTAAAGCAAATATCCTCTAATTTAAAAACAAAAGAAATATTCTGATAAACATATTTTCTTTTATTTCATTATATTCAGGGATGGTTAACAACCTGGACATGTTTCCGTAATTCTTGTAAATGGAACTTTGGGAAACTGCCTGGTTGGCCCATGCCCAGCCCTCATTGAAAGAATGAACATGGTATGTGCCTAGGACTGGGAAGAGCAGAGGATACACAATGAGGGGAAATGAGGTCAAGTAGAGCTCGCCCACTAGGTGCCGTCCGGTTGGGGCAACTCCACCATTGACAACCTGTGCATAGAGAGAACACTGCGGCTGCCACCACCCCTCAATACAGGAGCCTCACTTCCTTTTGACCCGAGGCAGGCTTTCCTGAGAGGTGAAGGGAAGGGAATACGGTGGTTCTAGATGTTTCCCTCTGATAAGGTAGACCCGATGCCTGGTCCCACTTTAATCCATAGCTTCTTCAGAACTTTGCAGAGGGCGGATGTAGCTAACACTGAGTAAAAATAAACCCTGAAACAGACATTGTTAGGAACAGGTGCTTCAGAGAAGTAGGATTTGATTCCTGAAAACAAGTACCTCCGAGGGCCTTTTTGCCAGGAGGCGGGGCGCCTGATGGTGACAGTGAAGTTGGCTTTCTTGCCCAAGACTTCCACCTACCCTCCACCTTTAACGCCACCACATACCACAGCCCCATCAATCTCTCCTCACATTGCTTCCCCAACTCCTGCCCGATATAGATTCCTGAAGCCACCACCTTCTGACTCAAGGATTATAGTTTCTCAAAATAAGTTGTACTGAACAACTGCTGTCCCCAGAAAGAGAACGAGTGGAAATTCCAAGGCCCTGGGACAGGGTCTCCCCCTCCCTCATGCTTAAGCCCCTGCCTCTGTGCCCCTGTAGGTGCCTGTGATGTGTTGTTCTGAGGCACTTGGTCATGGCTAGTGGTCCACCCAGTATTCACAGAGTATGGAACTGACAATGGGGTAGATTTCATTCCCCAGCATCTCTTGTATCTATGTAACTAACTATCACCCACAGAATATGAGTAGAAATGATGTCGTTTCCAGGCTGAGACTTTTAAGAAGCTGATGAGGGAAGTCCACATTTTCTTCTCCTGTCTGCCATATGAATGTTAAGAACTCTGAGCTTCTAGGAAAGAGTGGAGCCACAAGACAGCATGAAGGAATGCTGCAACCTACCAATGAGAAACATGTACACTGAACAATTACATGATCAAAAAATCAATATTTATTTGCGTTAAACCACCATTTTTTCTTATAGAAACTAGCACTATCATAATGCTGTGCTCAGTTTCTTCAATCATATCCAACTCTTTGTGACCCCATGGACTGTAACCTGACAGGCTCCTCTGTCCTTCAGATTTTCCTGGCAAGAATACTGGAGTAGGTTGCCATTTCCTCCCCCAGGGGATCTTCTCAACCCAGGGACTGAACCCATGTCTTCTGCATCTCCTGCGCTGCAGGCGGATTCTTTACCGCTGAGCAGAGGAAGCCCTGTAGGTGCCTGACTAAGAAGCAAATGGAAAGAGCAAGTCTTTACAACCTTGTACTCCATTTTTACATCAAAAAGAGGCTGATCAGGTCTAGGTCAATGTATTGAAAGTCCTTTTGTATTGTGCAGCTCTTTGAATACAACGTCCGGTAAACTCATATAGGCAACTGGCCCACCTGAGCAGCCCTAATCAAATTGTGAGGCAGGGAGCGATATGTGGCTGGGCCCTACCCACTTCACTCCATGTCAATCCCTCCCTCCTGTGGGCCTGGGTGAGCTATTAGTCTCCCTTCCATTATAGCTCAGGGAGGATGAGTGTGAGGCCCAGACTGCCCTAGCAGGAAGGGACAGGCTGAATGGAGCAGGAACTCGAACTAAATTATATGTGGGCCAGTCTTTTCAAGCCTATGTGGGAGATGCAGATGGGGTGTTATATGGCCTCACTTGAGAGGAGAGAGGCCTGCAGGGCCAGGAACCCTGGCAGGACCAGAGAAGGCTCTCCTGGTCCGAAGAGAACTACAGTGGGGAGGAAACCATGAAGGATCGAGTTAATCGACAATTCTGAAGATCTGTAGGGAAAACCTGGATTTGATCCTATAGGCAATAGGGAACTGCTGTAAATTTCTGAGCAGAGGAACATCTCATGAAAGGGTTACCAGAAGAACAGTGGCTGTGTTCATGTAAGATCATCTCTAAAAACACTCATGGCTTTTCCGGTAAGTGGCCTGAGGTGACCCCTAAAAATGGTGCGCTATTCACTTGACCCAGAAAACCCCACAAAATCATGCAAATCAAGAGGTTCAAATCTTCGTGTTCACTTTAAGAACACTCGTGAAACTGCCAAGGCCATAAGGGTATGCATATCCGAAAAGCCACCAAGTATCTGAAGATGTCACTTTAAAGAAGCAATGCGTGCCATTCCGTCGTTACAATGGTGGAGTTGGTAGGTGTGCACAGGCCGAACAGTGGGGCTGGACACAGGGTCAGTCGCCCAAAAAGAGTGCTGACTTTTTACTACACATGCTCAAAAATGCAGAGAGTAATGCTGAACTTAAGGGCTGAGATGTAGATTCTCTGGTCATTGAGCACATCCAAGTGAACAAAGCCCCCCAAGATGCGGCGCAGGACTTACAGAGCTCACGGATCAGCCCCTCCATGAGCTCTCCCTGCCACACTGAGAGGATCCTGACTGAAAAAGAACAGAGTGTTCCTAAACCAGAAGAGGAGGTTGCACAGAAGAAAAAGATATCCCAGAAGGAACTGAAGAAACAAAAACTTATGGCCCGGGAATAAATGCCGCCAAAAATAAATGCAAATAAAAGTAAAAAAAATAAAAACACATTTGTCTGAACTATAACAACCTTTAACAAGCACTTTGTGGTGTCTCTTCCTCTCATCCAACATTTCTGCCCGTCTAATTTTAGATCCCCAAACATGCTGCCCAGGCTTCTGCTCAGGTGTCCAGGCTCCATCACCCAACATGAGCCCATCCTCCATTCTGAAGCTGCAGTGACTCCCCTGGAACGCAAACGTGGAACGGCATGGCGCTGCCGCCTTCAGCTCCGTCAGTGGACCTCACTGATTCAAGTCCAGCTCCTAAGCTTGTTCCCACTTCTTCCACGGATTCACTGTAACCTTCTCCAATTACACTGCAGCCTCCTCCAGTTACATATAGCCTCACCCCCAGTTACACCATAGCCTCCTTCAGTTACATTACAGCCCTCTCCCCAGTTACACTATAGCCATCCTTTCCGGCTTTCTCCTCAGGACACCTACCCACACCAGCCGGTCAGCGCTTCCCCTGTCTCTCCCCACCTTCCTGCCTGACCCACGCCTTCCTCTCTGCTTATTCTCCTTCCCTTCTGCAAGCCCCCCTTACCTTCTCTCAAGCCTACCATGGAAAATCTGCTTTTCTCTGATGCCTAGGTCTAACCTCATGTCTCTTGGAAATCCTTTTAAGATCCTCTAGTCTAAAATAGTCTCTCAAGACACTGCATTTGTATCTCCAGTGTATCTGGTCTAGCACTTATCTGTCTGTCTAGTATCAGAGTTATTTATAAATGCCTGTTCCTCCCGTTATGTTGTGCACTCTTAGCAAGCCCAAAGAGTTGAAATACATACTTGACCAACTTGTGTTGGCTAGCAGAGTTTATAAACTTTCACGGGGAACAGTTCTATAGATATTTGAAAAGTAAGAGTAGTCATTCTGAGCTCAGGACTCTGAACTTTTAAGCCCCAAACACTTCCTACCCCCTTGTTTTATGGCAGGTGAGGCCAGCCCTAGATAAGAAATGCTACCGAGAAGGCCAAGAATTTCCCACACCCCTCCCAGTCCAGGGCTGTGTCTAACTGGAGCCAGGACAGGCATGGCATCAGTATCCAAACACTAGGATGCGATCCACTGCACGGCCTGAGTCCCTTTCCTCCCACTGTGCATCTATAACCTGAGGCTGACATGCTGCTTAGTCTTATAAAGACTTTGGGGGAATGCTGCCACTCAGCAATGAGGAGAATGGTTATTTAAGAGAACGGCAGCCATCTGAGATCATTTATTGAGCATGCCTATATGCTGGGCTCTGGACCCGAGACTGGGAAAACACAACCCTGAGAGGTTAAGAATGATGGTGAAGGGACTTCCCTGTGGTCCAGGGGTTAAAAAATCAGCTTTCCAATGCAGGAGACTCAGGTTTAATCCCTGGTCGGGGAACTAAGATCCCAAAGGCTGCGTCCAAGGCAACTAAGCCTGAGCGCTGTAACTATTGAACGCACGCCATAATGAAGATCCTGCATGCTGCAACTATGACCCGATGCAGCCATAAATAAATATTAAAAAAGAAAAAAGAATGATGGTGAAGTTACAAGTCAGGACAGTGTGCCACCTACAGATAGGTTGTGTTCCTGAACCACATGTGTTGAAACTTAGCATGCTTGCTTCAGAGAAACAATGAACAGGAGGGTGAGGCTTCTGGGTTATCACACAAGAGCCCATTGAACTCACAATGCAGTTAACTGTAGTACCTGAACACTACAGAACTCAAGCAACCTTTAAAGTCTGATTTCAACCGAAGTCATCCTGCCTTCCAATATGGGATGCCATCTTCACCGAGCACAGCCTCAGCATAGGCCTGGAGGTCCTTTCCTCTGCACCACCACAGTGGGCAGAACCCACTTTCCTTGGGGCCACCAGAGTGGCAGAAGCTCTGAGTTCCTTGGCTCCTCAGTAAGTATAAATGGCAGGGAGGAAGAGTCTCTGAAGCTTCTAGCGTTTAAGTGGGTGCCTAAGTGTCCCTAGCAGCACGGAGGAGAGGGGAACCCAAATGTTTCCATCTGAGACGGGAGTCCTTGACTGGAATGGCCATCTGTATGGAAGGGACGTTCACTAACCATGGTTTGTAAGCTGAGAAGAGGAGTTGGAGAACATTAGAACTGAAAGGATCTTTAAGATCAGCTAATCCAACCCCCATATTTTATAGAGGAGACTGACACTAAAGAAGTTAAACAGGGACTTCCCTGGTGGTCCAGTCATTAAGAATCCACCTTGCCATGCAGGGTACTTGGGTTTGATCCCTGGTGGGGGGACTGAGATTCCACATGCCATGGGGGTCCAGTGCCTATGTACAACTACTGAGCCCTCATGCCACAACTAGAGAGTTGTGTGCCACAACAAAAGAGCTTGCATGATGCAATTAAGACCCAATGCAGCCAAATAAAGAATTAGATAATTTTTGAAAAGAAGTTAAACGATTTGTCTCTGGTTACACAAAATGAATGGCACAACCAGGCTGTGAATCCAGAGCTTCTAAAGGTAAGCAAGTCAAGTTTAGTTCCATCATCTGCTAGGTGGGAACAGTGATCCTTCCTGATCTCAGGGTTGTTGGGAGGTGCTCATGAAGACATCCTTAAGAAATCTTTGTAAACTGCAAAAGGCCATGCGAATGAAAGCTACTTTTCTTTCCACTACTCCTAACTGCCTCTCTTCAAACTTAGTGGTGCAGTGAGGTGATACAGAAGCCAGGATGTGCAGTCAGGATATTCAAAGGCAGCCCCCAATCCTGTTGGTCTACTAGCCTAAGAGGTGTGGCTTGTTAACTCTTGTCCTCTGTTTTTCCATACTTTTATCCCAAAGCTGACATTTCTCTTTGGACAAGCTGTTTAAAAAAAAAAAAAGCTCACTCTTCTAATCCAAACAAGAGAAGCCTGGTCTCCTGGAAAAGTTTCCAATCTTTAAATAAGAGGCATGCTTCATCTTATTTGGGACAACACTAGAAACACCTCCAGGTGCCTGTCAGAATGGCACCCGAAGCCCCTTGGTATTTCCCAGGAGAAGGCACTAGAAAGCAGGGAGTCCTCAGAAGAAGGCCCTTGGGAAACAAACCATTTTCCCCTGGTGCCCACTTTGCCCTTTTGAAAAAGCTGGTTTGGAATCTGCCCATGTTCCATCCCCTCCCACTTGCAGATATTCTTGTAATAAGTTAAACATTTTGTAATTGCTTGCCATTGATGGGTCACCTGTTTTTTCAATTGCTCTATGCTACCTTCAAAAGTATTCCATTCACCACCACTGCTCAGTTATGGGGTTCTGATAGCTGGTGGGAGCCCACCCATCTGGGGGCACATGCCTTATAAGGAAGTCCTTGCTGAGTTCTGATTGGCTGATTTTCCTAGTGGCCCAGTTGATCCCAACATCTCTCTGAAGGTGGGTAGTAGTGATTTCTTGGTGAAATCTCATGGCTAATGTGTTTTCTCTTGTGAAGCATGGAACAGAGGTAAGTAAAAATCATAGTGTGAGCTAACATTTATGGCTCAGTGAATATCCCGGGCTCTGTGATGAGCTTATTACTTGGTGGAACTCATTTAATCCTTATAACCCTCCGAGGTGAGCTGGCAGTTTTTACTCCCATTTTATAAAGGAGGAAACTGAGGCTCAAATAACTTGCCCAGAGTCCCACAGCCAATAGACAGAGAAAGTGGGATCTGGTAATGTCTATCTAGGTCAATGGATTTGGTCTGTGAAATTCTCGGAAACTGACTTAAAAACAAAGGCATACTACTTTGTTTATGAGAAGTGCTCTTGTGTGCATAAAATGGGGAAATGGTCACCCTTCACAGTTCTGAGCTCTTGTTTCAGGTCAGGACAGAGCTTACTGTGGTCTGACATGGGTTGTGTAGTCTGGGGAGGACCTTGCATGCAACAGCTGTAGATGGTCACCAAGTTCTGATGACAGAGGGGTCACCTCTGTACACCAGTCTGAAGTGCCCCCAGAGGGCTGAGCTGGGCCCCTGTCCGAGTTCACATGACCCTGAACAACAATAAGAAATTACAGAAGAGTTCACCAAGGAGGGTCATTCTGCCCAAGTCACCCCGTCGTAAAACTCCTGGGTGCCCACCCAGCCTCGGGGCAGGAGCTGCGTGTACTCCTGCAGGAGTGGGACTTGAGCCTCACTGGACATCGCAGATGCAAACACTCCTCACCCTCTGCTCACCCTCTGCTGTGGGCTCCACCACCCGCCTCGCCTCCTTCAGGAGGCCACTGGGTGGGATCTTTTGTTGGCACACTCACTGAGTAGGGAAGAGTCAGGAGAGGGAGGTGGAGGCAACTGCAGCTATGTCCTTGTCACCACAGGCACAGCTGAGCCTGGGCCCCGTCCAGCCACACTCTTAACTCCAGCTGTCACAGCAGCCACGCCTTCAGCTCAGTTTGCAAGAGTCAAAGTAGCTGTCCCCAGTGACCTCTCGGGGCCGATAGAACTGAAAACTGAGACCAAAAGTGACTCGACAGAAAATAGACTGAGTCAGGGCTTAAAAACATGCCTTCCTCAGCCCCTCCTTCCCCATTTGGCTTTTGTCTCTAGGTGTGCAAGCTGTCTGTTCCATGCAGGGGGAGGAGACCATTACATACGATGTGAAACACTGTGATGGTCCTTGAGAACTGCCCTGGAGAGGATCTCAGGAAATATGCTGCTGACACACAGGGAAGCCCAGGAGGCTAGAGGCCCATGTCACACAGATCATGGGGCATCACATGGCCTCTGCCAAGCTTTGAGTCTCCGCTAAATATTAATCCACAAAAGCTCATTCCCTCTTCTTCAATAGGGGAATAGCACGAAAAAAATCTCCAAATATCTAAGACATCTGGAAAGAAGAACATTATTGCCAAGCAGGAACCTTGACCTTTGAGGCTCTCTCACCCCAACCAGCCCCACCCCAGCTCTCTTACAGGTCATCGTATAGTCTGGGCTGAGATGCCTGAAGCAACCTCATCCCTAACCTTGGTCATGATCCTCCAGGCCAAAAAGGCGCAAAAGGCAGTGAGCCCCCAGTTCTGCCTTCCTGTGATCTGGAGACTTCCTCAGTCTTCAGGAGATGCTGAGACCACTGAGCTTCATAGGCAAGTCTCTGTGACGAGAACAAGGCAGGAACCAGGGAGCCACTCAGCCCACATTTTCTTCCTCTGATGAGTACTTTCTGCAGTGCTTTGCTCATTTCCTGATTTGTCAGTAAAATGAGGTCAGAGTAACCAGTTCAGCTGCCATTCTGGTGAGTCCTCTAACCTAGACCTAATAAATGAAGAAAAATTAGATAGAAAAGATAGATATTAAAAAAAAAGGAGCATGATGTGCACTAACGTGTAAAATAGACAGCTGGTGGGAGCCTACTGTATCGCACAGGGAGCTCAGCTTGATGCTTTGTGGTGACCTAGATGAGCAGCAGGGAAGGAGTTCCCAGAGGGAGGGGATATATGTACACACGTGGCTGATTCATTTTGTTGTACAGCAAAAACTAACACAACATTATAAAAGTAACTGTACCCCAATTAAAAAAAAACACACATGGGAGGAGGGACTCATGGGGCAGAGGCAAAGAATAGAGAAGAGATGAAAAAGCGGGGAGGGGAATAGAAAAGTTTTAACAGTCCTTGAGTAAACAAGTGATGAGCAGCCATGCACTAGGGAGTGTGACCAATTCAGTTCATTGCACCTGAGGTCTAATAGAAAATGAATGAATGAATAAGGAAAGTGGTATGTCTCAGAAACTAAATCCTGAGAGAGTGCTTTAGACTGAGATGAAAAAAAAATGGCACCATTCATTCACAAAAGAGACAGCCCATTGGTTATTTTAAAACTCACCCATATTCACACCCTGGCTCTGACATAATGTACTTAAAAATGTAAAAAAAAAATTCTTGCAATTTTAATACCGTGGGGAAAAGTTCAAGTTATTGTAGAAAATTCTACAGTGTTTCTTCTGTTAAATGCATAAAGTAAAAATGCCAAGAAAGGAAGAAATAGCAATGTATGTGCCTGGGACATAGCAAGTGCTTAAATATTTATTGCATAATGTACAAATTCAGTAATGCACTGTCTAACCTACTGTATGTACTATGAACACAGACTCTTGGGCATGCTTTATGTATATTTATTTATATTTTCTTAAACTGCTAAAAAATTTCCTTTCTTTTCTTCATTGTAAAATTCATGCATTCTGCCCTCTCTGGTTCTTTTCTTGCTTTTGTTTTTTCAGTTCCTGGACCAGGGGTGAAACCCTCACCCCCTATAGTGTAAGTGCAGTGTCTTAATCATTGGACTGCCAGGGAAGTACCCTCTTGCTTTAGTTTTTCAACTGGCATTTGCTTTCACAAAATAACCTCAAGGAGCTTCCTTAATTCCCAAGCCTCTCTTCTCAATGTATTACTATTCTGTTTTCTCCCGTTCTTCCTCATACACACTCACACAACACATACCACAATCTGCTGCTGCTAAGTCGCTTCAGTCGTGTCCGACTCTGTGCGACCCCATAGACGGCAGCCCACCAGGCTCCCCCGTCCCTGGGATTCTCCAGGCAAGAACACTGGAGTGGGCTGCCATTTCCTTCTCCAATGCATGAAAGTGAAAAGTGAAAGTGAAGTCACTCAGTCATGTCCGACTCTTGGCGACCCCATGGACTGCAGCCTACCAGGCTCCTCTGTCCATGGGATTTTCCAGGCAAGAGCACTGGAGTGGGGTGCCATTGCCCTCTCCATACCACAATCTAGATGCCTTTATTTAACTTCCTATAGACAGCTCTACATATACCTCCTTCAGCAGATTTAATACTTACCATAAAACATTAATAATATTGTATTTATTCATGTAATTATTACAAATACAGTTAATTTATACTTAGTAAGCCCAATGATAAAACTCTTAAGAGAGCAACATATGGTTATTAATGAACACATTAATAACTATGTTTTTGATGGTATAAGTTGTTTCTATAAACTGACTATTCCTATGACAGACTTGAAATATGTTTAATTATTTAAATGCTTTCATTTAAAAGCATTTAAATAAAATGTGTGATTTTAATAATCCAGTTCAATTTAGTTCAGTCGCTCAGTCGTGTCAGACTTTTTGCGACCCCATGAATCGCAGCACGCCAGGCCTCCTGTCCAGCACCAACTCCTGGAGTTCACTCAGACTCACGTCCATCGAGTCCGCGATGCCATCCAGCCATCTCATCCTCTGTTGTTCCCTTCTCCTCCTGCCCCCAATCCCTCCCAGCATCAGAGTATTTTCCGATGAGTCAACTCTTCACCACAGTACTGGAGTTTCAGCTTCAGTATCAGTCCTTCCAATGAACGCCCATGACTGATCTCCTTTAGGATGGACTGGTTGGATCTCCTTGCAGTCCAAGGGACTCGCAAGAGTCTTCTCCAACACCACAGTTCAAAAGCATCAATTCTTCGGCACTCAGCTTTCTTCACAGTCCAACTCTCTCATCCATACATGACCACTGGAAAAACCATAGCCTTGACTAGATGGACCTTTGCTGGCAAAGTAATGTCTCTGCTTTTCAATATACTATCTAGGTTGGTCATAACTTTCCTTCCAAGGAGTAAGCGTCTTTTAATTTCATGGCTGCAGTCACCATCTGCAGTGATTTTGGAGCCCCCCAAAATAAAGTCTGACACTGTTTCCACTGTTTCCCCATCTATTTCCCATGAAGTGATGGGACCAGATGCCATGATCTTCGTTTTCTGAATGTTGAGCTTTAAGCCAACTTTTTCACTCTCCACTTTCACTTTCATCAAGAGGATTTTGAGTTCCTCTTCACTTTCTGCCATAAGGGTGGTGTCATCTGCATATCTGAAGTTATTGATATTTCTCCCAGCAATCTTAATTCCAGCTTGTGCTTCTTCCAGCCCAGCATTTCTCACGATGTACTCTGCATAGAAGTTAAATAAGCAGGGTGACAATATACAGCCTTATGTACTTCTTTTCCTATTTGGAACCAGTCTGTTGTTCCATGTCCAGTTCTAACTGTTGCTTCCTAACCTGCATATAGATTTCTCAAGAGGTAGGTCAGGTGGTCTAGTATTCCCATCTCTTGAAGAATTTTCCACAGTTTATTGTGATCCACACAGTCAAAGGCTTTGGCATAGTCAATAAAGCAGAAATAGATGTTTTTCTGGAACTCTCTTGCTTTTTCGATGATCCAGTGGATGTTGGCAATTTGATCTCTGGTTCCTCTGCCTTTTCTAAAACCAGCTTGAACATCAGGAAGTTCACGGTTCACATATTGCTGAAGCCTGGCTTGGAGAATTTTGAGCATTACTTTACTAGCATTTGAGATGAGTGCAATTGTGCAGTAGTTTGAGTGTTCTTTGGCATTGCCTTTCTTTGGAATTGGAATGAAAACTGACCTTTTCCAGTCCTGTGGCCACTGCTGAGTTTTCCAAATTTGCTGGCATATTGAGTGCAGCACTTTCACAGCATCATCTTTCAAGATCTGAAAGAGCTCAACTGGAATTCCATCACCTCCACTAGCTTTGTTCGTAGTGATGCTTTCTAAGGCCCACTTGACTTCACATTCAAGGATGTCTGGCTCTAGCTGAGTGATCACACCATTGTGATTGTCTTGGTCTTCAAGGTCTCTTTTGTACAGTTCTTCTGTGTATTCTTACCACCTGTTCCTAATATCTTCTGCTTCTGTTAGGTCCAGACCATTTCTGTCCATTATCGAGCCCATCTTTGCATGAAATGTTCCCTTGATATCGCTAGTTTTCTTGAAGAGATCTCTAGTCTTTCCCATTCTGTTCTTTTCCTCTATTTCTTTGCATTGATTGCTGAGGAAGGCTTTCTTATCTCTTCCTGCTATTCTTTGGAACTCTGCATTCAGATGCTTACATCTTTCCTTTTCTCCTTTGCGTTTTGCTTCTCTTCTTTTCACAGCCATGTGTAAGGCCTCCCCAGACAGCCATTTTGCTTTTTTGCATTTCTTTTCCATGGGGATGGTCTTGATCCCTGTCTCCTGTACAATGTCAGGAACCTCAGTCCATAGTTCATCGGGCACTCTATGTATCAGATCTAGTCCCTTAAATCTATTTCTCAATTCCACTGAATAATCCTAAGGGATTTGATTTAGGTCATACCTGAAAGGTCTAGTGGTTTCCCTACTTTCTTCAATTTAAGTCTGAATTTGGCTATTACACAAAATGAGAAATTTATAGGGATTCTAAGATTATTTTCAAGAAGACAAAGTAAAAATGCTTCTAAATAGGACTCCTTACCTATTACTTGTCAACATCTAAAATATGGTTTTCATAATTACTGAATATCTGTCTGTTCATTGGCTTGGCTGTCACCTGAGAACCATACCCTCCCGCGGGAAATATACTTAAATATTTTAAGTAAAGCCATGCCCTATAACAATACTCGATTCTCCTCAATATGGCCTAACGTGCTGGTCTCGTCTTCAGTTTCTCACCTTTACCCCCCTCAAGTCCAGCTGACTATGAATGTTCACAGCCTAGAATGCCCTAAGTAATTTGGCTGAAACTTACTTCAAGGTCCAGCTTCAATGTCACTTGCTCTATGGGGTGGCCTCAGTAACCATGATAGAATTCATCTTTCTCCTTTATGTGCTTCTGGGTGCTTCTGTAGCCCTTTTCATCCGGAGATATGAAAGTCACATCTTTCCCTGTGTGACTTCTCCTTGGGCTTCAGAATTCCTTAAAGACAAGGATGGGGACTTATTTGGGATTGTATTTTCACACAGGGTTTGGCATATGGTAGATAGGCAAGAAATATTTCTTGTATAGATGTATTGAAGTATTTCTGGTCTGCATTCAACATCTCTTTTTATACCTCTACTAACAATGATGCCCAACAGGTGCAGCGGAGCTGACTGCAGCCTCAAAAAGCAGAAGTCAGTTGTCCTAACTTCTTTGTTGGGTCAGCTCCCTTGGCAACAGTAAACAACCTTTAGCTCCACTAGTTTGCTTTTCCAGCCTCTTTTCTCTACTCTTCTCTCTTCTGTGTTTCCCCATAAGTGAGAATAGGAACAAAACCTCTAATGCACACCATATGAAAAGGCTTGCGTTCATGTTAAGTCACTTCAGTCATGACCGACTCTGCGACCCTACCATAGCCCGCCAGGATCCTCCGTCCATGGGATTTTCCAGGCAAGAATACTGGAGCAGGTTGCCATGCCCTCCTCCAAGGGATCTTCCCAACCCAGGGATCAAACCTGCATTTGTTACATCTCCTGTTTTGGCAGTGTGTTCTTTACCACTTGCACCACCTAGAAAGCCCCATGGAAAGGCTTATCTGCTAAAAAATGTTTTTGTAGAAATGCAATTAAGCTACACCTTATATACTCCTGTAGACCATTCTGCAATGCCTAGCACAGTCCTTGGCTCAAAAAATATTTCATCAGTATGGCAGAAGTCAAAATATTGTAAAGCAACTATCCTTCAACTAAAAATAAATAAATTTAAAAACATTTCATCAGTTAATACATGGTTTTATCAATGCTGTAAAATACCAGAGAACTTTAGCTATTTACAATAGCAAAAATGATTCATTATTAAGGTATCATTTTTGTGAGGTACATGAATAGGGTTAGAAGATTAAGAGACTAAAAACTCTGTGCCTGCTCTATTATTGCCTCCATAAGCTACTGGGAGACTTGGCACATGCTATTGTGGTTAGTAAACTAATTTCATAAACTCAGTTAAGATAGACTCAATTCAACCTCTGAGAAAGTAATACCAATTTTGAATGATGGCATCAAAGTGGCCAGAGGTGAATTGTACTGTACACCCAACTGCAGGCAGCCCCCACATGCCTTTTTCTGGCTAGATCTCCAGCCTCCAGGCATTTCAACTCAGCGACCACCAAAGGTTGTCACAAGTTGAGAACATCTGTGGAATAGAAGAGACTTTAGAATGTGAGGTCTCTTTCCAGCCCAGAGACCTTACATTCTCAGGAATATACTAAAAGGACAATGAAAGAGCCAGAGTCATTTCCATATGCTTACCAAGAACCTATGACAAAACTCTTTAAAAGTCTGATTTATGTACAGGTGAATCTATTTGCAGGACAGGAATAGAGACACAGATGTAGAGAATGGACGTGTTGGGTGGGGATGGAACGAAGGAATGAATTGGAGGGGGAATGAATTGGGGAGATTGGGATTGACATATATACACAACTATGTGTAAAATAGAAAACTAGTGGGAATCTGCTGTATAGCAAAAGGAGCTCAGCTCGGTGCTCTGGGATAACCTAGATGGGTAGGATGAGGAGGAAGGGAGGTCCAAGAGGGAGGGGACATATGTACACATATAGCTGATTCACTTCATTGTACAGCAGAAATTAACACAACATGGTAAAGCAACTATACCCCCAATTTTTTTTTAAGTCTGATTTACTCATGTTTTTGTTAAGCTTTTGTCAGTTCTGTGTTATCAAGCTCTCTCTTGCTGATTAAAGTCTCTGATTAATTACATATGGAGAAATAAATTCTTTAAAACTCGGGGGTTAAGGGAAAGGGAGATCAAATCTTTCAAAACAACGTTCATGCAGATAAAAACAATACAAGAGGTCCATGGTGGTGAAGAGTTTGTAAACTACTGACCTCATCCAACCTTCTCCTTTTCCCACCCAGGAAAGGAAATTTGCCTGGGTCACACAACAGGCTAGAGGCAGAGTCGGGGTGACTCTCTCTTTCCTGGGCCAGTGTCTTTTGGGCTCCCACACTATAGCATTCTCAGTCCCTCACCGCGAATCTGTCTCTGCTTCTTGATTTTCCTGACATCACTGGCTGTTGCAGAGAGGCGGGAGCGCACTGCACCCAGAGGAAAGGAGACCAGGAAGTGCCCCAAGAGAGAAAAAAGCTGGAGACTAGCGACACCCACTGCTCAGACCATGATGAGACATGCAAGTGTTCTGGGCAAAGGACCTCAGTACAGGAGCTCAACGAAGGGGACAGTGAGGAAGACTGATGGAGGTGGCTGAAGGGAAATACACAGGTCAAGAAGAAAAGATAAAATGGCTCTGTTTCCTGGAGGCCAGGCTTCCTTATTAAAGGGGCATTGAGGATATGAGACATTTACTCCACCAGCTCCTAATGGTTAATCAGTGGCCCTGTGCGGTGAGATGAATAAGCACGTGATTTGGTAGAGACCCAGGGAAGACAAAGATGCAGAATGACCACTGATTATGTAGGGGACACACTTGCCTCTTGAGATTCTCCTGATCTCCTCTCCCACAGCCCCTATTGCCTGCCTCCAGAGCTCACTTAGTAATAACACACACTTAGAGTCTGCTCTAGCAACTCCCTCAAGCCTCGTAACAACCCTACAAGTAGGTACTATTATGTCCCCGTTTTATCAGTGAAGAAATGGAAACAGAGAGAGGTTAAAAAATTTTCCCAAGTCTCACAACTAGTAAGGAGCACAGCTGGGATTCAAATCCAAGCAGTCTGACTCAAAGTCTGCACTCTTAAGTGAAAGTGAAAGTTCCTCAGTCGTGTCTGACTCTGCAACCCTGTGGACTGGGGCCTGCCAGGCTCCTCTGTCCATGGAATTCTCCAGGAGTGGGTAGCCATTCCCTTCTCCAGAGGATCATCCCAACCCAGGGATTGAACCCAGATCTCCCGCACTGCAGGCAGATTCTTTGTCATCAGCCTGACTTGCTATGTAATTAACATCTCCTATTGAAATGTTGCTTTTCCCTCTCAGTCTCTGACTGTGAATTCCTGAAGGTCAGGGACTTGATTTTACTCATTATTGTATCCACTCTACTTAGCCAAGTGCCTGATATATGGTATATTCTCAACAAATGTTTGTTAAATGAACCGAAGTGCCCCTCTTTGTCTCCAACTCCTTCAGATTTTTAAGATTCCAGAAGGTTCCCTAGCTGGCATAGATTTTATTCCACCATCTCCACCCCAGTCCCTACTCTCCTAACATGCTTGTCCTTATGAGAACTGCTTCCTACTTAGACACTTTTTCTTTCCTTTCCCCTTATACTCCTACATTCTATAGGGCCTCTCATTTGATAAGATCTTATTTTTAGCCATCAGAAATATGAATTTATGCTAATATTAATATATTATCATTTATTGTCTCTCTTAGTGGGATTTCCTTACCCAAATGGAAAAACACAAATTCATTCATTCAGACAATTCAACAATTCTTTAGTCTGATTCATGGAAGGTTAGGGCAAGGCACGATTTTAAAAGTCATCATGTTCAATCTCTTCATCCTACAAAGGATGAATCTGAGTCCTGGAGAGGGAAGTGACGGGTCCTTGATGATACTGCCAGTTAGGAGCACAGTCAGCTCTCTTAGGCCTTTGTTGATGGATAGGAAATGGTCCTTCCCTTCAAGAAGTCTGTGATGGAAGAATTGCTGTAGGTGCTAGTAGGGGTGGTGTTGGAGTAGACAGACCTTCTGAAATCATTCCATATAGGTGGCCACCTATTTGACTGTCACCTGCTTTGGGCATCTAACAGTGGTTCCTAGCAATCTGGGCCAGAGGTGGGGAGCCTGCAAAAGTAAGGAGGCTGTGATAACAACCAGAAGCCAAATATTGGAGGGACCTCACTTTAATGTGTGCTTATAGTTTCAGTACAAGTAGCACCAATTTTCTGCAAATTCATTTTAAGATCTTTGGATTGACAGAACAGATCAAGAAGGCATTTTTGGTTTGTTTGTTTCAAGCCTTAGATTTGGGGGAACATTTCAGTTCAGGACAATTTCATTAGTCTTCTCTGTTGACTGCCTGTAAAATGCTGTTTTCCTTCATGGCTTCATTCCCATCTATTCATTTATACACTATTCCTGACTGATCTCATCCATTCTCATGGCTTCTAACCTGACCCTCAAATTCTTATCAACTGACAGTTCTCTCCCCTGAGCCCCAGTTGCTATATTGAATGCCTTTTGGACATCTTTATCTGGGTGACCACAGTCTATTAGAATTTATAACTTTCAGGAAGGTTTCATCAATCCTTTTCTCCCTCGCCTACCCTATACCTACTACTCCAGACTATCAATATCCTGTGACAGGCTCTCATAGCACTCTTTGTCTACAGTTTATTATTACTGATAATAGTTGTAATGGTTACGTTTCAACTTGACTGAGCTCTGATGCGCCCAGGTATTTGGTCAAACATTCTGGGTGTTTCTACGAGGATGCTTTGGGATGGAATTAACATTTAATCAGTAGACTGAGAAAAGCAGATTGCCATCTGTAATGTAAGTGGGCCTCATGCAATCAGTTGAAGTTCTGAAGACAAAAGGCTCCCCTCCCTCAAGTAGGGGAGAATTCTCCTGTTTGATGGCCTTTAGACTGGGACATCAGTTTCCCTGGTTCCACAGCAGCCTGCTGGCTTTGGGACTTGAACTGGGACATCAAAGCTATAATTTTGGGACTTGTCATCATCCATGGTCTTCTGAACCAATTCCTTATAATAAATCTCATATGTTCTATTGACTCTGTTTCTCTGGATAATCCTGACTAACACAATGTGCTAAGTCACTTCAGTCATGTCTGATTCTTTGCAACTCTATGGACTGTAGGCTCCTCTGTCCATGGGATTCTCCAGGCAAAAATACTGGAGTGGGTTGCCATTTGCTACTCCAGGGAATCTTCCCAACCTAGGGATCAAACCTGTGTCTCTTATGTCTCCTGCGTTGTCAGGCAGGCTTTTTACAACTAGCCCCACCTGAGAGTAAGCTGACTAATACAAAAGTAATAGCTGTTTATTGCCTTGTTTTACTATACTTTATTTTGGGGGGCTCCAAAATCACTGCAGATGATGACTGCAGCCATGAAATTAAAAGAGGCTTACTCCTTGGAAGGAAAGTTATGACCAACCTAGATAGCATATTGAAAAGCAGAGACATTACTTTGCCGACTAAGGTCCGTCTAGTCAAGGCTATGGTTTTTCCAGTGGTCATGTATGGATAAGAGAGTTGGACTGTGAAGAAAGCTGAGCGCCAGAGAATTGATGGTTTTAAACTGTGGTGCTGGAGAAGACTCTTGAGAGTCCCTTGGACTGCCAGGAGATCCAACCAGTCCATCCTAAAGGAGATCAATCCTGGGTGTTCTTTGGAAGGACTGATGCTAAAGCTGAAACTCCAGTACTTTGGCCACCTCATGCGAAGAGTTAACTCTTTGGAAAAGACTCTGATGCTGGGAGGGATTGGGGGCAGGAGAAGAAGGGGACAACAGAGGATGAGATGGCTGGATGGCATCACCGACTCAAAGCACATGAGTCTGAGTGAACTCCAGGAGTTGGTGATGGACAGGGAGGCCTGGCGTGCTGTGATTCATGGGGTTGCAAAGAGTCGGACACGACTGAGCGACTGAACTGAACTGAACTGAACTGAACTGAACTGAACTATGTACTATAAGGAGAAACACATAACTGCACTTAACTTCTTTACAACTCTACATGGTAGGTATTATCTCTGTTTTATAGATGAGGTATCAGGTTTAGCATGGGGTAGTGATGCGTCCAATGTACTCTCATTCCAAGGTCCAGTTTTCTGGTCACCTGTGTGTCTCTCTCACTGAACTGGATATATTCCTATATCCAAAAAATATATTCCTATATTTTCTTTCCTCTCTCGGCATCACTCAGATTCATCATATCCAAAAAAAGAATTATTTTACCTTTTCCTCGAAGTTGCTTAGTTAAGGAAAGGGGTTGAGAGCACTAAAGGCCCTAAATTTTGGATATGCTATAAAGTGCTACCACGGAACTCTAAAGAAAGTGATGGAAACTTCTCACCACCACCATTTGCAGCACAATGCCTCATGCCTGCCCACCCTGTGAATGTCTTCCTTGCCAAGAGTTTCAAGTCTATCGGTAAATTAACTTTAAAAATTTAACCCCGAAAACACACTACAGTTTTATGATGAAAGTCAGTGGAAAATAGAACTTTATTCATTTATTTATTCATCCACTCATATCTATTGAGTCTCTACTATTTTTCAACTTCTGGGCTAGGCATTGAGATTGACAAATATTTCCAAATTATAGATACAGGTAGATCTGTTTCATTTATTTTTATTTTTTTCATGATAAACCAATGAATTTTAATGTAAGGCATTGTAGAAAGTTTATTGGTGTGATTTTGGATACCACATTGCAACTACTTTTTAAGAAACTGCTCCTTGCTGAGTTTGTTATGATATCAAAGAAGAATATTCACAGTTATATGCAAAAGTTATTAAAATACTTCTCCACAGGTAGATCTCTTTTAATGAGAAGTATATGTTCTTATTGGGGTTTCCCAGGTGGCTCAACAGTAAAGAATCTGCCTATAATGCAGGAGACTGGAGACAAGGGCTTAATCCCGGGATTGGGAAGATGCCTTGGAGGAGGGCATGGCAACCCATCCAGTATTCTTGCCTGGAGAATCCCATGGACAGAGGAGCCTGTCAGGCTACAGTACATAGGGTCGCAAAGAGTTAGATACAACTGAAGTGACTGAGCATGCACACACATGTGTATATTCCTTTTCAGAAACAGAAATGATACACAATGTATTTCACAAAAATAAGCTGTTTTTTAGAAAATTTGAAGACATTGAAGGTTTTTGAGCAGTATCTGAAGTCTGACAGCATTCTGAAGAATGAATTAGATGCAAAAAAGAGTGAAAGATTAATGGCCTGGACATAAATTAAGGAATAATTGCAGTAAGTTGGACAATGTTGTAACTAGGTATAAGTTTAAAATGTGCTAGACTCAGGTACTGAAAGCAGAAATGGAAAGGGGGTAGGGTGGGTGAAAATGTATTGCAAAGGAAGAACTGACAATTTGTGGGAACTAGCAGATGTTAAGGGAAGGAAGAAAAAGTGACTCTAGGGATTTGAGTGTGAGTGACTGGAAGAATGAAACTTTGAAAGAAGGAAGTGGTTTGGAGGCTAAAGCCCTGTTTCAGATACACTGAGTGGGAATGTGGTGCCTCTGGGAGGCGCCCCTAGTGGGAAGTCGGTGAAGTGAAATAGGATTGCCTAACCCATGTCTTCCATGGGTTCCAAATAGGAAAAGGAGTACATCAAGGCTGTATATTGTCACCCTGATTATTTAACTTATGTGCAGAGTACATCATGAGAAATGCTGGGCTAGAGGAAGCACAAGCTGGAATCAAGATTGCCAGGAGAAATAGCAATAACCTCAGATATGCAGATGACACCACTCTTATGGCAGGAAGTAAAGAACTAAAGAGTCTCTTGATGAAAGTGAAAGTGGAGAGTGAAAAAGTTGGCTTAAAGCTCAACTTTCAGAAAACTAAAATCATGGCATCCGGTCCCATCACTTCATGGGAAATAGATAGGGAAACAGTGGAAACGTGGCTGACTATTTTTCTGGGCTCCAAAATCACTGCACTCCAAAATCACTGCAGATGGTGATTGCAGCCATGAAATTAAAAGACACTTGCTCCTTGGAAGGAAGGTTATGACCAACCTAGACAGCATATTAAAAAGCAGAGACATTACTTTGCCAACAAAGGTCCATCTAGTCAAGGCTATAGTTTTTCCAGTGGTCATGTATGGATGTGAGAGTTGGACTATAAAGAAAGCTGAGCGCCGAAGAATTGATGCTTTTGAACTGTGGTGCTGGAGAAGACTCTTGAGAGTCCCTTGGACTACAAGGAGATCCAACCAATCCATCCTAAATGAGATCAGTCCTGGGTGTTCATTGGAAGGACTGATACTGAAGCTGAAACTCCAATACTTTGGCCACCTGATGCAAAGAGCTGACTCATTGGAAAAGATCCTGATGCTGGCAAAGATTGAGGGCAGGAGGAGAAGGGGATGACAGAGGATGGGATGGTTGGATGGCATCACTGACTCGATGGACGTGAGTCTGAGTGAACTCTGGGAGTTGATGATGGACAGGGAGGCCTGGCGTGCTGTGATTCATGGGGTTGCAAAGAATTGGACACAACTGAGTGACTAAACTGAACAGAGCTTAACCCATGTCTTCTGATTCCATGCAAATACTGCTTTAGTTGATTCACAAGAATGCTATACAATCACTTAAAGTGATGTACTTGAAAAGATATTTGTTCATTAACATGAAATGAAGTCTGCATATTAATTGAAAAAAAGGGAATAGAAAAATCTGAAAGGACTTACCCCAAATGTTAACAGTGGTTACTTCTGGGTGATAGGATTATGGTGATTTTTCCCTCTTCTTTATGAATGGTATTTTTAAACCTTTGGCAAAATTGTGTTATCTTGCCCTCATCTGAGACCAGTCCCAGATCAATGACTGAATGAGATCTGCTGTTTCCTTCAGTCAGGGTGGCTCACAGTCTCCTGTGCTAGTGTCTGGGAGCTTCCCACAACTCTCCTCCCACTCTGCTCACAGGACAAAACCACACTGGCTGCAGCTCAGCCATCCTTGGCAGTCTTAGTGCCCTCTCTGGCGGCAGAGCTCCCCACGTGTAATGTGTGCCTGGGACATCGTAGGGGCTGTCGGAAGGAAAGGTCCATCCTAGGAGGCAGCCTTCTCTTTGAAGAAATCAGGCTCAGAATCCACGTGGAAGGAAGTGGTGTGGGGAGCTTTGACCCTGTCAGAACACAGAAAGCTCAGAGCCTGTTTCTCCTGAATAAGCCACGAGGCCTCTCAGTAGCCTTAGGTGGCCCTGCCCAAGCTCTCCTCTCTCCATCACCCAAGAACTGTGTGTGTGGAACCTTTCCCCAGGCCTTCCAGGTGTAATAGCATGAGTATGGGATTGGCACCAAGGCAGGAGAATTTGCATTCTCGCTCCACCACTTCCTAATCAAATGCATGCCAAGCATTGTCACTCTGTGTATTAACTCATTGAATCCTTATACCAACTCTAAGAAACTGGTGACAATTACAGTTTCTCCCAGCCCCAGAGAACTGCAGAGTTCTCCACTCACTCTGACCTCTCTGATTGCTACCCTACAATGTTCCTGCACCTCCGCTAAGCTCCGGCCACAACCATCTCTATCTTCTCGCTCCTGTTTGCTTCTCATCCCTCTGCGCTCCTCTTTACTCCAATTGCATCAGTGGAGTCCCTCAGTAATCTTCAGGCTGCCAACTCCTATGTATATTTTCCCTCATTTTGTATCACCTCTTTGTGCATTTGATTAAGTTGACCAGTATCTCTCATTTAGCTTCCAAGATACTCTCTCCCACCCCCTAGCCCTATTTTCACCTGCTGTCTTTCAAAATCTCATTCGGATGCCACCTCAGATTCCTGCCTACCTTCTATTGAGCCAAAGACACTGTTCTACCTCTGGGCCTTGCTCGTGTCCTCTTTGTTATACTTAGCACATTAGATTATCCTTTGTTTACCTGCATCCCCTATAGGCCATCCCTTGAGGGCAGAAATCATACTCCATTTCTCTATTCTAAGTATTTAATACATAAAAGTTCAGTTCAATCGCTCAGTCATGTCCAACTCCTTTGCAACTCCATGGACTGCAGCATGCCAGGCTTCCCCGTCCATCACCAACTCCTGGAGCTTGCTCAAACTCATGTCTATTGAGTCAGTGATGCTATCCAACCATCTCATCCTCTGTCATTCCCTTTTCCTCCTGCCTGCAATCTTTCCCAGCATCAGGGTCTTTTCAAATGAGTCAGTTCTTCACATCAGGTAGCCAAAGTATTGGAGTTTCAGCTTCACTATCAGTCATTCCAATGAATAGTCAGGACTGATTTCCTTTAGGATGGACTGGTTGGATCTCCTTGCAATCCAAGGAACACTCAAGAGTCTTCTCCAACACCATAGTTCAAAAGCAACAATTCTTCAGTGCTCAGCTTTCTTTATAGTCCAACTCTCACCCATACATGACTACTGGAAAAACCATAGCTTTGACTAGATGAACCTGTTTTGGCAAAGTAATGTCTCTGCTTTTTAATACAGTGTCTAGACTGGTCATAGCTTTTTTTTCAAGGAGCAAGCATCTTTTAATTTCATGGCTGCAGTTACCATCTGCAGTGATTTTGGAGCCCCCCAAAATAAAGTCTCTCGTTATTTCCCCATCTATTTGCCATGAAGTGATGGGACTGGATGCCATGATCTTCTTTTTTTGAATGTTGAGCTTAAAGCCATTTTTTTCACTCTCCTCTTTCACTTTCATCAAGAGGCTCTTTAATTCTTCTTCACTTTCTGCAATAAGGGTTATGTCATCTGCATATCTGAGGTTATTGATATTTCTCCTGGCAATCTTGATTCCAGCTTGTGCTTCATCCAGCCTGGCATTTTGCATGATGTACTCTGCATAGAATTTAAATGAGCAGGGTGACAATGTACAGCCTTGATGTACTCCTTTCCCAATTTGGAACCAGTCTGCTGTTCCATGTTCAATTGTAACTGTTGCTTCTTGACCTGCACACAGGTTTCTCAGGAGGCAGGTAAGGTGGTCTGGTACTCCCATCTCTTGAAGAATTTTCCAGTTTGTTGTAATCCACACAGTCAAAGGCTTTGGTGTAGTCAGTAAAGCAGATGTAGATGTTTTTAGGGAACTCTCTTGCTTTTCAATGATCCAATGAATGTTGGCAATTTGATCTCTAGTTCCTCTGCCTTTTCTAAATCCAGCTTGAACATCTGGAAGTTCACGGTTCACGTACTGTTGAAGCCTAGCTTGGAGAATTTTGAGCATCACTTTACTAGCATGTGAGATGAGTGCAATTGTACAGCAGTTTGAGCATTCTTTGGCATTGCTTTTCTTTGGGATGGGCTTCCCTGATAGCTCAGTTGGTAAAAAAAATCTGCCTGGAATACAGGAGACCCCAGTTCGATTCCTGGGTGGGGAAGATCTACTGGAGAAGGGATAGGCTACCCACTCGAGTATTCTTGGGCTTCCCTTGTGGCTCAGCTGGTAAAGAATCCACCTACAGTGAGAGAGACCTGGGTTAGATCCCTGGGTTGGGAAGACCCTCTGGAGAAGGGAAAGGCTACCCACTCCAGTATTCTGGCCTAGAGAATTCCACGGACTATGTAGTCCATGGGGTTGAAAAGAGTTAGACATGACTGAGTGACTTTCACTTTTCTTTGGGATTGGAATGGAAACTGACCTTTTCCAGTCCTGTGGCCACTGCTGGGTTTTCCAAATTTGCTGGCATGTTGAGTGCAGCACTTTAACAGCATCATCTTTTAGGATTTGAAATAGCTCAACTGGAATTCCATCACCTCCACTAGCTTTGTTCATAGTGATGCTTCCTAAGGCCCACTTGACTTCGAATTCCAGGATGTCTGGCTCTAGGTGAGTGTTCACACCATCGTGGTTATCTGGGTCATTCCCTAGGTTGGGAAGATCCCCTGGAGAAGCGGGGGCAGGGAATACATAATAGGTCCTCCTCAATAAATTGCTTATTAAATAAATTAATAACTGAGTAAACTGATGAGGACAATCAGGCATGCAAATAGCTCATTTAACAAATTTGCTAAGGACAGATAAAAGGTAGTTGGAAAACATGATCAAATGGTAGAGAAATGTGGTTTTGCGTGTGTGTTCATTTTATTTAGGGAGTGGCTAAGACCTGAGACAAAGTGGTCCCTGAAGAGAGAAGAGGTTTTTAGCATAAGGAAGAACATAAGGCTTCTTCGGTGGCTCAGTGGTAAAGAATCTGCTTGCAATGTAGGAGACACAGGAGATGCGGGTTCGAAAGAAATGGCAACCCACTCCAGTATCCTTGCCTCGGAAAACCCATGGACAGAGGAGTCTGGAGGTCTATAGTCCATGGGATCACAAAGAGTTGAACACGACTGAGTACACACGCACGGTTCATTTCATAATTCGCCCAGTTAGGTTTGCATGAGGTGGAAAGCCCATGTAAAGGAAGTAGGAAGGAATGGGTGTGGGGATATACCTGAACCAGAGCCTGTGAGGAAAGTCAGGATGGGCCCCAAAGCACAGGTGGAGGGATTAGTCATGGACAGAGGAGGAGCCAGGGCCATCCCCTCACCAGCTCGGCCCTGTCCTTCTCAGCAGCTTGTTAGCACCCCCCTCAGCTGTGGCTCCCCCAACCCCAGCTGCCCGCACCACCAAGACCCGGCAGGCAGGAAATAGGTGCTGCTCCTCCACTTGGTCATTCCTGAGCTCTGGTGGCGTGGTCACCATCAGATGCTAATAACTCCCCTCTTCAACCACCGAACAGGGCCTTCTTTCTATTACAGTCACCCTAACCCCAGAATACTTTTCTTTAACTTCCTCTTTCTATTTATGAACATTCCCTCCTTAGCTCTTAGGCCTGATAGTCAGAAAACATTGTGGGGGACCCTCTATTCTCATTATATATACTGAGCATGAAATGGTCAAAGAAAAACTTAGTCAGTGTGTGTATGCGTGTGTGTGAGAGAGGGAGGGAGGGAGGGAGGGAGGGAAATGAGGGTGTTGGAGGAGGTGTTCCAATGGCTTTGTTTTTAGCTCAGATCTCAATCAGGAAGTCATTCACTCTGGCACTAAATAGATTGGGTCAGAAAACAAAGATGGGCCACTGAATGCTCAGAGAAGTGTAAAGAGCCAGCTGGAGCTGGAGCTTCTTGCAATTTAAGAGTGAGAAGCTGCTCTAGAATAATAATCAGGGTGGGCAGACAGGATTTTACAGAGTTTTATATCCAATTAGTCATTTGACAAATATTCTGAGTGCTTACTATATGCCTGGCACTGTGCTAGCCACTTAGAGGTATGCTGCTACTGCTAAGTCACTTCAGTCATGCCCGACTCTTAGCGACCCCATGGACTGCAGCCTACCAGGCTCCTCCATCCATGGGATTTTCCAGGCAAGAGTATTGGAGTGGGTTGCCATTTCCTTTTCCAACTTAGAGGTATAACATTCAACAAAAGAGATCAAAATTACTACCATCAAGAAATTTGCACCTAGTGTGACCTGTATGCTCAGGCCTGTCTGACTCTTGGTGATCCCATGGACTGTAGCCCACCAGGCTCCTCTGCCTGGGATTCTTCAGGCAAGAAGACTGGAGCAGGTGGCCATTCCTACTCTTCCCAACCCTGAGATCGAACCCAAGCCTCTTGCATCTCCTACACTGGCAGGTGGGTTCTTTACCACTGCGCCACCTGGGAAACCACATTCATCTACTGTGGGGAGACCAAAACCAAACATCTGAAATAGGTAAATGATACGGTATGTACAAAGGGATGAGTACTATGGAAAACAATAGACTTCAACATGGACCCCAGTGATCCCACCTCATGGAAACACACCTAGTGTTTTCTCCCACACTGAATAGGTCTGGCCTGTGAGACTGATTGGATATGCAGAAGAGCTGGTGAGTGACTTCCAAGGCTAGGTTATAAAAGACATTGCAGCTCCTGCATGGTTATCTCTTGGAATCCTTGTTCTGGGGGAAGCCGGTTGCCATGTGGGAGAGGTCCATGTGGGAAGAAACTGGGACTTCCTGCCAAGAGTCTCACTACAAAGGAGACACTTGAGCAGAGATTTGTAAAGCAGTCTGGGAAATAAGTGAGCAAATATCTGGGGAAGAGTATTGCAGGCAGAGGAAACAGCCAGTTGAAAGGTCTGAGGAGAAAGCATGCTTGAAGGATTTGAGAAACAGTAAGGACTGTGTGGCTGGAGTGGAGAGATGGGGAGAGAAGTTAGTGATAAGGTCAGAGAAGTAATGGGAGGAGGGACAGTGGCTGGTCCAGAGAAATGAAAAATGATTATTGGATTTAGCTCCATAGCAGTCATTGTTGACCTTGATAAAAGTTGCTTCAGTGAACTAATAGAGATGAACGCCTGCTTGATTTGGGTTTACAAGATAATGGGAGAACAGAATTGGAGGCAGCAACTCTTTCAAGGAGTTTTTCTGTAGAGAGGAAAAGAGAAATAGAATGTAGCTGCAGAAGAAAGTGGGGTCAAGAGAAGATGTATTTTTTAGATGGGAGAAATGACAGCATATGGGCATGCCGATGAGAAGGAACCAGTGACAACAGATGATGGGGAGAAATGCTGGAGGGATATGCTTGAGTAGGTGAAAGGGGATCAGATTGAAGGCATGAGTGGAGGAGCTGGATTAAAGAGGAGATGGAAGTTTCATCTAAGGAAAGGTCAGGAAGACAGAGAATATGAAACAGCTACTGGAGGAGGGCAGATGTCACGGTAGGAGGCTGTGGTAGTTCTTGTCTGATTATTTCTCCTTGCTCACTGGAGGAAGTCAGATTTTCTCAGCCATACAATGACAAAAACTGTATAAAATGAGCCAGTATATAACAAAGACAGAATAAAAACCCCAGCAGAAGAAAAACACACCTTGATATAGCCTGTTGTTTAGAAAAAAATGGCATGGAACATAGAAGAGAACTACAGAATTGAGCTACCTAAGACTTCATCAAAAACCCAGGTAATTTAGCCAGACCTAAGGACTTTTGAGTCTACTTCATAGTTTTCTACTTCAAACTACTTCTACTTCTATACTACTTCTATGTCAAACTATAAATCCTTCATAGTTTTCATGTGCACTTATGTGTGAGTTTGCCATATGGCAAAATGTATAAAGTTTTAATTGCAGAATGTAAGTTTTATCTTTCTTAATTTTCACATCTTCATCAAGTCCTAAGGTAAAAAGATTTTTTTAAAGCTCTTGTTATAGAGAGATATCTATCTATCTATAGATATAGATATGAAAATTAAGAATATATATAGATAGATATCTATATCTATATACTAGGGTTTCTCTGGTAGCTTAGCTGGTAAAGAATCCACCTGCAATGCAGGAGACCCCGAGTTGATTTCTGGGACAGGAAGATCCCCTGGAGAAGGGATAGGCTGCTCACTCCAGTCTTCTTGGTCTTTCCTGGGGGCTCAGATGGTAAAGAATCTGCTTGCAATGCGAGAGACCTGGGTTTAATCCCTGGGATGGGAAGATTCCTGAAGGAGGGCATAACTCACTCCAGTATTCTTGCCTGGAGAATCCCAACGGACAGAGGAGCCTGGTGGGCTACAGTCCATAGGGTTGCAAAGAGTCAGACATAACTGAGCAACTAAGCACAGTACAGTACATAGATATCTGGATTGGCTGGATCTTACTTGACTTTTGAAATTGGTATATGGTGTCCCAAGTTTTTGTCCTGAGTTTTTAGCAAGAGAGTATTCCATACTCTATATCATCATATAACATTATATTCAAAATTATCTCTCCATTCACCCAAACACTTTCTTGGATTGAATTGGTACCCTCATCTGTCCCTTTCCTCCAGGTAAAATGTTTTAGTTTGGGACATTCAAAGGTATCCCTCTTACCGGCTGTAATTATTAAAATGAGGACCAATCATTATCTCTGACTTGTCCTGGTTCCCTCCCTCTTTAGGTTCATTAAGCCTGCATTCAAACAGAACCTGCGGCCAGCTACTCTAAGTGTTCAGACTTGCTTTGATATGCTTGAGCTCCCTAAATAGGCAAACGACTCAGCTCACCCACCCTGGACCCTCCTACATCCCCTTTGTTCCATAAACTGAGGGGAGGATAATTCTTTTTTATTAAGACCCATCTAGGATAAGTTAAATAGCCTGCTGATTTCCCATGAACTACCATGAGTTATTTTCAAGTCTCTTTAGATAGCACTGGGGGAGGTTGGTGGAAAAGGAACGGGGAGGGTGTTTGACTCATGTTTGAGAATTGTTCTACAATAAAGATATTAAAAAAAAAAAAGATTCCTTCTGTATGGACTTTCATTCAAACACAAAGCTTCTCTTTATTTGAGTAACAAAAAATCCTATTTATGCTTACAATTGTGCATTAACCAAAAGCCTCAAATTAAATTGCAAGAGAATTGAGAAAATAGGGCTATTACAATATTTGAGTTATTTACTGAAGCTGAGAAGGAAAAAAAAAACTGTTCTAGCTTCCTCCTACCTTTTATCCCTCTGCCTTTCCCCTCCCTTCCCAATTCCCCTCTCTTCCTCTGACTGTCTGTCTGTTTTTCACTCATTGTCACAGGAAATGACTTTAGTGGGGTCTTAGGGAACATGATCCTGCCCTGGCTTTAACTGGCTGCCTATTGACCCTCAGATGGAGTGTACAGTTTGTCCTCTATCCAGCTCTACTCCTGCTTTTTGTATCATTCCAGTTGGAAGCATTCATTCCACATGCACTGAGTTCTCTCCATGTCTAAAGCACTATGATATATAATTTGGGGGAAGAACAGGCTTAAAGAATTGAATGATGTAGTTTCCTTAGAAGGACTTTTATCACTGAGATATAATCATACATATATATTGTTGAATGATGCATATATATTGCTGTCGTTTAGTCAACAAAAGCTGTCAATGGAATTCTCCAGGCAAGAATACTAGAGTGGGTTGCCATGCCCTCCTCCAGAGGATCTTCGCCACCCAGGGATCAAACCAGTGTCTCTTACATCTCCTGCACTGGCAGGTGAGTTCTTTATCAGTAGCGCCAACTAGGAAACCCGTTGTTCAGAATAGCACAGCTCAAATGATGGCGTAGAAGAAAACATCCTAATACAGCAGGTAATAGATCACACTCCAGATAACAGATCCAAACAGCATGCTTAACATGTCTGCTGCAGCAGGCTTCCCCAGGGACAGTGAATGGATATTTGCCTTACATCTACCTGACCAAATCGATCACTAAGAGGACACTCTCAGGACAAGAGTGGGTTTTCTCAAACACACTCAGACTTCACCACCCAAGAGGCAGAAGCTGCTGCCAGTCCCCAGCTGGCAGTTTAGTGAGCTCCATCAGGGTTAAAATCCATTTTCTACCTGGCAACCTATTACCCCTTTATGAATCCTTCATTGTGTCTATTTCTGATTCTGGTTCTAACTTTTTTTTAAGGCAGCAAAAGATCTCACATGACAAACTTGAATATCTAAAAATGTGCAAACCTTTCAGTAAACTAAATCTTTAGTGTCATAAACAATAGAGTGGTACTTGTAATATGTTGCTACTTAGGCTTTTTAAAAATGTGAACCTGATCATTTTAGTTTAAAGCTGTGACTCCATATATATCCAGTTGAATATGAAAATAAGTAATCATTTTCTAACCTTCATAATATTTAGTGACTGACTAATGGGTCAGTCTCTGAGTGAGTCTCTTTGAGTCACTCTGAGTCAGTTATCCTTATGACTACAATAACTATATTAGTTTTGTAGACCTGAGTCAGCCTTCTAGCTCAGACACTCCTGGAGTACTGATAAAATAGATCCCTGAGACAGAAGTTGTTGTTCAGTCGCCAAGGTGTGTCCAACTCTTTTTGTCCCCATGGACTGCGGTCGAATATCAGGCTTCCCTGTCCTTCACTATGTCCCAGAGTTTGCTCAAACTCACATCTAGAGTCGGTGATGCTGTCTAACCATCTCATCCTCTGCTGCCCGCTTCTACTTTTGCCTTCAATCTTTCTCAGCATCAGGGTCTTTTCCGATGAAACTTTTCCGATGAGAACACACCTCAATTTCATAACAAGCTCCCCAAGCGCAGCCATAGTCTGAGAACCTTCCTGAGCCATCAGTCACATCTCTCTCTGGCATCTCTTTAACAATAGCAGCTCTCAGGTCCAGGATAAAAGCACTTTTCACTGAATAACAAGGACTTTCATCAGATGTGATTTGACTAGATAGTACTCTCACCCACAGAACATCCTTAGGTTTCTTTTCAGGTCTTAACTACTGGCTCTCATTTATTGAGTTGCTACTACATGCCAAACTCTGTGAAAAGCTATTAGCTATATCATGTATAATCTTAAAGAATCTTAAAGAAATTCCTGTGAGGTGGAGCATCATTTTCCTGTTTTCACAGATAACAAACAATTCTACCTGCCTTGCCTAAGGGCGTGTAGAAGTAAGTGGTAAAATCAGGATCCAAATGCAAATTTGCCTGGATCCAAAGCTTTTCCTTTTTCATATTTCTTTTCTGGGTATTTCCTGCTGGCTTGTCGGAGAATAAGTATTGGTGGTCACCTGTATAAGCCACCAAGAATACTCAGAGGAACTGTACAAAAAAGATCTTCACGACCCAGATAATCACGATGATGTGATCACTCGTCTAGAGCCAGACATCCTGGAATGTGAAGTCAAGTGGGCCCTAGAAAGCATCACTACAAACAAAGCTAGTGGAGGTGAGCTATTTCAGATCCTGAAAGATGATGCTGTGAAAGTGCTGCACTCAATATGCCAACAAATTTGGAAAACTCAGCAGTGGCCACAGGACTGGAAAAGGTCAGTTTTCATTCCAATCCCAAAGAAAGGCAATGCCAAAGAATGCTCAAACTACCGCACAATTGCACTCATCTCACATGCTAGTAAAGTAATGCTCAAAATTCTCCAAGCCAGGCTTCAGCAATACATGAACCGTGAACTTCCAGATGTTCAAGCTGGTTTTAGAAAAGGCAGAGGAGCCAGAGATCAAACTGCCAACATCTGTTGGATCATGGAAAAAGCAAGAGAGTTCCAGAAAAACATCTCTTTCTGCTTTATTGACTATGCCAAAGCCTTTGACTGTGTGGATCACAATAAACTGTGGAAAATTCTGAAAGAGATGGGAATACCAGACCACCTGACCTGCCTCTTGAGAAATCTGTATGTAGGTCAGGAAGCAACAGTTAGAACTGGACATGGAACAACAGACTGGTTTCAAATAGGAAAAGGAGTACGTCAAGGCTGTATATTGTCACTCCGCTTCAGTTCAGTTCAGTTCAGTTCAGTTCAGTCACTCAGTCATGTCCGACTCTTTGCGACCCCATGAATCACAGCACGCCAGGCCTCCCTGTCCTTCACCAACTCCCGGAGTTCACTCAGATTCATGTCCATTGAGACAGTGATGCCATCCAGCCATCTCATCCTCTGTCTGTTGTCCCCTTCTCCTCCTGCCCCCAATCCCTACCAGCATCAGAGTATTTTCCAATGAGTCAGCTCTTCGCATGAGGTGGCCAAAGTACTGGAGTTTCAGCTTTAGCATCATTCCTTCCAAAGAAATCCCAGGGTTGATCTCCTTCAGAATGGGCTGGTTGGATCTCTTGCAGTCCAAGGGACTCTCAAGAGTCTTCTCCAACACCACAGTTCAAAAGCATCAATTCTTCGGCGCTCAGCCTTCTACACAGTCCAACTCTCACATCTATACATGACTATGTAGAGTACATCAAGAGAAATGCTGGACTGGAAGAAGCACAAGCTGGAATCAAGATTGACGGGAGAAATATCAATAACCTCAGATATGCAGATGACACCACCCTTATGGCAGAAAGTGAAGAGGAACTAAAAAGCCTCTTGATGAAAGTGAAAGTGGAGAGTGAAACAGTTGGCTTAAAGCTCAACATTCAGAAAACGAAGATCATGGCATCTGGTCCCATCACTCCATGGGAAATAGATGGGGAAACAGTGGAAACAGTTTCAGACTTTATTTTGGGGGGCTCCAAAATCACTGCAGATGGTGATTGCAGCCATGAAATTAAAAGACGCTTACTCCTTGGAAGAAAAGTTACGACCAACCTAGATAGCATATTCAAAAGCAGAGACATTACTTTGCCGACTAAGGTCCGTCTAGTCAAGGCTATGGTTTTTCCAGTGGTCATGTATGGATGTGAGAGTTGGACTGTGAAGAAGGCTGAGCGCTGAAGAATTGATGCTTTTGAACTGTGGTGTTGGAGAAGACTCTTGAGAGTCCCTTGGACTGCAAGGAGATCCAACTAGTCCATTCTGAAGGAGATCAACCCTGGAAATTTCTTTGGAAGGAATGATGCTAAAGCTGAAACTCCAGTACTTTGGCCACCTCATGCGAAGAGTTGACTCATTGGAAAAGACTCTGATGCTGGGACGGATTGGAGGCAGGAGAAGAAGGGGATGACGGAGGATGAGATGGCTGGATGGCATCACTGACTCAATGGATGTGAGTCTGAATGAACTCCAGGAGTTGGTGAAGGACAGGGAGGCCTGGTGTGCTGCGATTCATGGGGTCGCAAAGAGTCAGACATGACTGAGTGACTGAACTGAACTGTATAAGCCAGTGTACAATAATGAGAGACAACACACAGTAATTTGAACAAATGAAGTTTAGCATGAAGCATTATTAACTACATCAGGGGATTGGAATAATGACAAATTGTCTTGTAAAAGGTAAAGAAGAACTCTTACATCTCAATGATAAGAAGACAGACTACTCATTTTTTTTTAATAGGCAAAAATTTGGATATGTCACCAAAGAACATATGTGAGTGGCTGATAAACACATGAAAAGATACTCCACATCACTAGTCATTAGGGAAATGCATATTAAAACCACAATAAGATGCCACTTCACACCACTAGAATGTTTATAATAGAAAAAGACAATACCAAGTGTTGGCAAGAATGTAGGGAAAGCAGAACTCACATATTGCTGGTGGGAATGCAAAATGGTACAGCTACCTTAGAAAGCAGAGTGATAGAGTTTCTTAAAAAGTGAAACAAGCTGATTCACTTTGCTGTACAGCAGAAACAAACACAATATTGTAAAACAACGTTTATTTTTTCTTTTAAAAAAATAAACATTTTTTAAAAATGTGAAAACCCATGTCGCCCAGTGATTCTGCTCTGAGGTGTTTACATAAGAGAAATGAAAACATAAGTCCACACAAAGGCATGAACATAACTATACAGAGCAACGTTATTCATAATAGCCAAAGCCTTAACATAAATCAAATGTCCATCAACTAAATAATGAATAAATAAGTAAATGGGATCTAAGCATATGGTCTAGATAATAGTTTATATTATCTGGCCATAAAAAGGAATGAAGTACTGAAATATATTCAATATGGATGAACTTTAAAATATGCTGAGTCAAAGGAGCAAGAGACAAAAGATCACATATTACATGATTCCATTTATATGAAAAGTCCAGAATAGACAAATCCATAGAGATAAGAAGTAGATTAATGGTTGGCTGGGGGTAGAGAATGGCAATTGACAAAAAAATGGGTATGATGAATTTTTATGGGGTAATGGACATGTTGATAAAATTAGATTGTGATGATAGTTGTACAGTTCTATAAATATACTAAAAGTTATTGAATTTTTACACTTTGAGTAATATTTTTTCAAAAAATGTAAAGACAACTTCAAAGAATTCAAGAAAAGCAGATATAAGGAGCAGCCACTACCACAAGGGCTTGGAGAAGCCCCAGAAGAGCACACCCCACACCATCAACTCCACACGCCCAACACTCCTCCACACGCCCAACACTCCTCCACTCACCTGCCTTGTCTCCAATGTCAAAGAAATGTGAAGCAATCAGACATGATCCAACTTCCCACCTCTTTACCTGCAACTGCCTTTTCCTCTTTTCTCCAGACCCAGAGGGTGAAGGGTCCCTTTTCGCAGTCTCAGCTGGCCATGTGCTCCTCATCCCTTCATGCATTGTCCTCCTAGGCTCTGCTCCACACTTAACCCCCTTTCTTTAAAGTCTGCCTCTCCACTGCCCTCTGCCACATATCAAAATGTGCACACCTCCTCCATCCAAAGAAAAAGAAAACTTCTCCAATTCTGCCGCTTCTTTAACTACTTCTTTATCTTCTTAACTTCTCAAAAGAATGATTGGCAGCATGTTTCTACTCTCCTACCATTTGTGTGTCAGCCCACAGAAATAAGGCTTCTGCCACTTACCCTTTAACTATTATACTCTGAAAAGAGAACAATGACCTCCTCCCAAGTTCCCAATCAAAAAGATTCTTTTTTCAGACCTCACGTGAGTTGCCCTCTCTGACTGCTCCCCTTGAAAAACTCTCTGCTCCCAGTGTCTCTCCTGGTACCTGCCGCTGTGTTGACTCCCCTTCTACCTGATGCTCCCTAGTATTCTGACCTTGGCCACATTCTCTTCTCAGACCACAACTCTCTCCTTGGCCATCTCTTTGCTCTCACAGCTTCAACCACCTTAGGGCTTGTGGCTCTGCAAACTCTCTCCAGACCAGGCCTCCCCACTGAGCCTGAGAGTCAGAGATCCATCTGCCTTCAGCATCTCTCCAATCTGCCCAAACCCACTTCTCCTCCAGGGCTCCCTGTGCCAGTAAATGTCACCACTATGTACCTAGTTTATCAGCCAGAAACCATGGGGCCATCCTAGTCTTCTTTTGCTCCCTCATTCCCCATTATCAAATCACTAGTCTGTATTGATTTTATTTTTTTAAAAAATTGATGTAGACCATTTTAAAAGTCTTTATTGATTTTGTTACAATATTGTTTTGTTTCGTGTTTTTGTTTTTTGGCTGATAAGCATGTGGGAATCTTACCTCCCCAAACAGGGATGGAACCACCTCTCCTGCACTGGAAAGGGAAATCCTAACACTGGATTGTCAGGGAAGTCCCCTGTATCGCTTTTACAATACAATTCAAAACTCTCTATAACTGATCCCTCCTGTCTATCCTCAGTGCTCCTGCCTGGATGAGGAGCAGTATCACTTGCCGTGTGCTTGTTTTTCTAAACCCAGACATGGAATTATCATCACTTGGCACAGAAGCTTCCGCAGTGGCTCAGCAGTAAAGAATCTGCCTGCAATGCAGGAGACACAGGAGATGCAGATTCAATTCCCGGGTCAGGAAGATCGCCTGGAGGAGGAAATGGTGAAAAAACACTCCTGTATTTTTGCCTGGGAAATCTGATGGACAGAAGAGTCTGATGGGCTGCAATCCAAAGGGTTGCAAAGAGTTGGACATGACTGAGCATGCAGGCATGCACAACAACTGCACAGAATTTACCACCTCTGAAGCATCACCCCTTCAGTAATGCTGTGGGGAGACTATCTGAACCCTCTGAGCTGGGTCAGGGTTTGTCATAGAACAAGAATCTTAAACCCAGTCTAGAGGGTCCAGGTAGGTCTGTGTCTCTGTTGAATAGTCAGTTGAATATGAAAATAAGTAACTTCACTGGGGTGGGTTAAAGCTGGCAGCGGGGGGTATGTAGACAATGGAGAGGAAAGGACTGAGCTGAACTAAAAGACACCGTGCTCTGTCTGAAGGCAGCGATGCTCTGCTGCACCCATCAATCGCAATGTGGAAATGCAGGTCTTGAGTTGCCAAATAATCTAATTCCCCACCCCACCCCCTAAAAGCTAGCAATTCTGATTTTTATCTAAAAATCTTCCTTTTACAACGTTGGAGATGAATTCAAAATATTTTTTAAAGTATCAGGTAGTCAAGCAAATCATAGCTATAGGACTGAGAGGACTTGTTCAAGACTTCCACAATTGAAGGTTTTTTGTCTGTGGAGGGGCATGGTAGAAACAATGTTCTGGGAAGATGTTTCTAGAAGCAGTGTGCATGGTCTCGGCTGTGAGGAGAAGGTGAAGGCAGGGAAAACTAGCAGTGAGCCCCGGTGTGGAGAGGAGAGGCCCCGGATGGGTGGATAGCAGTGGGGCCAGCATGTCATGGATGTCCCCCACACCACACACCCGCTGAACAAGACACAACCAGAGATGAGGTCTTTGGGGCAAAATTCTCCAAAGGAACCCAGCGCTGAGTCACTGCCTCCACTCACCTACTTTAACCGGCGTTCCTCAGCCCCACCCGCATCCTCTTGAGGAGCCTGAGGGACCCTGGTGCTATCCATATGGCTCTGATGAGGAAGTCGGCCGCTAGTCGCAGAACTGCCATTGTCTCACTCTGTTGCCTTATGCAAATGGCAGGGCTGCCGAGCCTGTTTCTCCATCTGGATCCCCAAAGGAAAGCCTCTGGACAACCTGACCTTCCTCTCAGAGACAGTGAAAGGAGCAATGAGGAAGCATTTGCAAAGCCCCCCACATCCACCTGTTTGTCGAGGGAAGGAGAGCTGCTCTCTAAATTATTAAGGAGACTGATCTGAGCCCAGAGGGAGTCTTGGAAACTTCATTATTATGCGTGGTGTGTGGCTGTCTTGAATATTCTGCTTGCTTGGTTTCTAATTTCCTTTTCCTACGCAAGTCTTTCTCCCTCATAAATCTTTGCATCTCAATGTGCTGTTCTTTCTTCCTTTGTGTTCTGAACTGGGAGTTCTCACAACCCCTCCATAGTTAACCTGATCCTCCAAACGTCAGGAGCTCTGAGAGACCCTGGGTGAAATTAGGATGAGTCCTGGAGAGGAGAGAGTAGAGGGGGCGTTGAGGAGAGTGAAGTGGGCCAGGAACCCTCCCATCGCGCCTACCTCTCCCAGCTGGCCAAGGAAACACTCTCCAGACCGGTTCTCTAGAACAAACAAACCAAGCACTACAAGCGTGCTGTGAATCTGACAGCAGGCTGATCGTAGAAGCAGGACTTCCAATTTCCCTGGGGTAGCACCTCGCCCAGAATCAGCGCACCCTAGTGGGAATCAGAGGCACCCTGTGTGAGAGGCAAATCAAGTCCTCCCTGAAATGGGCACTCCTTGGCATATGATACAACAAACAACCCCCCCAAATTGGTGTCTTTGTCACTAAAAGACAGAAAGGAAAGTGTCCTTTGGTATCAAGAGGAATCTCATGTCTGAGAAAATGAGTGCTGATCTAATTAGGCTACATTTTCCGGCAGAAGCAGTAGGCAGGGGAGGGACCAGTGGTGATCCCTGGGTGGGGTGACAGTGTGTGGCCCCTCTGCTGGCTCACTCTTGGGACATGGCCCCAGCCACAGGGTTCCTAGCCAGAACCTGCTACCCCTTTGTTAGGGGAAGCACACTGACTGAAACCCGGCCAGGCACCAGAGTAACCGTTTGCATGAATTGTTTTACGGCAGGAGATCCTGGTAAGGAACACGGAACTAATAAGCCACCAGCAACCAGGAGAATTCAGGAAAGGTCAAAAGGTGACACCACATGTCCAACCACCTCCCTGAATCCTTCTTGCTGGTGTCCATCTTGGCTGAACAAGGCGTGCACTACCAGGAAAGACTCTGAGTTAGAATGATTGGCTAAAGACAACCCAGAAATGAAGCCCATCACCATAAAACCTGAGACTGCAAGCCACATGGCAGAGTGGTTCTCCTGGGTTCCCTTACCCTACTGCTCTCTGCCTGGGCGCCCTTTCCCAATAAAATCTCTTGCTTTGTCAGCACATGTGTCTCCCGGACAATTCATTTCCAAGTGTTAGAGAAGAACCCACTTTTGGGCCCTGGAAGGTGTCCCCCTTCCTGCAACCTTCGCCCTTGCTTTTGAAATGTGTTGAAGCAGGCACAGCTGTTTAAACTGTGGCCTTCCTGTTTATCTTTGTGTTCTCAGTGCTTAATATCAATAGTTAAGTGCTCGAATGGAATTTAAATTGCTGTAAGCTTGTTCATTACAAAATAACAGAAAATTTTCAGAGGGATGGTAGTTGGGGCTGCATTTCTACTGTTACCGAGTCCAAGCTCCCTCTGCTCACCACATGACAGGCTAATGAATCTGAGAGATGAGGTGTTGAGGCAAGGAATACGAGTTTATTCAGAAAGACTGTTGACCGAGAAGATGGCAGACCAAGGTCTCAGAATAACCATCTTGTCCGTGTCTGGGAGCCAGGTTCTTTTACAGAGCCAGAGAGAGAGGCAATGAGAAACTAAAGTCAAAAGGCAGAACAGAGAGGGAGAGGCAATGGGGAAGTAAAGTGAAAGGGTCTTCAGTCTTGCAAAACATCTCCCGGAAGGGCCAGTCTTCGGAAAGGGTAGGTTAATCTTTTCTATTCACAGGTGGGCAGGGTCAGATGATCTCTCTATGAGCTGAACAAAAGCACTTTGGTCAGGCAGGGGCAGGGTCCTTTGAGGCAAGACATTACATATGATTTCCTTGGAAGAAAAGCTATGAACAACCTAGAGAGTGTATTAAAAAGCAGAGACATTACTTTGCCAAAAAAGGTCCATCTAGTCAAAGCTATGGTTTTTCCAGTAGTCATGTATGGATGTGAGAGTTGGACTATAAAGAAAGCTGAGCGCTGAAGAATTGATGCTTTTGAACTATACTGTTGGAGAAGACTCTTGAGAGTTCCTTGGACTGCGAGGAGGTCAAACCAGTCAATCCTAAAGGAAATCAATCCTGACTATTCATGGAAGGTCTGATGCTGAAGCTGAAACTCCAATACTTTGGCCACATGATACAAAGAACTGACTCATTGGAAAAGAGCATGATGCTGGGAAAGATTGAAGGCAGGAGGAGATGAGATGGTTGGATAGCATCACCGACTCAATGGACATGAGTTAAAGTAGGCTCCAGGAGTTGGTGGACAGGGAAGCCTGGCATGCTGTAGTCCATGTGGTCGCAGAGTCAGACAGGACTGAGCAACTGAACTAAACTGATTGTGTATGATTATAATAACAAAAGCAAGGAAAAGCAAGTCAAAGAAGCAGTTTCCAACATGGAGTCAGAATTGCCTTCCTCTCTGCAAGAGTTGGTGTCTGGCTTAACTTTTTATGTCTGGAGGGTCAACATGGTATAATGAGAGAATCTTGGGTCTTGGAATTAGATACGACTAGATTTCAACAGGAGTTCCTCCACTTACTAGTTGTGAGACCTATAGTTAGTTCAGTCGCTCAGTCGTGTCTGACTCTTTGCAGCCCCATGAATTGCAGCACGCCAGGCCTCCCTGTCCATCACCAACTCCCGGAGTTCACACAGACTCACGTCCATTGAGTCAGTAATGCCATCCAGCCATCTCATCCTCTGTCGTCCCCTTCTCCTCCTGCTCCCAATCCCTCCCAGCATCACAGTCTTTTCCAATGAATCAACTCTTCGCATGAGGTGGCCAAAGTACTGGAGCTTCAGCTTTAGCATCATTCCTTCCAAAGAAATCCCAGGGCTGATCTCCTTCAGAATGGACTGGTTGGATCTCCTTGCAGTCCAAGGGACTCTCAAGAGTCTTCTCCAACACCACAGTTCAAAAGCATCAATTCTTCGGCGCTCAGCCTTCTTCACAGTCCAACTCTCACATCCATACATAACTACTGGAAAAACCATAGCCTTGACTAGACGGACCTTAGTCAGCAAAGTAATGTCTCTGCTTTTGAATATGCTATCTAGGTTGGTCATAACTTTTCTTCCAAGGAGTAAGCGTCTTTTAAAAACTTTCTGCACCTCAGTTACTTCATCTTAAAAATGAAAATCTATTTCAGAATCTAGTTCATTTAGCATAATGCAAACTATTTAAACCATGCCAGACACACATTTAATGACATAGAAATTTTATGACATGTTAAATTTTAAAAGTAAAGTTATGAAAACTGTTATAGAATGTAACCAGTTTGTAAGATGACATAACACCGTTAGGGGAAGCACACTGACTGAAACTGCCCACCCTGACCAGGTACCATATTAACCATTTGCATGAGGTGTTTTATGACAGGAGATCCTGATAAGGAATATGGAACTAATAAGCCACCACCAACCGGAAGAGTTCAGGAAAGGTCTAAAGGAGACACTGCAAGTCTGTCCACTTCCCAGAATGCTTCTCGCTAGCATCCATCTTGGCTGAGCAATGCGTGCGCCACCAGGAAAGACTGAATTAGAATGATTGGTCAAAGACCACCCGGAAACTATCCCATCACCATAAAACCCGACATTACAAGCCACGCAGCAGAGCAGTTCTCCTGGGTTTCCTTACCCTACTGTCTCCACTTGGGCGCCCTTTCCCAATAAAATCTCTTGCTTTGTCAGCACATGTGTCTCCTCGGACAATTCATTTCCAAGTGTTAGACAAGAGCCCAGTTTTGGGCCCTGGAAGGGGCCCCCCTTCCTGCAACAACACTACTGTGCGGATGTCCCACACAGCATATCCCACTGTGTTTTGATGTATTGCTACCATATCTATGTCGCATCATTGTTACCAAGTCCACACTTGCTCTGTTTGCCACACAACGAGCCAATAAAACCAAGAGATGAGGTGTTGAGGCAAGGAATACAACTTTATTCAGAAAGTCAGCAGACAGAGATATGATGGCAGATTAGTCAGTCAGTTCAGTCGCTCAGTCTTGTCCAACTCTTTGCAACCCCATAGACTGCAGCATGCCAGGCTTCCCTGTCCACCAGCTCCTGGAGCCTACTCAAACTCATGTCCATTGAGTCGGTGATGCCATCCAACCATCTCATCCTCTGTCATCCCCTTCTCCTGCCTTCAATCTTTCCCAGTATCAGGGTCTTTTCAAATGAGTCAGTTCTTCGCATCAGGTGGCCAAAGTATTGGACTTCAGCTTCAGCATAAATATTCAGGACTGATTTCCTTTAGGATGGACTGGTTGGATCTCCTTGCAGTCCAAGGGACTCTCAAGAGTCTTCTCCAACACCACAGTTCAAAAGCATCAATTCTTCGGCACTCAGCTTTCTTTACAGTCCAGCTCTCATATCCATACATGACTACTGGAAAAACCATAGTTTTGACTCAATGGACCTTTGTTGGTAAAGTAATGTCTCTGCTTTTTAATATGCTGTCTAGGTTGATAATAGCTTTTCTTCCAAGGAGCGAGCCTCTTTTAATTTCATGGCTGTAGTCACCATCTGCAGTGATTTTGGAGCCCCCCCAAATAAAGTCTGTCACTGTTTCCATTGTTTCCCCATCTATTTGCCATGAAGTGATGGGACGGATGCCACAATCTTAGTTTTTTGAATGTTGAGTTTTAAGCCAACTTTTGCACTCTCCTCTTTCACTTTCAAGTCATCTCCGTATCTGAGGTTATTGATATTTCTCCCGGCAATATTGATTCCAGCCTGTGCTTCATCCAGCCCAACATTTTGCATTACTGGGGTCTGGGTGCCAAGTTCCTTTAAGAATAGAGATGGGGCAGATGAGGAAATAAAGTGAAAAAGGCAGAATTGAGAGGGAAAGGTGGTAAGGAAGTTTAGTATAGAGGGTGATCAGAGTTGTCTTGTGAAACATCTCGGGACACCAGCCTTCTGGAAGGAATGTGTTTATCTCTTCTTTCCTGCAGCCATTCATAAGTGGGCAGGGTCAGATTATCTCTCTGTGAGCTGAACAAAGGCACTTTAGTTTAATAGTCAGGCAGAGGGGCAATTTCTCGAAGGCAGGCCATTATGTATGGCCATAATAACAAAAGCAGTGAAAAAACAAGTCAAAGAAACTGATCCAACAGGGAGTCAGAATTGGCTTTGCACTTTGGGGTTTTATACACATTTGGGCTAAGAGAATTAATCTAAATTCATTAGATGTGACACTGTCACAAATTAGTATTTAACCAGCAATTATTTTGTCTATAAAATGATGGACAAAGTGCACTGAAATGGGAACTCCATTAGCATGCTGTACTCTATTAATGATGGTAAAAGCTGGTTCAACTCTCTGGAAGACCATCCAACGAGAGCCTTTAAAATGGCATACCCTTTAACCCAATAATTCTGGGAAGCCATCCTAAGAAAATAATTTAGAACACATAAAAGTTTTATGCACAAAATTTTCATTGTAACATTATTTATGCTAGTGAAAAACTAGAAAAAACTAGAAACAATAATAATCATTCTGGAGGTAAATAAATTATAATACACTCAAATGTTGGAATAGTTACTTAAGATTATGATCAATGGTCTCCAAAGGTACAAACGAGTTTTTTTCTTTCTACTTAAATATATACCGTTTTCTATAAGAAAGAAGAATACTTTGAATTTTGGGGGGAAAAAACTTTATTGATTAAAAAAGATAGAGTTCAGATTAGATAATCTCTAAGGCTGGGTTCTTTGGAAGCAGATGTTGAGTTGGAGTTTGGGTGTAAGATGTTTGGAGGTATCAACACTGTAAAGAAAGGGAGAGGAAGAAGGATTAAGCAGAGGAAAAGATTAAACTCCAGTAAAGATCTGAGAAAATCTTAGCCAACCCATTAGAAGCTTTAGAGCAAGAAATACCCACAAGAGTGTCCCATACTGGGCAAAATGGCCTGACCTCTATTCTCCCAACCCTCTCAATTACCAAATGCAGGCTGCACACAGAAGTGCATGACCTCAAGTGACCTAACCTTCTGTAACAGAGGCAGAATCAGAAATACCTGACAGCTGGAGGCTCTCTGTTGATTATATCACCAAGAAGGGAGATCTAGGTGGGTTTTTCCATTTATACTATATCCCTCGTGGGTCCAAGTTCTTATGGTCCAATTTTATACGCTTATTTATTGAACAAACATTAATAACAATAATGCAATCTCATAAAGCACTTTTATAATGGAGTCACATGTGGCATGCTTCCTTAATTTTTAGTACTGAACCAAGAAGACTCTGAGGGATATTTTTTAAAAGCACCCCCTTCACAGATTTTTTCATGACAATTGCTTTCATCATACTTCAGTAAGAACATTTTATCTGTAACAAAAATTACTGGGGTATAGATAGAGGTTGAATCAAAGAGACTCCACTTTCTAAGATTTTACATTACCCAGCAATATTGAGCAATCCATTTGGGGTTTTAATAAATATAATGTGCATATTGTGTAACACTTCCATTAAACAAAACCAAAGATGCCTAGTGTCTACCTTAGAGGAACTTACAAATTTTTGGCAGAAACAAGTACACTTAACTTCAATACAAGGCAGAAAATAAGTACCATGTGAATGGCGTAATGATCCACACCTAACAGTTTGGCAAAGTAGAAAATTACTACTTTGGGGCTGATGAGGAAGATTTTGTGGAGGTAGAGCTTTAGGGATGTAACAAGATGTTAAAATAAAAGTTTCAGCTGAGGCACGTTTCCGAATTTTGTGTTGGACCAAAATGTAACCACTTTCAAAGTGAAGTGAAAGTCGATCAGTCATGTCCGACTCTTTGCAACCACATGGATTATACAGTCCATAGAATTCTCCAGGCCAGAATACTGAAGTGGGTAGCCTTTCCCTTCTCCAGGGGATCTTCCCAACCCAGGGAGGATTCTTTACCAGCTAAACCACAAGGGAAGCCCAAGAATACTGGAGTGGGTAGCCTATCCCTTCTCCAGTGGATCTTCCCAACCCAGCAATCAAACTGGGTCTCCTGCATTCCAGGCAGATTCTTTACCAACTGAGCTATCAGGGAAGCCTGATGGTAAAAAGAGAAGGGAGAGGCAAGTAACTCTTAACTGGTCACCTACATTGATGACATAAAGGGATGCTGAACTGGAGATAGGAAGCTTTTTGAAAAGGATTTCTTTGAAAAGAACTATTAAGTATGAAGAACTCTATCTTTCTCACTAAGGGTGAAGGAGGAAGAGGAGGGATATGTGCTCTTTTTGTTGTTGTTACTGTTTAGTCACTAAGTTGTGTCCAACTTTTTGTAGAACACCAGGCTTCCCTGTCCTTAACTATCTTCCAGAACTTGCTCAAATTTATGTCCATTGAGTTGGATGCTATCCAACCATTTCATCCTCTGCCACTCCCTTCTCCTTTTGCCTTTAATCTTTCCTAGAATCAGGGTCTTTTCCAATGAGTTGGCTCTTCACGTCAGGAGGCCAGAGTATTGGAGCTTCAAGCTTCAGCATCAGTCCTTCCAATGAATATTCAGGACTGATTTCCTTTAGGATTGACTGGTTTGATCTCCTTGCTATCCAAGGGACACTGAAGATTTTTCTCTAGTGCCACAATTCTAAAGCATCAATTCTTCAGTGCTTAGCCTTCTTTATGGCCCAACTCTTGCATCTGTACATGACTATAGGAAACACCATAACTTTCACTATGTTGGCAAAGTAATGTTTCTGATTTTAATACCTTGTCTAGGTTTGTAGCCCAGGCTCCTCTGTCCATGGAATTCTCCATGCAAGAATACTGGAGTGGGTTGCCATTCCTTCTCCAGGGGATCTCCTGCAATACAGGCAGATTCTTTACCATCTGAGCCACCAGAGAAGCCTGATGGGCTTCCTGCTCTGAGGTAAGGGCTTCAGCTCCTTACCTCAAATCAAAGGACAGGACTTTGACAGAATCACCTGCAGAGTTTAATGTGTGCCTCCTACATTTGAAGGACACAGGTCTGCTGACTGGCTCACACTGTAGAAATTGAAATCTCGAGGACTGAAGTGTCGGAAAGTAGCTGCATTCTCAGAGTCTGCCTGGGCAAATGGTGTTTCCTATGGACAAGATGAAGTCCTAAGGGAAAGGGAGTTGAGGTGGTTATGCTTTGCTCCTGATGAAAATGGCCTCCGGGGGAGGCAGAGGGTGAAAGCTGGAGATGAACTGCTGCTGGACACCTTGATGCTGCAGAAATGGGGAAAGGGAAGGTCTCTGAGGAACCCATGAAAGTCCCTCGAGAAAGAAATCAGCTTCCAACATCTGCGAAGTCCAGAGACAGTGTGATCACTTCCAAAGCATCAAACAAGAATTTTGTGAATCAACGAATTCCCCTCCTCAAGCTCCAGGTCTTGAAAGGATCAGAAACAAGTTAGTAGGATGGGAGAAGAGAAGAAGGAACACGAAAGGAGGAAAGAGAGATGAGGCCAAGAACCTTTCTCTCCTTGGTCTTCAAATTTCAGACTTTTAGCCTGTGGCCAGCCTGAGCTGGAGGAGAAGAGACATCGCAACTGTAAGTTAAAGTTGAAGTTACAACAATTCTTATCTGGAACTGCCATTTAAATTCCCAGTTGACATTTTGTGTCTTAAAAAGTGACGGTACTGTTTTTACCTCTGAGGAACCACCTATGTCTTTTCTAAGGGTAAGAGAGAAACAGCCCCTTGGTGCAGACTTAAAGAGACAGTGGGAGACAAAAATGAATTGCTTTAAGATTGCATTCTACTGGTTGTCCTCATTCAATGTAACCTTTACAGGTAAAAATGAGAGAAGGCCTCAAGCAAAGGAATAGGGGTGACCAGATCCAAGCTCTACTTGGAAAAGGAAACATAAACATGTCTCTCCTTGGGATGGGGGCGAGCAGGAAGGAGCTGGGACTGCAGATAGGGGCCTGACCGGAGAGGCCTCCAGCTCCAAGCTCGAGCCATTTAAATACTGGATAAAATTTCAGGATATTTTGGCACTTATTTCACATAGTATATAAATACTCAAGATCAGTAAAATTAAGTATTTTTATTTCTTTTTGTATGTTTACTTGCTAAGTCATGTCCAACTCTTTTGTGACCCCATGGACATGCTTTTGATCCCTGGGTTGGGAAGATCCCTTGGAGAAGGAAATGGCAACCCATTCCAGTACTCTTGCCTGGAGAATCCCGTGGACAGAAGGCTACAGTCCACCTGGGGCCACAAAGAGTCGGACATGACTGAGTACACACACACTAGCATAAATGTAAACCTATGAAATATATTAAACATGTTATTTTAATATAAAAATAAACTCCTGCTTAAAGTAAGTGCTACATAAAACAGTTTAATTGGGTTTAAAGTGAAGTAAAATTACAGTCTTTTTCAGTGATATTAATCTATCAACAATATCATCATTGAGCTGTGAAAAACTTTCCAGTTGCTGAAAACTACTGAATGTATGCTGGTTAAGGGAATGATAAGGAGATAGCAATAAGATGTTCTTAAATATTTTCTTTAGTCCTGTATATTCAAACAACCCTATCTCTAGGTTAATAAGTTCGAGGAGATTTGGGTGAGGGGCACTATTTTCTTTCTTTGCAGGGACAACTTTTTGTTTGTAACAATCTTTTTTTTTTTTTTTTTTTTTTTGCTTCAAGAAAAGTATCTCTCACTTGTCTTCATCTTCCTAGCTCATCTTACATTATAAAGATTCTAATGTGGACACCATATTAGTAACAGTAGTGTTCTGATCCTCCTTCTGTTGGAAATCTTTGTAACAGATAAGAATTATTCTTGCATTAGAGGCTTTGCTTTAGTGGTTGTAATTTTCTTCTTTGGCTTAAGGATTATGGAAGTATAGAAGATAGCTTTCTAAACAAGCTCACTTACATTTGATGCAAAATTTTAATGAAGCATGTTGCTGATCTGCCTGAAGACATAAATGATTCAGATTTTTTAAACTCCAAAATAACCATATCACACCAACAAGACTGCCAGTATTCCAGGACTTTAAAACAGTATGGAAAGCCAGAGCAGTGGAGCACTGAACACTGATATGTAAATCATTCTTCTATGGGCAATGTGGAGCCAATAGAGATGCTTAAACAAGGAAATGACAAAGATATATAGATGCAGACATAGACCCGGTTAGAGTTGTAGACAGTGTTAAGCCCACCCACCTTTGCTGAAAGGTCAGCAACTTCAGTGTGAGTCACTGACAGTCACGTGGGAAGATGATTAATGAAGGGAAGAAAGCTGGGAGAAAGGCATGGAAACATCTGTTGTTTTCCCCTAATCATTCTGTCACTTGTTTCTAGTAAAAGCAGTTCTAAGTCTCCTTTGAAGAACTGCCTGTACCCGTTTAGCTTATGTGTGTAGGTCTGACTTCCCCTTCAGCTCCAGAGATGGTTGGAAATGATTTGCCATGAATTAAACACGTGTCTCCAATCTTGCAAATGATTGCGGTCTAGGGTTTATTTATGTGGGGGAAATCTTTTTTTCCGGATATACTGGATGGTCAAGAGATAGAACTGCTATAGGCATTGTGTGACCCAGGGGTGAGTTAGGAGTCATCAGATAAAGTTTCAGGAAAAAGGCAACAGAGTGAGAGAAAGATCTGGAGGCTTCAAAAGAACCAGAACTCATTATTATCTGAGCTTCTACACAGCCAAGCCTTCGGAAGTTTCTGATTATGCAGCCTAATTAATTCCTTTTCTTTTTTCATATTAAGCCAACTTGAGTCAAATTTTCTACATTTACAACAGAAAGTTCTAAATGATATTTAAGAAGAAAATAAGAAAAAACCAGAAAGCCATCAATTAGGACTGAGGTGATAGTAGGAAGAAAGACTTAGTGGCCCCAAATTCATGAAGGAAAAACGCTTTCAGTCTCCAAGTTAGAGGGGTATAGCTATGGAGTCGCACAGAGTCAGATATGACTGAAGCGACTTAGCAGCAGCAGCAGCAGCAGCAGCAGTGAATGCAAGTAAGTAAGTGCTGAGTCCTGTCCGACTGCGACCCCATGGACTGTAGCGCACCAGGCTCCTCTGTCTGTGGGATTTGCCAGGCAATAATACTGGAGTCGGTTGCCATTTCTTTCTCCAAGGGATCTTCCCAGCCCAGAAATGGAACCCGAGTTTCTGTGTCTCCTGCATTGGTAGGTTGGTTCTTTACTACTAGTGCCACCTGGGCTGAATCAGGTATGCAAAATGGCACACAGATTACTATCCCTTCCCCAATGAGTTCAGCAGTACAGGATCTGTGGCTCATAGTGTTGGCTCAGATGTCAGACAGACATGGGTTCAAATTCAGACCACCTAGACTCTTGGACAAGTTACTTAATTTTTGTTCTCTAACCTCAGTTTCCTTCTCTGTGAAATGGTAATAGGACCTTCCATTTAACTTACTAAGAGGATTAAATGGCACATTGCATGTGAAAGGTTTAGCATAAGGCCACGTATTAATATTATTATTGATGGTTTCTCTTTTCCTAACTTGCTGGAGATTATCACTGGGGAAAATTTTTGTTGGAGGTAAAAATACCAATGTCAATCACCTGCCTCCATGCTTATGTCTTTATCTCCTTTTCCATCTTAATTGGAGAGGTAGCCCTTAATGAAAGAGGATTTAAGGCTCTTTCTGCCTAAGGCTGATCTAGAGAGTTTGATGCATCTCCTATCCAAGACTGATCCTTCCTTCTTTCTTCTTTATCACAACTTCTCTTTAGAGATTTTCCCTATCAATGATTCCTTATTTGTCTTCTTGTTTCTCCCCTCACTAGCAGTTTTCTCTCACTTTATTAAAAAAACAAAACAAAACAAAACAAACAAAAAAACTCTCCCAGATTAAAATAATCCCCTCCTGGTACTTAGTTGGTAGTCCAGTAGTTAACAAACTGCTTTGTAATGCAGGGGAAGGCAGGTTCGAACCCTGGTTGGGGAACTAAGAACCCCCACACACCACAAAGCAACTCAGCCTACACACCACAACTACTGAGCATGAGAACCACAACTAGAGAGTCTGTATGCCACAGTGAAAGATTCACACAACACATGGAAGATCCTGCATGTCTCAACTAAGCCCTGATGCATCCCCCCCGCCCCGGAAAAAAAATCCCCTCCTGACTATCAGTAGTTCTCAAAGTGTAATCTGAAGAAGTCCTATATCAGAATCATGTGGAGACCAGCAAGGCTCTGGCTACCTCGTCATCACCCTCTGTTGTGTTGCTGCTCCTTCACTTTCCCATGTCCCTCAAATCTTCAAAAGTACCAAACCTACCCCTCCACACTCAGGGAAAAAAAGAATCATCCCCCTATACACACACACAACCGCTCTAATTCCCACACTGTAAGTGGATCTTCACTTACGTCTACCTTTTTTTCCCCCCCATCTGTCAATGTTGACAATATGTACCTTCTTCTGAAGCTAATCAGTTCAGTTCAGTTGCTCAGTCGTGTCCGACTCTTTGCGACCCCGTGAAACACAGCACGCCAGGCCTCCCTGTCCATCACCAACTCCCGGAGTTCACTCAGACTCACGTCCATCGAGTCAGTGATGCCATCCAGCCATCTCATCCTGGGTCGTCCCCTTCTCCTCCTGCCCCCAATCCCTCCCAGCATCAAAGTCTTTTCCAGTGAGTCAACTCTTCGCATGAGGTGGCCAAAGTACTAGAGTTTCAGCTTTAGCATCATTCCTTCCAAAGAAATCCCAGGGTCTATCTCCTTCAGAATGGACTGGTTGGATCTCCTTGCAGTCCAAGGGACTCTCAAGAGTCTTCTCCAACACCACAGTTCAAAAGCATCAATTCTTCGGTGCTCAGCCTTTTTCACAGTCCAACTCTCACATCCATACATGACCACAGGAAAAACCATAGCCTTGACTAGACGGACCTTAGTCGGCAAAGTAATGTCTCTGCTTTTCAATGTGCTATCTAGGTTGGTCATAACTTTTCTTCCAAGGAGTAAGCGTCTTTTAATTTCATGGCTGCAGTCACCATCTGCAGTGATTTTGGAGCCCAAAATAATAAAGTCTGACACTGTTTCTACTGTTTCCCCATCTATTTCCCATGAAGTGATGGGACCAGATGCCATGATCTTCGTTTTCTGGATGTTGAGCTTTAAGCCAACTTTTTCACTCTCCTCTTTCACTTTCATCAAGAGGCTTTTTAGTTCCTCTTCACTTTCTGCCATAAGGATGGTGTCATCTGCATATCTGAGGTAATTGATATTTCTCCTGGCAATCTTGATTCCAGCTTGTGTTTCTCCCAACCCAGTGTTTCTCATGATGTACTCTGCATATAAGTTAAATAAGCAGGGTGACAATATACAGCCTTGATGTACTCCCTTTCCTATTTGGAACCAGTCTGTTGTTCCATGTCCAGTTCTAACTCTTGCTTCCTGGCCTGCATATAGGTTTCTCAAGAGGCAGGTCAGGTGGTCTGGTATTCCCATCTCTTTCAGAATTTTCCACAGTTGATTGTGATCCACACAGTCAAAGGCTTTGGCATAGTCAATAAAGCAGAAATAGATGTTTTTCTGGAACTCTCTTGCTTTTTCGATGATCCAACAGATGTTGGCAATTTGATCTCTGGTTCCTCTGCCTTTTCTTAAACCAGCTTGAACATCAGGAAGTTCACGGTTCACATATTGCTGAAGCATGACTTGGAGCATTTTGAGCATTACTTTACTAGCATGTGAGATGAGTGCAATTATGTGGTAGTTTGAGCATTCTTTGGCATTGCCTTTCTTTGGGATTGGAATGAAAATTGACCTTTTCCAGTCCTATGGCCACTGCTGAGTTCCAAATTTGCTGGCATATTGAGTGCAGCACTTTCACAGCATCATCTTTCAGGATTTGAAATAGCTCAACTGGAATTCCATCACCTCCACTAGCTTTGTTTGTAGTGATGCTTTCTAGGGCCCACTTGACTTCACATTCCAGGATGTCTGGCTCTAGATAAGTGCTCACACCACCGTGATTATCTGGGTCGTGAAGATCTTTTCTGTACAGTTCTTCTGTGTTTTCTTGCCACCTCTTCTTAATACCTTCTGCTTCTGTTAGGTCCAGACCATTTCTGTCCTTTATCGAGCCCATCCTTACATGAAATGTTCCCTTGGTATCTCTAATTTTCTTGACGAGATCTCTAGTCTTTCCCATTCTGTTGTTTTCCTCTATTTCTTTGCATTGATCGTTGAGGAAGGCTTTCTTATCTCTTCTTGCTATTCTTTGGAACTCTGCATTCAGATGCTTATATCTTTCCTTTTCTCCTTTGCTTTTCCCTTCTCTTCTCTTCACAGCTATTTGTAAGGCCTCCCCAGACAGCCAGTTTGCTTTTTTGCATTTCTTTTCCATGGGGATGGTCTTGATCCCTGTCTCCCGTACAATGTCAGGAACCTCAGTCCATAGTTCATCGGGCACTCTATCTATCAGATCTAGCCCCTTAAATCTATTTCTCACTTCCACTGTATAATCATAAGGGATTTGATTTAGGTCATACCTGAATGGTCTAGCGGTTTTCCCTACGTTCTTCAATTTAAGTCTGAATTTGGTAATAAGGAGTTCATGATCTGAGCCACAGTCAGCTCCTGGTCTTGTTTTTGCTGACTGTATAGAGCTTCTCCATCTTTGGCTGCAAAGAATATAATCAATCTGATTTCGGTGTTGACCATCTGGTGATGTCCACGTGTAGAGTCTTCTCTTGTGTTGTTGGAAGAGGGTGTTTGCTATGATCAGTGCATTTTCTTGGCAAAACTCTATTAGTCTTTGCCCTGCTTCATTCTGCATTCCAAAGCCAAATTTGCCTGTTACTCCAGGTGTTTCTTGACTTCCAACTTTTGCATTCCAGTCCCCTATAATGAAAAGGGCATCTTTTTTGGGTGTTAGTTCTAAAAGGTCTTGTAGGTCTTCATAGAACCTTTCAACTTCAGCTTCTTCAGCATTACTGGTTGGGGCATAGACTTGGATTACTGTGATATTGAATGGTTTGCCTTGGAAACGAACAGAGATCATTTTGTCATTTTTGAGATTGCATCCAAGTACTGCATTTTGGACTCTGAAGCTAATAGTCTCCTAAATACTTCACTCAATTATCCTGTCTTTTGTATTTTCAGCCTCTCCCTATCTATAGCCTTCTTTCTATCAACATTTAAGCACACATAGGAACATCTCTCCGGAGAAGGCAATGGCACCCCACTCCAGTACTCTTGCCTGGAAAATCCCATGGACGGAGGACCTGGAAGGCTGTAGTCCATGGGGTCGCTGACGGTCAGACATGGCTGAGTGACTTGACTTTCACTTTTCACTTTTATGCTTTGGAGAAGGAAATGGCAACCCACTCCAGTGTTCTTGCCTGGAGAATCCCAGGGACGGGGGAGCCTGGTGGGCTGCCGTCTCTGGGGTCACACAGAGTTGGACACGACTGAAGCGACTTAGCAGCAGCAGCAGCAGCAGCAGGAACATCTCTCATCTTCAAAATACATTTAGTTCTCCCTTAATTTCCTGAATCAAACACCTCATGATACTGTACTTGTTTACCTCCTCTTCTCAGCTAAACTTCAGGAAGATGTCTACACTTTCTTCCTACTCACTACCCAGTTCTGTTTGATTTTCATCCCACTATTTCACTGAAACTGCTCTCCCTAACGTGACCAGAGAAGATTTTGTTAAATTCAGGAGACACTTGGTTCATCCATCACGAGCTCTCAGCTCCATTTGACACGACTGTCCATTCTCTTAGCTTTCTTTCTTCTCTTGTCTTTCATACCTAAATCATTTCTATCTCTGCCTCACCTTTAAAATTTTTTTAAATTTTTAAATAAAAAATTTATTTCTGCCAGTCCTTATCATTCTTCTCAGGTTTCTCTTTCTCTACCCTTCCCTTAAATGACGATGTTCCTTCTGTTACTAATCAAGGGCTTCCTGCCTCACACAGAAGCCAGCACAGAAGCCAGGACTGTAGCACTGGCTTTTGAGAAAAGAAAGCATTATTGCGAGGTCTACTTGATTTTGGATATGCACAGCAGTAAGCGGCAGCTTGCAACAGGCAGCAGCAAGCAGTATCTGGAAGCGGGGCCTAAGTTTCCCAGACTGGGAGTCCTAACCATGGGACCACAGGAGCCAGCAGTTAGGGCTAAATTCCGTAGTCTTGCTTGCCTAATCAAGAACGAATTCAGGTGAGGAAGCAGAAGGTAAACAGTAAAGTAAAAAGTTTATTGAAAAGAAAAGTACATACGGAAAGGCACACAGGTGAGATCAGAGAGACAGTTGTGCCTCTGGAAATTTAAATCCTTTATAAAGGGGCAGATTTCTGGGTCTTCATCTTCCCTTAGGCCAATCACCTTGCTTTGTCTCCCTGCTGGTTAATTTATCTCAGGACCTTCCCCTGAGGTGCTCATGCACACCCTAGCCAAGATGGATCTCAAAGTGAAGGCTTCTGAAGGAACAAGACTCATTATGGCCTGGAATTATCCTCTGACTTTTGGCTCCAAGGAGCCTTTCTGCACATGTGTAGTGTCTTCAGACATGGTTTTTTCCTTTCTTTGTCCATGCCATGATTATTCGCTTGAGGTAAGAGACAGAGACTGGCTATTTACCCTGTTTTTGTTGGCTGCAAATTCCTGAACTGGAGCCCACCTATCTCATCTCAAGAAATGCAAGCAGAAGGGTGACTGATGAAAAATTTCCAACCTGGAGCCCACCTATCTTCTACCTCATACTGACAAAGACACAGGAGGCAAGGCTCTCAAACCTGTCTCCTCAACCCAGAGTTTGGGAAGAAATTCAAGGGGTTAGAAGAAGGAAGTGGCAACCCACTCCAGTATTCTTGCCTGGAGAATCCCGTGGACAGACGAGCCTGGTAGGTTGCTGTCCATGGGGTCGCACAGAGTCAGACACGACTGAAGTGACTTAGCAACAGCAGCAGCAGGGGAATTTCAAACCTGGAAGCTGATTGGTTAGTCTTGAATAGTCCATTAGAGCTACTGGAAGCCAGATTTTCCTTATTGAAGGACTTGTCACTTTGTAAAGGGCTCTGGTGGCAACATTTCTATTCTCTGAGTTCTGTAGACTAAAGATTTTTGGTTCTAGGGTCATCCTGGAGACATGGGTTCCTGTCTGGCACACCCACAGTGCTATCTCTGTAAAATAACTCCAGCTTTGATTAATCAACAACCTGTTTAAAGGAAGTAAAACCAGTTTAAGCCAGCACTGTTTCAGTTCGATTAGTCAGCAACCTATTTAAGGAGGCAAAAGCAGTTGAAGCTGGTTGATGTTTTATGTGCTATTTTTAAAAATCTCCCCTTTTTCTTTGTACATTCTTCAGTCTTGAGGGAAATAGGGCAATGACCATTCTAGGTGCTTCCTGCTGATTAGAGGTGTGAATTTTTATAAGAGGAAGGAAATTGTTTTGCATTTAATCATAAATATTTGCAAATTCCACCTTGAACTCTTAAGTCGAGCAATCTCATGCAAGTGGGGGAGGCCTTTTTAAATATACACAATGAACAATAAGTCCAAAATCTGATGAATGATAGGATTAACCCTAAGATACAAAATACTATGACTCCTAACTTTAAGAGTCCTTAAAAAACACACCTATTCCTTTGGGAATCCATGAAAACATGTTGTAGTATCTAATTGTTTTACAATATGAGCTACTCATGCTGCATGATCATTTTCAAAACTGTAATAATATCTAGTTTTAAGGAAGATTCTTTCATATAACATTTCATAAGGGCTCATTTGGAGCTTGTGGCTAGGGATTATTCTTATCCCAAGCTAAGTTGGTTTCTTGACATATTTTGGTGATTGTCTTTCTAAAGGTATGATTCATCTTTTCCTGTAGATTGAGGTCTCCATGAAGCATATAACTTTCACTGTATTACAAGGGTCTAAGATACCCCTTCTGGAGAAGGCAATGGCACCCCACTCCAGTACTCTTGCCTGGAAAATCCCATGGACGGAGAAGCCTCGTGGGCTGCAGTTCATGGGATCGCTAAGAGTTGGACACGACTGAGCGACTTCACTTTCACTTTTCACTTTCAGGCACTGGAGAAGGAAATGGCAACCCACTCCAGTGTTCTTGCCTGGAGAATCCCAGGGACGGAGGAGCCTGGTGGGCTGCCGTCTCTGGGGTCGCACAGAGTTGGACACGACTGAAGCGACTTAGCAGCAGCAGCAGCAGCAGCAGCAGGATACCCCTTCAGTTATCTTGGCTATGAACTCTCCACTGTCACTTTGATAGAAAGAGGCAACTAAAAAAGAGGGAAACTTTCCTTTAGTAGGTCTTTGTTACCTCGGAAGCTTTCTCTGTTCAGCATAGAAATGCTTCAACCCATCCTGTGAAGGTGTCCACAAATATAAGAAGATACCTGTTATTTCCCCTGTTCTTGGCCTAACAGTAAAGTCTGTTTACCAATCACTTCCTGGTTTTGTCCCTCAGGTTTGCACCGCTTTTACTATTGGGCACGGCCCAGTTTTAGGAGTGTTTCTGGTGCAGATGATGTAATCTTGTACTACTTTTTGGATGATCCTTTGAATTTGCTAACCAACAATAAACTTCTGTAGCTAATGATAGGTTGTATCCTTCCCATAATGGGCTCCTTGATGTAAATGAGTTATAGCTCTTTCCAGTAAATGTGCAGACGTAAGCACTAGTCCCTATTGATTTTAAGTCCAGCCTTATTTGGTTGTTTGGTACTGATTACCATCTGTCTTGAGTGTTAGCCACTCAGTCATGTCTGATTCTTGGCCACCCTATAGACTGTAGCCGGCCAGCTCCTCTGACCTTGGAATTCTCCAGTCAAGAGTACTGGAGTAGGCTGCCATTCCCTTCTTCAGTGGACCTTCTAGACCCAAGGACCAAACCCAGGTCTGCTGCATTGCAGGCAAGTTCCTTACTGTCTGAGCCACCAGGGAAGCCAGAAGTCTTAACAGTCATCAAAATCCCCATAAGTCTCTTTTTTTTAGATCCATTTTTGAATACCAAGGCTTAAAAATTGATGAATCCACACTTGGAATTAGTGCAAGAGCCTTAGGATCCAGGGTTTTGGCTCTGGCTGCCTGTTTGACTGTGTGGATCACAATAAACTGTGGAAAATTCTGAAAGAGATGGGAATACCAGACCACCTAACCTGCTTCTTGAGAAATCTGTATGCAGGCCAGGAAGCAACAGTTAGAACTGGACATGGAACAACAGACTGGTTCCAAATAGGAAAAGGAGTACATCAAGGCTGTATATTGTCACCCTGCTTATTTAACTTATATGCAGAGTACATCATGAGAAACGCTGGGTTGGAAGAAACACAGGCTGGAATCAAGATTGCCAGGAGAAATATCAATAACCTCATATATGCAGATGACACCACCCTTATGGCAGAAAGTGAAGAGGAACTAAAAAGCCTCTTGATGAAAGTGAAAGAGGAGAGTGAAAAAGTTGGCTTAAAGCTCAACATTCAGAAAACGAAGATCATGGCATCTGGTCCCATCACTTCATGGGAAATAGATGGGGAAACAGTGGAAACAGTGTTAGACTTTATTTTGTGGGGCTCCAAAATCACTGCAGATGGTGACTGCAGCCATGAAATTAAAAGACGCTTACTCCTTGGAAGAAAAGTTATGACCAACCTAGATAGCATATTGAAAAGCAGAGACATTACTTTGCCGACTAAGGTCCATCTAGTCAAGGCTATGGTTTTTCCTGTGGTCATGTATGGATGTGAGAGTTGGACTGTGAAGAAGGCTGAGTGCCGAAGAAGTGATGCTTTTGAACTGTGGTGTTGGAGAAGACTCTTGAGAACCCCTTGGACTGCAAGGAGATCCAACTAGTCCATTCTGAAGGAGATCAACCCTGGGATTTCTTTGGAAGGAATGATGCTAAAGCTGAAACTCCAGTACTTTGGACACCTCATGCGAAGAGTTGACTCATTGCAAAAGACTGTGATGCTGGGAGGGATTGGGGGCAGGAGGAGAAGGGGACGACCCAGGATGAGATGGCTGGATGGCATCGCGGACTCAACGGACATGAGTCTGCGTGAACTCCGGGAGATGGTGATGGACAGGGAGGCCTGGCGTGCTGCGATTCATGGGGTCGCAAAGAGTCGGACACGACTGAGCGACTGAACTGAACTGAACTGAACTGAAGCGCCTGTTTATAGCCCGATCCATCAAATTATTTTCTTTAGCTACATAACCATCATTCTTTTGGTGGCCAGGGCATTGTACTATGGCTACTTCTTTAAGCATTATAACAGAGTCTAATAAGGCCAGTATCTCCTCTCTGTATTTAATTTCTTTCCTCTCTGATATCAGTAGACCTCTCTTTCCCTCTGGCCCCCTGGGTATGCACAATAGAGAAGGGATACTTAGAATCAACATAAACAGTTACCTTTTTCTTAGCTGTAAGGTATGGGGCTCTCATGAGGACTATGAATGCTGCCTTTTGGGCAGATGTACCTGGAAGAGGGCTTCTGCTTCTTGGACTTGCTGATGAATTACAATTGCACAAGCAGCCTTTTGAAGTCCCTGGTCCGTGAAGCTGCTCCATCTATAAACATTTCCACATCTGGCTTTTCTAAAGGCTGATCAGTCAGGTCAGGTCTGCTAGAATAGACTTCTTTAGTTATTTTTATGGTATGCAATGCCTTAGGACATTCCACAGCCCAGCTTAATGGTTCACTGTCATTTCTTCTAAGAGCCTCATAAAAGGATTTAGCCATGAGTCCAAAGTTAGGAATCCAAATATGGCAAAACCCAGCCATTCCTAAGAATCCTTCCAGTTGCCTTCTGGTGGTGGGTACAACCACCATACCTAATGCTAATGCTTCCCTTAGATTTGTCTTTGTCCTTTTGGTAAATCAAATCCTAGACATTTTACAGTTGGTTGAGAAATCTGCACTTTTCCCTTGGACTTTATAACTCTGGTCTTCCAAAAAGTGAGGATTGTATTTTGGTCTGAAGCATCCTTAGTTTTAGAAGCAATTAGTATTAGGGAATTAAATGAGGGAATCTTTTATTGGAGGTCCTTTGGCTAAGGCTACCCTGAAATTGGTGGGAGCATTCTTAAATCCTTATGTGAGTATATTAGTCACTGGATCATCCCATTCAAAGTCAAATGGTTCCTGGGACTCAGGATTTAGTGATTAAATGCATTAAAAGGCAACTTTTAAGTCCAGAATTGTAAACAAGTAAGTCTCAGATAAAGTTGGATAAGGATTTGGCACCACTGAATGTATGTCCTCCACAATTTGGTTAATGGCTCTCAAACCCTGCACAAAATGATGCTCTTTTGTCCCAGGTTTTTGTACAGGCAGGACTGGTGTGTCACATGGGGATTGACAAGGTCAGATTAATTGGAATTTAAGAGAGATGATTATCAGAGGTTTTATACCTTCCTTGGCATGCCTCTTTAAATGATATTGCTTTAAATTTGCAGCCTTGGCACCTGGACAGAGTTGGCTCTCCTCTTTGCTCTCCCTATGTACCCATCAGCCCAAACATCTGTTCTTACACTTTGTAGAATTTCTTCAGGGACTTCTAGTGGAAGTTTGTCTCCCAATTGTAATAGTGCAGGTTGGAGGGTGCAAGCTTGCTTGTTTTTTGGTGATAAACTCATTTAATTTTGTTAGTAGATCTCACCTACAAATGAGTAGAACATTCAGGCAAATGCAGAAAGCTGTGCTTTAAATATTTTTTTTCCCCGATTATATCAATCAGAGGCAGAAAAGCAGGAGGACACATATACAAATCCCCTGAGTTCACCTTGGGCACCTAGACCTGTGGGAAATTGTCTCCATGGATATTACCCTGCCTGAAGAAAGGTATCCCTGGACTGAATTGAGTACCTTCTTCGGTAAGAGGGGGCTTCTCTGGTGGCTCAGAGAGTAAAGAATATGCCTGCAATGCGGGAGACCCGGATTTGATCGCTGGGTCGGGAAGATCTCCTGGAGAAGAGAATGGTAGCCCACTCCAGGATTCTTGACTGGAGAATCTCATGGACAGAGGAGCCTGGCAGGCTACAGTCCATGGGGTCACAAAGAGTCAGACACGACAGCAACTAATGCTTTCCATTCCTTTTTGGGTATGGGTAGGGGAGACTGTTGATTGACTGGTGAGGAAGGTTACAGAGCTAGCGCTGGACCTGGGGCTCTAGGAGGATTGTTGTGGAAGCCTCAGCACCACTCACAGAGATTTCCCCCTTCATAAGGTGGGGGCACAGTGGGAGGAACCGAAGGGGACCCAGATGTAGTAAGTCGGGGTCGTCACTGGCCTCTGACTCAGGGAAGAGAGACTGTTTGTGGGGGTCTTCCTCTGAACCATAACTTTACACATCTCCTGCAAATTCTTATTCTGATATAAAGACTCAGTTTGGACACGTTGCTGAAAAATGTACAAAATAAGTGAGAAAATCCAGTTGAGGTCAAATGTTGTGAGGTCACTATTCATACCTGCCAACTCTTGATCTGAGGAAAGTTGATAACCGCAGTGCAAGGCAGAGCTGATGGTAGGACAGCCAGGAGTTCTCCAGTTGGAAGTTCCTTCTCTGAAGAAAAACAAGCCCTAGTCAAGTCTGAGCTTTGCATTTGGCTGACTGGATTTCCTTCATTATATTGCTCAAAATAGTGTATACATGTACATACACGCTTAAAAGCAGTTCAGTGCTAACTCCTTGAGAGAGCAGTTGTACAAAAGAGGGTTAAAACTCTCAGTGAAGAAAGGCTAAAATGTGTCCTATTGTGTAAAAGCTCTTCCCTTGCAAGAAATGGAGATAAAGCTGATTTTGTTCCATTTCTCCTCTCTCTCTTTTTTTTTTTTTTTGCAAAACAAGTCTAATTGTAAGATAGTCTTATAATTCCTAAGTAACATTCCTGATTTTGTGTTTTCTTCCTCAAGATAACCAGAGCAAAATGACAAGAAGCAGATTCAATAAAGCTTTGCAGTGGCCATCCAGTAGTTAACCCTACTGTTGTTGTTCAATTGCTCAGTTGTGTCCAACTCTTTGCAACCCCATGGACTGAAGCACTCCAGGCTTCCCTGTCCTTCACCATCTCCCAGAGCTTGCTCAAACTCATGTCCATTGAGTCGGTGATGCCATCTAACCGTCTCATCCTCTGTTGTCCCCTTCCCCTACCTTCAATCATTCCCAGCATCAGGAAATTTTCTAATGAGTATAACTCATTGCTGTCAGTCTAACGAGTCTAACTCTAATGAGTTAACCCTATTAGCCAGTTCCTAACAGATAAAACAATTATAGACAAACATACACAAGCAGAGAAATCCAAAGACCTCAGCCCCTAACCCAAGGCTTTCGACTCTAATCTTCTTGAGTAACCATATATATATATATATACTGAGTCTCTTCAGTCGTGTCCAACTCTGTGCGACCCCATGGACAGCAGCCCACCAGGCTCCTCTTCCAGGGGATTCTCTAGGCAAGAATACTAGAGTGGGTTGCCATTGCCTTCTCCGACACACACTGCAAGTAATAAATCCTTCCTTCTAATCTTCGGTTTGGTTGTATCTTCAGGCTCAACATCCACCATGAATGACTTTGGGGGTAACCCAGTTCCGGGGTAATACTTCCTGTGGCGTGCAGGGCCTGGCTGAGCTAGGCCGACCTCCCAGCCCACTGGTGGTCTCCCCACAACTCATTCCTCTGAAGCTATACTGACCACACGGATCAGTTTTCCTTTTCCTAAACACACATAGCCTCACACTTGCCAGTTCCTCTGCTCAGAATGCTCTTCCCCAGTTCTCCTCAGAACTGACTCCTTCTCAGCCTCCTGGAAATCTCCACCCCTTCCCCAAAATGGTTGCAATAATCCCCCCACTCATTAGCCTATGAAATTACCCAGCCCATAAAAAAATGAACCGTGCCGCATTTCGAGGCCACCACTCTCGATTTCTGCGGTGGCCCACACTCTGTCTGTGAAGTGTGTTTCTCTCTGAATAAATCCACTTCTTACCACTTTGTCTCTCAATTGTCTGTGATGAGACATCAAGAACCTGAGCTTCACAACTGTGGGTTTTGGCTGGGTTCAAGTCCTAGTCTGAGGTACACAGTGTTTTGGCAGGGCCTCCTATGACCACCCTGTTGGAAGTGGCCACCAGCCACCCAGACCCCACCTTTGCCCTCTATCGAGTAGACTGTCGTCCTCATAGCACCACCTGCGAGAACAGAAACCCCAAAGGACAGGTGCTTTCCTAGTTTGATTCACTGTGTCCCAGCTGCTGAGGACACTGTTTGGCATGATTTTTCTTCTTTTGGCTGCACTATGAGGCATGCAGGATCCCCCTAACTGGGGACTGAACCTGTGCCCCTGCACTGGAAGGCAGATTCTTAACCACTGGACTACGGGAAAAGTCCCATCTGGCATGGTGTAAGTACTAAATAAATATTTTGCCTGAATTTTCATATAAAAGTTTTCTTCTTTTACTACTTTATGGTCTACCCATGCCCCCACTAGAATTAGTTCCATGAGGGCAAGACTTTGTCTGTCTAAGTTGCCACTATATCCCCACACTTGGATCAGTGGATGGCGCATGACTGATTCTGAAGAAATGAATGAGTTCCTCAGTAGTTGGGGGTCCTGACCCCCTAGTCCCTGTCCTCTCTGGCTGGGGTTGGAGAGTGTCACAACTTGTCACACCCAAGGGGCGTGACTACAACAGGGGACACAATGTGATAATTAAGAGCATGATCCTGATTTGAATATTGCCTCCATTAATACTGGCCTGTGAAATCAGCAAGTTGCTTAACCTCTGTGAGCCTTAGTTTCCTTATCTTGGCAGAGTTGTTGGGGGGAATTCAGTGAGATCACATGTGAACCTGCCATGTGGCATGCAATAGAGGTTAGTAAATGCAGAGCAGTGTAATTGCTTGGAGCGATGTTCTTGGCCCACATGCCTGTACCACAGAAAATGACAATGCCTTGACATCAGAGACTGCCAGGCAGTGCTGCCCATGGTGGAGGCACAGGCCCCTCCTTCCTCAGGAGCACAGGCCCCTCCTTCTTCATGTGCCATTCATCTGCCCTCCCTGGTGACTGCCAAATGCACAGAAGCTGGAGACTCACATTCACATCCAGGAAATGGAGATACGGGCAGCCCAAGGAGCCCTCGGGCAGACTGTGGAGCTTGCCCATGTTGAGGGTAGACAGCGAGATCCGGGGACGCTCCTGCAGGATCAAGTAACCTTTTATATATATGTATTTGAGTAACCTTATATATAAATATATTTTAAATATATATATATTTATATATATATAATATATTTTATATTTTATCCTCCGGCTGTAACCTTTTATATTGGCTCCCTTAGGGAAGGACTCTAATCCACAAACTGGACTTGCCTCTAGAAATACTGGCACTAGAGCCCTTTACTAAGTGAGAAGTCCTTCAAATTCTGGCTTCTAGCAGCACGAGTAGCTTATGTGGATTAATTCAAGGCTAGCCAATCAGCTTCCGCATTTGAAATTTCCCCAACCCCTTAAACTTTGCCCTTATACTGGATCAAGGAGACAGGTTTGAGAGCCTTGCCTCCTTATCAGTCAACCTCAAGATAAAGTTCTTTCTTTTCTCAAAAGCCAGTGCCTTTTTATACCTGAGTAATATTCCAAAGGGTTAAGATGGGGAGAGGGAAATGGCAGCTCATTCCAGTATTCTTGCCTGGAGAATCACATGGACAAAGGAGCCTGGGGGGCTGCAGTCCATGCGGTCACAAAGAGTCGGACATGACTGAAGTGACTTAACAACAGCAAGATGGGGAGGGAGGTTTAAGAGGGAGAAGACGTGCTTATACCTGTGGCTGATTCATGCTGATGTATGGCAAAAACTATCTCAAAAGTGTAATTATCCTCCAATTAAAAAAAGAGAAGCCACTGCCATAGTATTGGCTTCTATGTGCGTTGTACAGTGAGCCCTTGCTTGGTAACACTCAGAGTCCTGTTTTAGCTTTCTGTTTTTCTCCTTCTACTCTATTCACTCACCTGGGAATCTTATCTGCTCCTTTTGTTTCAATTAATAATTATGTGCAGAAGAGTTCCACCTACATTTTCCTAGTCCAAATTTATCCTGAGGGATATGTAATCTAGAGGGCATTTCTATTTAAATGTCTCACAGGTAACCTCATAATGTACATGTTCAAAATTAATTTGCTAATTTCTGCTCAATCTCCTTCCAAAAGTCATTCTCTGCAAATTGCCCAACCCAGGAACTAAGGAGTCATCCTTGACTCCTTCCTCCCTCTCACTCTCTATTGTTAACTCTCTGTCTTAAACTTAACTTTCACACCTGGAGTCCTGCAACACCCTCACTGACCTTTCTCCAGTTTTGCCCCCTTCCAATCCAAAGAAAGCTGAGCACTCTAAGAATTTATGCTTTTGAACTGTGGTGTTGGACGGAGATCCAACCAGTCCATCCTAAAGGAAAGCAGTCCTGAATATTCATTGGAAGGACTGATGCTGAAGCTGAAACTCCAATACTTTAGCCACCTGATGCAAAGAATTGACTCACTAGAAAAGACTCTGATGCTGGGAAAGATTGAAGGCGGGAAGAGAAAGGGCCGACAGAGGATGAGATGGTTGAATGGCATCACTGACTCGATGGACATGAGTTTGAGTAAGCCCTGGGAGTTGGTGATGGACAGGGAAGCCTGGCGTGCTGCAGTCCATGGGGTCACAAAGAGTCGGACCTGACTGAGCTACTGAACTGAACTAATCTGGGGTGATTTTCCTGGAGGAAAAGATCACAGTTATACTAGCTATGAGATTCTAAATATATGCTGTGGTCAAGTTTAAAATTAAGCTCCAAGCTTCCTGTCAGCCAAGGCAAAAACAAAGGAAAAGTAATTTTCATATGTTTTGCTGTTTGTTCTAATGCTAACACTAAAACAAGGTTCTCAAGAGGAGATTTATATAGGGAGCAATAAGCGATGTAATGAACAATGTTCTCAACACTATTCCTATGATATAACCTATAATTTCATCCCAAAAGTATTTGTGGGGTACTTATGAGTCAGGCACTATACTCACTATTGGAGATAAAACAGTGAATGTGGTTGTTTCTTACCTAATCTCATAATTCAACCTGAGTTTGGGCATAATATTAAAGCCAACCCTCTGAGGACAATTTGGGCGGAGGAGGGCTTACTTCCCAAGCCACACTTGCATGATGGTAAAGCCAAGGTCACAATATCAGTTGTTCAGTGCCCCTACCATCTACTACTCCCAACCCTTGCTACTCTGCAGTCCCAGAGCATGATTTCAGGATTTCTGGGGTTGCACAGAGTTGGACACGACTGAAGTGACTTAGCAGTAGCAGGATAGCTGATTAACAATGTTATGATAGTTTCAGGTGGACAGAAAAGGGACTCAGCCATACACGTACATTATATCCATTCTTTCTCAAACTCCTCTCTTATTCAGTCTAGCCTTTCTTTTAAAATGCAATTTATTAACATGACCAGGACCTCTGTACACAATGCACCAAATATTTATAGGATTCCCCAAGTGTTGTCTCACTTGTGCTGACAAACAGGGCTTTTATTAATAAACGACCTCAAGGAATCTATCATTTTTCCAACCTTACTTTCTCTGGCTTCTGGCAAAGATCTGCTGCTAAGACTGCTCCCCACATCAGCCACATACTTGCGTCCTGACAGCATGTGCTCCACCAGGTCAAAGGTGCTGCTCATGATGCCTGACAAGACTGTGCTGAGGCTGCCAGGGAACAGCATGTGGACTAGGCTGACCTGTCCATTATGCAGAAGGGAATGGAACCCAGATGCCAACATTACATTGCCCTGGAGCTGCTCTGACATCCTAGAACTACCAGGACTCCTGTAGCTGCTCAAATGCCAGGGCCCTTCTGTACTCAAGTCATACCACATTTTCGCTCAACTGCTGAGAACATTTTTCCCCACTGAGGTTACATTTTATCACTCAGTTTCCGAAGCAGTGTTGTCTAGGGCTCCTGATAGCTTACTTAGCCTAGAAAAACAGCTTTCAGTTTTTAACAATATCAGAACACACAATAAGACTCTGAGAAATGAGTCCATGGGCTGGGCCAGGGAGAAAACTGTGACAACATGCAGTGCTCCAAAATGACCCCGTCCAATGGTAGGACATTTAGAATTTTCTAGCCTGATGAAGTTTAGACTCAGGTCAGGAGCCATACTCCATAAGTATGTTGCCTTTACATCTGACCCAGTTTGACGCAATGATAGAATTCAGAATGATAAAGGAACTGGTTGGATGTCGTTAAAAAGAAAACCACAAGCCCCAAATGGCATCGTTTGTGTTGCCAAAATCTTGGCTCTCTGTGCACCAATACCAGACAAATACAGAGACAATTATGGAGGAGAAGGAAAGTGTGGCTTTATTATTTTGCCAGGCAAAGGGGGAACACAATAGGCTAGTACCTCAAGAACTGTGCCCCGCTCCCTGGTGAGTAGGGAGAGATTATATAGTCAGGCAGGATATGTGATAAGGCAGTAACAGTTTTCATTTTTTCTTCTTTAAAGTTTTAAAAGTGTGGGGTTGCTGACAAGATTAGGGTGTGTGCAGGGTCTCAGGTGGCTCATCTCCTAATCCTGTCCCGAGGACAGCAAGGAGATCAAACCAGCCAATCCTAAAGGAAATCAATCCTGAGTATTCATTGGAAGGACTGATGCTGAAATTCCTATACTTTGCCAACCTGATGTGAAGACTCATTGGAAAAGACCCTGATGCTGAGAAAGATTGAGGGCAGGAGGAAAAGGGGGCAACAGTGGGTGAGATGATCGGATGGCATCACCGTTTCAATGGACACGAATTTGAGCAAACTCTGGAAGATGGTGAAGGACAGGGAAGCCTGGCAGTGCTGCAGTTCACAGGGCTGCAGAGTCAAATATGACTTAGTGACTGAATAACAACTGGTTCCTTTAATCTTGCCTCAGGTGGTTTCATTACTCTTTCTCCTTTGATTAGTAACTATTTTGTCCTTTGGAACTCAGAGAAGGTCATGGAGGCTGGAGTCTTGCCTACAAGGAATGGGGGACAAGAAGGCCTCCAGGCCCAGGATCCCACAAGGCCCTGCTCAGCATCACGTGTACTAAAGTCCATGGTACCAAACCTAGATTTAGTATCTCTGTCAAATTGCAGTTTTAACCTTCCCTAGAAATGTAATGTTAATGGACCAGTCTGGAATTTTTTGGTTAAGCACCAGTAAGTTAAACTGTCACAGGGTCCCTTTCCATCAACTGCCCCATCCCCAGCTGCAGAAGAGGCAATCTGCATGATAAAACCCTTGCCAGTTTCTTTCTCCTCCCTCTTCCCAGTAGGGGAATCCTTTTTTTCTTTTATTACTACCTTCTTTTCTTTTGTTAATACTTTCTTGCTCCACCCTATGAAAAACCTTCCATTTTGTACAACCTCTCCCAGCACCCTTCTAGTTGCTAGATGGGGTGCTACCCAATTCATGCATAGTTGAATAAAGACAATTAAATCTGCAAATTTACTCAGTAGAATTTTTTTTTTTTTTTAATGTCAATATACTCAAGACTCTCCTCACAACTTGACCTTTGCCTTGAGGACACAGATGTGTCCTGTTCAAAGACCTGGAACAGAAGTTTGGAGCCGCAGTATATTCATGAGAAACCAGACCAGCAGGTGGTTTAGGCTAGTTAAGATACTTACTCACTGGGACATCTACAGACAAGGCCTGGATTTTTCAAGAAATATTCTGGATACAAGTAACGCATCAATGGGCTTGAACTTCTATACGTTTGGAATGATCTAAACCTCTTTAAACATAGAAGTGGGATATCAAATGATTAAATATAAAGCCCCCACCCACCGTGTAGCCAAGAATAATCATTCAGTAAACGGTGTCTTGGCTCTTAACTCAGTTTCAAGGAAGTCTTCTATGCTCCCTAGACTCCAAATAGATGATCTACATTACCCAATTCTATCTACTCCTTTCTTCATGTCTCCTACCCAATCAGCCTGGCAAACTCACCAATTCATTCCCACACACTGGCAGCCCTGCCCCGGAGACTTGCAACCTGCTAGCCCAAACGCTGCGAAATTTACGGTCGGAGTTCTCAGGGAAATATTCCAAAGGAAATGATGCCAAAATAGGGTTTCTAGGGGTGAATGGAGAAGGCAATGGCACCCCACTCCAGTACTCTTGCCTGGAAAATCCCATGGACGGAGGAGCTTGGTAGGCTGCAGTCCATGAGGTCGCTGAGTCGGACACGACTGAGCGACTTCACTTTGACTTTTCACTTTCATGCATTAGAGAAGGAAATGGCAACCCACTCCAGTGTTCTTGTCTGGAGAATCCCAGGGACGGGGGAGCCTGGTGGGCTGCCGTCTATGGGGTCACACACAGTCGGACACGACTGAAGCGACTTAGCAGTAGCAGCAGCAGCAGCAGCAGCAGCAGCAGCAACCTAACAAGCTAGGCCCACGGTGGAGTGCGGGGTAATACCTCCAGCTAGCCCACGGCGCGCAGCCTTGTGGGAGTTGTAGTTCTCGCAACTCAGAGTCCCCGGACAGGCTTCACCACGGGACTCGTTTTCCCGTGCTCCTTTGCGCGGGTCCACTTGGGGCAAGTCCCTGAGTAGGTGAGAAAGTGGCTGGCAGCTTTCTTATAAAAAAGTGGAGTTCAGCGGTCTTTGTTAACGGAGCTACTGCCACGGAGGAACTCAGGGCGTGTTTCTGTCCCGTCAAGAGTGCTGAAGGCCGAACTTGAAATACAAGTTTAAGGTTCCCTAGAGGACGAAAGATCAGGAGCTGAGCTCCTGGCTCCCGGTATCCCCGCCCAGTCTGCTGCGGGAGCGGCCAACCCCGACCCGGGTTAAAACTCCCGGGAAGTCGCTGCGCCCATTCTGGGTCCCCTTCAAAGCTGGGAGTCGTAGCGGTCGCAGCCTGGGCGGCTGGATGTGTGGACCCTCCGGTTCCCGGGAACTGAAGGGAGGCTGCTGAGCCCCGTCGCCCACGGGGGACTTGTATTCGCTTTCTGCATTCTCACCCCGAAGGGCAGCCGAGGGGTTTCCATCATGATCTCCCGGGTCTTCAAGCTGCGCATGTGGGCCCCCGTGGGCGTCCTGACCTCGCTAACCTATTGCCTCCACCAGCGGCGGGTGGCCCTGGCCGAGACTGGGGGAGCGGACGACCAGAATCCTGTCGACCGAAGCCTGTTGGAGTTGAAAATGGTGCAAGTCGTGTTTCGACACGGGGCGAGGAGCCCTCTCAAGCCGCTCCCGCAGGAGGACCAGGTGAGAGAGACCGGCACGGTTGGGGAGCGAGAACTGTGTGGCCAGCTAGTGGCGGGCCAGGGTCTTTGCCCCAACGCACACCACCTTTGGAATTTTACTCACGGAGCGGGAATTCGGACTGGGTCCTGACGAAGGGAAAACAGTGTGAACAAAGGTGCTGATCATGTACTCCCAATCCCTCCCAGCCCCCTCGGACACCCGGATTGTGGGGCAGCCCGGAAACTTTCCATGGCTGTAGCCCAGCTAATAGTAGTGTGCTTCCCTAGGTGCGTATAAATTGCCTAGGGATCTTGTTAAAATGCGGATTCAGTCGATGTGGGAGCCTGAAACTCTATATTTCTAGTGAATATTTGTGGGAACTTGAGTACAAGGGTGTAATGTAGTTCCCACCATTTTGATGTTTGTCAAAGAGTTGTAGGGACCTTTGTGACAGGAACCAACCAGATTGGGATCACAGTGGACAAGAGGTTAATAATGCCTTTGGGAAGGGACCTCCCCTAGTGGCTCAGTGGAGGCTCCTGCCAATGCAGGAGACAGGGATTCAATTCCCTGGGTGGGGAAGATCTGGGCAGAAGGAAATGGCAACCCACTGCAGTATTCTTGCCTGGAAAATCCCATGGACAGAGGAGCCTGGCAGGATATAGTCCATGGGATTGCAAGAGTTGGAGACTTGGCGACTAAACAACAAAACCAACAGCACTTTTGGGAACAGATTTTACGTCAACTTTCTCTCCGGGTTTGCTGGAGACTATTTGAGATCCTGAAGATTTTTTTGGTAACACGTGCTGTATCTTGGGGCTCTCCTTTTTCATTCTGAGTTCCTAAACTTACTGTAGAAGGGATCTGAGGTAGGAAAAAACAAAATTAATTGACCAGTCTTAAAATCCACCTGGTTTTGCTCAGGATAATTATGATTAAAGTACAGATAACTGGTTTTGAAGATGATTACCCTTTCTGGATTTTATTCTTGGGGAGACCCAGTAAAGATCTCTTTCATAGCAGGCAGGCTGTGATTAAAGAATTGTCTTCCTAATGAAGATAAATAGGCAACCTGGAATTCCCAGGCATCTAGGTGGCAAGCTTGCCTGTGGGGTGCTTTTGCATTGCTGGTTCTCCAGGTTGATGTTGGAGTAGGTTCAGCAGGATGTCCAAACTAATATTAGGCATACTCATGACAGTTGCTTTTAAGAAGTCCTCAGGGTTCTACAACTCACAGTGTACAACTGAAAACCCAGTTTTTAAAGCTGGCCACATGTGAAATCAAACCTCAAAGCATTTCCCACATAATAAATCTTTGTAGGCACTTAAATTCTGTTATCAAGTTTCTAGTTAGCCTTTCTATATGGCCATTCCATATTCTATCTGGAACCTGAACTTCACTCCTTTCCTTCTCTTTCTTTCCTTATTCAAATATTTGGATCTTTTCTCAGTCTCTTACTTTGCCTTTTTATTATTAGGTCACTAATTTTCCTTCTAGTTTTATACATAGCCCATTTCTTGTGTACTCCCCTTTCTTCTCCATTTATTCTTGGTACAGAATTGTTGTTCAGTCACTCAGTCGTGTCCAGCTCTTTGCGACCCCATGGACTGCAGCACATGAGGCTTCCCTGTCCTTTACTATCTCCTAGAGCTTGCTCAAACTCATGTCCATTGAGTCGGTGATGCCATCCAACCTTCTTATCTTCTGTCATCCCCTTCTCCTCTTGCTTTCAAACTTTCCCAGCATCAGGGTCTTTTCTAATGAGTTGGCTCTTTGCATCAGGTGGCCAAAGTATTGGAGCTTCCGTATGAGTCCTTCTGATGAATACTCAGGATTGATTTCCTTTAAGATTGACTGGTTTGATCTCCTTGCAGTCCAAGGTACTCTGCAGAGTCTTCTCCAACACCACAGTTGAAAAGCATCAGTTCTTTGGTACTCAACCTTCTTTATGGTCAAACTCTCACATTCATACACGACTACTGGGGAAACTCATAACTTTGACTAGACGGACCTTTGCTGGCAAAGTAATGTATCTGCTTTTTAATATGCAGTCTAGCTAGGTTAGTTGGAGAAGGCAATGGCACCCCACTCCAGTGTTCTTGCCTGGAGAATCCCAGGGACGGGGGAGCCTGCTGGGCTGCCGTCTGTGGGGTCGTGCAGAGTCAGACACGACTGAAGTGACAGCAGCAGCAGCAGCAGCTAAGTTGGTCATAGCTTTTCTTCAGAGGAGGAAGCGTCTTTTGATTTCATGGCTTCAGTCACTATCTGCAGTGGTTTTGGAGCCCAAGAATACAAGTCTGAATGTGTAGGCCTGGACCTCTTTCAGACAGTATATGTGTTCCCTGAAGGAACCAGAAAAAGATTTAGATTCTTTTAGGGCTTTCTCTGGAGAAGGCAGTGGCACCCCACTCCAGTACTCTTGCCTGGGAAATCCCATGGACGGAAGAGCTTGGTAGGCTGCAGTCCATGGGGTTGCTAAGAGTTGGACACTACTGAGCGACTTCACTTTCACTTTTCAGTTTCATGCATTGGAGAAGGCAATGGCAACCCACTCCAGTGTTCTTGCCTGGAGAATCCCAGGGACGGCAGAGCCTGATGGGCTGCCGTCTATTGGGTCGCACAGAGTCGGATACAACTGAAGCGACTTAGTAGCAGCAGCAGCATCAGGGCTTTCTCCTGAGCCAGTGGGTGTGTGATGGGTATCTTTGCCTTATGTTGGAAGGGGCAGTCGTAGCTAAGGTAGAATGCCGGCTTCATTCATCTTCTGTTTTTGTAGCCACAAAATATGGTGCATTTGAATCCTTGGTCTCATTTTGCAATTAAATAAGGCACATTACCATTCAGGACTCCTCACATTTTCAGATTTTATGTAGATGCACTGAACACCTTTAGTTATTCTGTATAAACTCTTGTGCATAAAAGCAAGGGGTATAACCAACTTTTGTTCAACTTAGGCTATGAGCAGGTGTCATCAGCCTCCTGTGACTTGTTTCTGGCTATTCTATCAGGATTTTGTTTCCAAGCTCCAGTATGATAGAGGCTGTTCATGGGATTTTCTAGTCTTCCTGATTCTACTATTAATTAGAGTCAGGAAGGACTATTTGGCAGCAGTTCTAAAACTAAAATTGCCTTTGGTAGATGTTTCCAGACTTCTGACTGGTTTATAGATAAACATGTGACAAGTCAATGCATTCATTATCTTACAAATCCTTAGAAAATATCATTGTTTAAAACTAGATGTTTTATTGAGTTTTTTTCCCTTTATGATTGAATGACTGATAAATTAACCTGTCTTTCCTAAAAGTATTGTATCTGTGCTCTGAAAATAAAACTCTAGAACTTGATTGGTCATTTTTTCTGATTGTTAGATTAGATCCAAAGATAAATTTGACCGTACTTTTGGAATTTTGTCAGCTTCTCTCTGTTTCATGGCAAGATAGCCCCCAACCCAGGAAGACTCCAGTTTTTAGAAAATAAAGTCCAATGCGTTCAGACGCCACAGTTCATGAAGACATTGCTGCTAAGTCACTTCATTCGTGTCTGACTCTGTGTGACCCCATAGACAGCAGCCTATCAGGCTCCTCCGTACCTGGGATTCTCCAGGCAAGAACACTGGAGTGGGCTGCCATTTCCTCCTCCAATGCATGAAAGTGAAAAGTGAAAGTGAAGTCACTAGTCGTGTCCGACTCTGTGTGACCCCATGGACTGCAGCCCACCAGGCTCCTGCGTCCATGGGAGTTTCCAGGCAAGAGTACTGGAGTGGGTTGCTGTTGCCTTCTCTGTATGAAGACATTAGAATCCATATTTATTCTATAGTGTAAATGAGCCAGGAAGAATGATGTCAGGTGGGCTGGGAAGGATAATGTCAGTATCATTGTAGATTAACACTTATTCAAAGCTCAGCTAAGATAAGTGGTTTTCAGGAAGCATTACATAAAGGATGTGCCAGTCAGTCCATTAATTCCTGTGCAGTGGTGGTTCTTAACCTTGGTGGGACATTGGATTCAACTGGGGAACTTTAAAAAATACTGAAGCCTAGGTCTCTCTCCCAGAGATTCTGATTTAATTGACTCAGAGCATCCAGTCATGATAAAAGCTTCTCTGGTGAAGCTTATAATTATCTAGACTGCTGCTGCTGCTGCTGCTAAGTCACTTCAGTTGTGTCCAACTCTGTGCGACCCCATAGATGGCAGCCCACCAGGCTCCCCCGTCCCTGGGATTCTCCAGGCAAGAACACTGGAGTGGGTTGCCATTTGACTGAGTAGCATTTAAAAAACTGAGGCCCCATACCTGGGAGATTTGGATGTGATTAACCCACGTGGGGCTCAGGCATCAGTAACTTAAAAAAATTTTTCCAGCTATAGTAGTGTGCAGTGTGTAAGCTTTCAAATCATTAGTTTATTCTGAAAACTACACCTGGAAGTTTTTGTTTACTTTTATGTAGATTTTTTTTTTTTCCTTTTACCTGGAATGTAACATATCAATCCCTGTATAGTATTGTCTTCATGGAAATGTGCTTTGGTGAGATGCTATCATTCTGTATCGAGGGAACAATAAGAAACAATCCCACAAAACTCATTGCTGTGACTACTGAAAAGATGTTCATTATATTACTCTATCCTCTTTATGAGGACCCTTGGGAGGAATTTGTCTGTTCACTTGAGAAATGGTGTGCTTCTCCTAAACAGTTGGCTTGCTTTTATCTTTAAGCTTGTCTAGCTGATCAGGTTTCTCCTTTTACATAAAAGCCAGAAAGCTTAGTGCTGAATCTTTTGGCCCACCTACAGTAAGTATGTAGATCTTCACAGCATGTATTAATGTTTTTTGAGAAACTTTTGCTTTATCCATTTTTTGGGTCACTCTGCTCACTTGCTTTTGTGTTTCTTTTCGACTTTGAATTGGTTATCTTGGGAATTCCGTCAGTCCAGAGGTTAGGATTCCATGCTTTCACCACTGAGGGCACAGGTTCAATCTCTGGTTGGGGAACTAAGATCCCACAAGCCTCGTGGTGCAGCCAAAAAATAAATAAATAAATTGGTTATGTTGCTATATTTTAGGTATTGCTACCACCTACTTCAAGTTAGTTCTTGAAAATGGAGTATAAATAAATAAAATTATAAAGTTACTCTTTGCTACTGACTCTGGGCTGAAAAACAGGAGCAAGACTGACAGTATGTATGTGGGATGGTCACTGTGTACGGAACTTACGTATCATCCATTTTTGAAAGTCTGGAAACGTGTATTTTAGACTTGACGTGACCTAGCCCTCAGGAGTCATCTCCTAGGAGAACCAGAGGTCCTCTGTTGGTGGATACACCTAACAGGAGAAGACTTTTTAGTGTGGCTGAGCCGGCCTTATGGACCTGGTGTCAGGACCTGTGCTCAGACACTGGATTTACATGGATGGATAATTCAGTCTCAACTATAAAAAAGAAACGAGTTTACAGTGTGGTGAAGAAGAGAGACAAAACGGACTGCAGTTATGGGAATATGCTGGGAATGCTGGAAACTCAGAGGAGATATCTCAAAACTTAAATTGTATAAAACTGAACTCAGTTTGTTAACTATTCCTGTCTTCGCCTCAGTTTTAGTCAAGAAGTACCTCCATCACCCCTTACCACTTCACGCACCCAGACTCCAAATCAAAGTAAAATTTTTCTTTATTCTTTCTTGTTCATCTACCAATATAGCCTCCAAAAAAAGAAAAAAAAGCTTTTATCTACTTACTTGCCAGGATTGATGCAATGTCTTGAATTCTGTTCTGTTGAATTCCCTTCTGTTCTGGCTGCCTTTCAGTTCAGTTCAGTTCAGTCGCTCAGTTGTATCCAACTCTTTGCGACCCCATGAATCGCAGCACGCCAGGCCTCCCTGTCCATCACCATCTCCCAGAGTTCACTCAGACTCACGTCCATCGAGTCAGTGATGCCATCCAGCCATCTCATCCTCTGTCGTTCGCTTCTCCTCCTGCCCCCAATCCCTCCCAGCATCAGAGTCTTTTCCAATGAGTCAACTCTTTGCATGAGGTGGCCAAAGTACTGGAGTTTCAGCTTCAGCATCATTCCCTCCAAAGAAATCCCAGGGCTGATCTCCTTCAGAATGGACTGGTTGGATCTCCTTGCAGTCCAAGGGACTCTCAAGAGTCTTCTCCAACACCACAGTTCAAAAGCATCAATTCTTCAGCACTCAGCTTTCTTCACAGTCCAACTCTCACGTCCATACATGACTGCCTTAGATGAGCCCTTAGGCACTCACTGGCTCTAGTACAGACATCTTGAAATTGGCTTTTTCTATGTTGAGTCTTTCCAATTCAGTTGTGATCTATCTGATAGCCTTCAAACCATTCTGTAGAGCCTGTGGGCTAAAGGGATGCTGAGTGACTGGGCCTCTGAGTTCCCACTCCTGCTTCAGCTAGAGAAACTCCAGGCCTTTTTATGGCTGAGTAATATTCCATTGTATAAATGTACCACAACTTCTTTATCTATTCATCTTGTTGATGGACATCGAGGTTGTTTACATGTCCTGGCTAAATATTGCTGCTCTTTACAATGGCTATTGTAAATATTGAGCTACGTGTATCTTTTAGAACTGTGGTTTTCTCAGGGTATATGCCCAGTTGTGGGATTGCTAGGTCACATGGTAGATTTATTCCTGGTTTTTAAAGGAATCTCCATACTGTTTTCCATAATGGCTGTATCAGTTTATATTCCCACGAGCAGTGCAGGAGGGTTCCCTTTTCTCCACATCCTCTCCAGCATTTACTGTTTGTAGATTTTTTTTTATGATGGCCTTTCTGACTGGTATGAAATGATACTTCATTGTAGTTTTTATTTGCATTTCTCTAATGAGCAATGTTAAGCATCTTTTCATGTATTAGTAATAAGGTTTTATGAAGCTTCCCTGGTGGCTCAGTAGTTCCAATGCAGGAAAGATGGGTTCAATCCTTGGGTCAGGAAGATCCCCTGGAGAAGAAAATGACAACCCAGTTCAGCATTCTTGCCTAGCAAATCCCATGGACAGAGGAGCCTGACAGGCTATAGTCCATGGGGTTGCAAAATAGTCGGACATGATAGAGCGACTAAAAACAACAATAAAGATTTATACTCTAATAAAAGATAAAAGAAGGACCAGTGGAAGTGACATTTTTTTTCTAGCCAGTGATCCACAGGGTTTGGGGTGGAAATGGGGGGGCAATGGGAAGAGTCAGGTTTGAGTTCTAGGGATTAGAATTGGGGTAGCCTTGAGAGTCATAATAAGTTGGGAAGAGGAGCTGGCATATGGAATTAGAAGGAAAGATTTATTTTTAAAATTGAGTCATCACATCTGACTCAATGAGTGTAAGAATTTTATGGGCTGTTGGAGCTATGAGGCCTATAACTACTTGTTATGTTTTGAAAACCAGTACAGTTGGGGCCGGAGCCAGAATCCGGGGAGTAAAGGAAGATGGTAAAAAGTGAAGGTTTCTTAGAGGGCAGCTACTTGTTTGAGAAATTGGATGAAAGGAAGAGACATATGTAGTAGTTCAAGGGGCATTAAGTAGAGTCTTTAACAAGGGCCACAAAACCCTGCAGGTTGATTCCTTAAAAAATCTTACAAATATATGGTCACTGAGATTGTATTATATTCATTCATTCATTCACCAAGTATTAGGTGCCAGGCCCTCTGGCCACTTCTACCCTTTACTTCAGTCTGGGCTTGGTACCAGAATAGACCCTCAGCAGTGAGTACTGTGTGGCAATTACAGGACCTAGGCTGAGGATACCTGGAATAATAAATTGCAGTCATTTCTTCCCTTAATTGGAGCTGGAGTTGAAGTTTCTTTCCTTCTTCCCATCCTTCTTGGGAAGGTTGCTCGTATAGCATCAGTGTGATTCTAGCTATGTGCTGCCAGATGTTAACGCTCTTAAGTTTCCAGAACCTTTTAAGCAATGTGTTGTTTTTTTGTGCTCGCCGCAGGTAGAGTGGAAGCCCCAGCTATTAGAGGTCCCACCGCAAACTCAGCTTGATTATACAGTCACCAATCTTGCTGGTGGCCCGAAACCACACTCTCCTTTCGACTCTCAGTACCATGAGACCACGCTGAAGGTGAGCGATGCTTTCCTGCTCCCTGAAGCGCCTTGCAGAGCTGTGATGGTCTGCCCTGGGCTGAGGTTCTTTAGCAGGCTGTGAGATTTCTTCATTCTTCTCTCCCCTCCCATGCCTCAGGGGGGCATGTGTGCTGGACAGCTGACCAAGGTGGGCATGGAGCAGATGTTTGCCCTCGGGGAGAGGCTGAGGAAGAACTACGTGGAGGACATCCCCTTTCTTTCGCCAACCTTCAACCCACTGGAGGTCTTGTGAGTCACTTGAGAAAGGAATATAGCACCCAGTGTTAGGTCTTGAGTGTGAGAAAACCTGTCCTGACGCTCTGTGTGGTCCCCACTCTCATCCGAGGTAGTCTAGCTGGGAGATATGAGAGTGATCTGGCTGCAGCCTGTCGCTCCATTGATCGCCAGGGTTGATTTGGCTCATCTGGCTGGCTAGGCTGGTGTCCCCTTCCCTCTCTCACTGCTCTGCATGTATCCCTCCTGATGCTGCGTGCTCGGTCAAAGAGGACGACCTTCCCTGAGAGAGGAGAACCGTTCTTTGATCAAGGGTACAAGAAGCTGCGTTCCCTTGCTAGAACCTCCTAGGCAGTCTGGGGACGGTTACCCTAATATAATAGGATTCAGAGAACAAGTGGTCCCTGGAGGTCATGTTCACTGGCCCTCAGGTCCCTTGGACAGCCATCCCACAGAGGAGAGAGGGCATTTCCCAGCCCTCTAGCCCCCTTGTGGGGCTTCCCCGGTGGCTCAGATGGTAAGGAATCTGCCTGCCATGCAGGAGACCCAGGTTCAATCCCTAGGTTGGGAAGATCCCCTGGAGAAGGGAATGGCTACCCACTCCAGTATTCTTGCCTGGAGAATTCTATGGACAGAGGAGCCTGGCAAGCTATAGTCCATGGGGTCGCAAAGAATCAGGCACGACTGAGTGACTAACACTGTAGTAGCCCCCTTTATGTAGTTTAGAAAGCCTATGAGTGCTCTGTGGAATAAGGTAGTGGGCACATGTAAATCTTCCTTCTATGAGTTTCTCTATGTTTTTGTTTTGTTTCCAGCATCCGTTCCACTAACATCTATCGGAACCTGGAGTCTACCCGCTGTTTGCTGGCTGGACTTTTCCGGTGTCAAAAAGAAGGTTCGAGTTCAGGGTCTACAAGTCAGCCCCTGTCCCTGAGGTGCCTTTTCGTCTTGCTTCCAAAGCCCCGCTCTCTCTTTCTTGATGTCTGTCCCCACCTGGGTCTCTCTCATCCTGCTCCTGGGGCCTCTCTGGTGTACCAGCTGTGTGGCAGGCCCCTCCCTGTCTGGCCTGCTGCTGCACCTGCCAGCCTGACCTCACACCCACACCGACATGTCAGCTGCTCCGATGCACCCCTGGCTCCTAACTTTTTCTCTCAAGTGTCTACACAAGCTGCATAAGGTAGCTGTAGCCAGAGTTTTTCAGACAATACTTGGGGCTTTTTGTTTAGTTGAGACACTGCTGGAAAGGAAAGAGAGTAAGAGGAACTCTTCACTGGGACCCAGGCCTGCTGCCACGGCCCTGGTCTTGGTGATAATCCACAGCATAACCCAGGTGGTGTTAACAGTTTCCCATATGGCCTTTCCCAATTAAGGAAGTCTGTTGAGTTTGGGTTTTGACATATTCAGCCAGTGAATGATCACACTAGTGGGTTCTGCAACTTTCCACCCTCAAGGACCACGTTTATTATTTTCCCTTATGGATCTCATGTATTTGAGGGCTTTTGAGTATCAAGTGAAGCTGCATTTTGTCATTAATTTTAATCGATTCAAATTTACACTTAATTAATGGTCTGAGTTTCAGATCATCATGACCTTGCCAATATTAAAATACTCAAATGATGCCATAAGGCAAAAGTTCTTGTTACTTTGTTTAGCTTCTTTAGCAGTATCTCAAATTGAGGTAAAATTTCCATCAGGCTTTTAAAAAATGTGTAAGATACAGAACCTCCAGACCAAAGGAGGCTGGCCTTGCCCCTAGCTGGTTTGGGTATGGCTGCTAATTCTGGCTGGCAAACAGCCTGAGTAACAGAGCAAACAGGATGGCCTGCTCCTTACCTTTTGAGAGCCCCTGAGCTTAGGAATAGTCTACAGTGCATGGCCTTCTGAAAACTGTTCACTTGCTCAGCTTCTGAAAGGCAAATGTCCTGTCCCCAGAACCACCTAAAGTATAAGTAATATAGAAAGGGTGTTTTTTGGTAGCGGCCTGATCTACAGGTGGGCTTCAGACTCAGGCTGCCCCAGGTTTCCTGCGAGGAAGGAAGTATCATCACCAACTGTTGGTGTGGCTGCCTGGGTAGCCGCTCCCTGCACTGCACTTAGACAGCCTCACACTCCAACTTGACTTGTGACCTGGCTACTTCCTTGCCTTGGCCATTATCATGGGATTTGGATAGACCAAAGAACCCCACAAGGTGCTAACATTGGTGGGAATGGTTCAACTTTGGGATATTGTTTCAAGAGTAAAATCCTAGCGAAGTCCAAGAAGGTTTTGAGTAAGCTCCAGAGAATCAGAATGGTGGTGGAGGGTGTTGCTCTGTATCATTTGGTCATTCATTCCTTCAACACATATCTGAGTGCCAGCTCAAATATACCTTATTTATCATAAACTGAAGGTCTGTTATCCAGACAGTCATGGCAGGTACCAGGTAGAAATTACCATGTGTTAATTAGAGGCTTAAATCATAGTTACTATTATTTTCACATTTAAAGGACTCACTGTACGTCAAACATGGTTCTAAGAGCTTTGCAGATACTGACTGAATTCTTGTGATGACCCTGTGAAGTAGGTAGCATCTCTGTTTTACAGATAAGAGAACTAAGGCAGAGGATAAAGGACTGTCTGAGGTACACAAAGCTAATAAATGGAGGAGCTGGGATTCAAATTCTGGCAGTCTGGTTTCCCAGTCCATACTTTTCACTCTTGTGCCATCTTGCTTCTCAGAAGACTTGGGTATCTGGATAGGGCCTCTGATCATGAGGTCTGTTTTACGATGTGTCCTGCAGAACTCCAGGATTCTTCAGAGGGGTCAGGAACTACAGAAAAGGAGTGGGATGGGGCATGCAAGTACACCGTGCTTCAGACCCCTACCTTGAAGCCCTCAACCCCTTTTCTTTTATTACCTTATTTCATAGTGGGAGAAAAAAGCTCCCACTGCTTTAGAAACAACTGGAAATTGCTGATACTAGTCTCACCCCTTCAATTTACATGTGAGCCCCAAAGAAGAGAAGTGACTTCCCAAAGTCATCCTGCTGGTTGGTTGTAGATTCAGGGCTAAACTCATGACACATTTGGTCATTCATTCCTTCAACAACATCCTCCTCCTGTCCAGACCAGCCAAGTGTGTGTGACTTCTGGTATTCTGCTCAAGTCACAGTAGGCTGCTCTTTAATCCTGAGGTTTTGACTATCGGAAATTTGTTTGGGAATGGTAGGTCTTTGGGGTTTGGATTCACCGGAGGGCTTCCCAGGTGGCACTAAAGAATCTGCCTGCCAGTGCAGGAGACGCAAGAGATGTAGGTTTGATACCTGGGTTGGGAAGATCACCTGGAGAAGGAAATGGCAACATACTCAGTATTCATGCCTGGAAAATTCCATGGGCTGAGGACTTGGTGGGCTATAGTCCATGGGGCTGCAAAGAGTTGGATACAACCGAGTGACTGATCACATAATATAGCAATCATTCCACAGATTGACCTCAGTGAATTCCATAAAGCTCCTCTGCCATCAGAGAAGAAGAGGCTTGAGCTGTGTAGAACAGGACCCTGGTGCAGAGCAAAGCATGGAAAGGTGTTAAAGCACCTCCCTTGGGCATTGACAGGAGACAAGGGTACCTGTCAACTCTGAGCAGGAGCAAGCTGCTGTGAGGTGTGTAAGAAACACTGTCTGTAGTCTAATCTTTGGTTCCTGCTAGTGCATCTAGAAGCCTGGCTTTTCTTTTGGGCAAGGCCATGGGGTCTCAGAGGATTTGTGACCCTGTGGGCACCTTTCTCAGACTGTTTCATAAGTCACCATATTGGTGTATGCAGGCGTGCATGCATGCTAAGTTGCTTCAGTCGTGTCTGACTCTTTGTGACTGTACAAACTGTAGCCTGCCAGGGTCCTCTGTCCATGGGATTTTCCAGGCAAGAATACTGGAGTGGGTTGCCATGCCCTCCTCCAGGGGATCTTCCCATCCCAGGGATTGAACCCATGTCTTACTTCTGCATTGGCAGGAAGGTTCTTTACCGCAAGTGCCACCTGGAAAGCCCATATTGGCTTATAGGATTGGACTTTGCCAAGCAAAAAAATCACCTTGTTCTGCTAAAGTAAGGGATGGCCCATTTGTTAGAATCTCCAAGTGCTGGTAGTATCTTGAGGCAGGCATTTTTTTTGGAATGCATCATAGATGTGCCTGGAGTAGGAAACAGCTACCCACTCCAGTATTGTTGCCTAGAAGATCCCATGGACAGAGGAGCCTGGCAGGCTACAGCACATAGGGTTGCAAAGGGTCACGACTAAGCACGGATGTGCCAGTCTGATCAGGTCTGTGCCTTCTCCAGGATATAGGTAGCCCAGCAGGAGAGGTTGTGCTCGACAGAACTGGGCTGCTGTGTGCTTTCTCAGACCCCAGGGGAGCTCCTGTTGGCAAAGCCAGGACATTCACTGTCCTTAAGGAGTAACCTGGATGAAGGCCTCTGGGAGTAGCTCCATCTGTGTATACAAAGAGAAGAAGAAGTGGGTGGAGCTGCTGGGAAGAACAAGCTGAAGCCTCTTCCCGCCTGTGCTTCCCACCTTCCTTCCAGGACCCATTGTCATCCACACTGACGAAGCAAGCTCGGAAGTCTTGTATCCCAACTACCAATACTGCTGGAACCTGTGGAAAAGAACCAGGTAACTGCCTCTGATTCGTGTTCTTTAGGGTAGGGGTATAGGCAACATTGTACCACCTCTGCCAGCACACTGGCTGTGCCAGTGGATAATGGATGGGAGAGATGGCATTACTTGGGTCTGACATCAGCTGTTGCTCACAGGACAGGCTCATGGTGAAGGTACAGGACATCCAGGGAGACCTACATGCTGGGCTGAGAGATGGTGTATACAGCCACGCGTGGGGCTTCGCCATTTACCAAGCGTTGTGCTTTGTATTCAGTCCTGGGCTCTCAGATGGGGTAACTGAAGAAACTTATGGAAAAGATGAGTAAGCCAGTCATTAACTGCAAATCTAGATGGGCACACCAAAGAAGACACAATGTGCTGCTGTGTAGGATAGATTGGTTTGGAGCTGATGGCACTATTCAGGTTTCAGGTATTTGGGGGCTGCACTTAAAATATGTAGAGTGTGTTCCCCAGAAGAAGTAGACGTGTTTTCAAGCAGACCTGGCCATGCTTGCATTGTTTTGGGTATAACAGAAGGGAATGCTGGAATGGGATTTGGAAACCAATTATTCTAGCCCTGGTATGTACTAAGTCAGTTGGCCTAGTAGAGTTTCAGTTCAGTTCAGTCACTCAGTCCTGTCCGAATGCGACCCCATGAACTGCGACCCCATGAACTGCAGCACGCCAGGCCTCCCTGTCCATCACCAACTCCTGGAGTTCACCCAAACCCATGTCCATTGAGTTGGTGATACCAGCCATCTCATCCTCTGTCGTCCTCTTCTCCTCCTGCCCTCAGTCTTTCCCAGCATCAGAGTCTTTTCAAATGAGTCAACTCTTCACATCAGGTGGCCAAAGTATTGGAGTTTCAGCTTCAACATCAGTCCTACCAGTGAACACCCAGAACTGATCTCCTTTAGGATGGACTGGTTGGTTCTCCTTGCAGTTCAAGGGACTCTCAAGAGTCTAACACCACAGTTCAAAAGCATCAATTCTTTGGCGCTCAGTTTTCTTTATAGTACAACTCTCACATCCATACATGACCACTGGAAAAACCATAGCCTTGACTAGATGGACCTTTGTTGACAAAGTAATGTCTCTGCTTTTCAATATGCCATCTAGGTTGGTCATAACTTTTCTTCCAAGGAGTAAACGTCTTTTAATTTCATGGTTGCAGTCACCATCTGCAGTGACTTTAAAATGACAATTATACTAGCTAACCCCAATGAGTTGTTGAAAGTTAAATAAGATCCTAAATGATGAATGAAATATATTTTGTAAACTTAATAACCATATAGTATAAAGAAATATAAGGAATAACTTTTTTTATTTTTCGGCAGAGGCCGGAGGCAGGCTGCTTCTTTGCAGCCAGGAATCTCAGAGGATTTGAAGAAAGTGAAGGAAGGGATGGGCATTGCCAGTAGTGATGAAGTGGACTTCCTCGTCCTACTGGACAACATGGCTGCTGAGCAGGTGGGCTGGCTGTCCTCCTCGGGCTCTGGGAGGGTCGGGGGCAGCCTGGGCAAGGCTTGGTGGGCTGGCTCCTGAGTTAGAAGCGGGTGGAGGCCTCCTGGCTTGGAGACAGCTGTGAAAGCACTTGCTGGCAGAATGGACCTGGGAACTGGGGGGTAGGGTGGACTCCTCACCAGATTAGGAGTGTAGACATTTTAACTCTTTACCAGAGTTCCTTGAAGCATATTCACTAGAATACCCACGATGCAAGTGTCTATAATGTGGGCAGGCAGGGCTGGGGTGGGTGAGTAGGGAGGGATTATGGTCTAAAAAGTTTGGAATGCCTCTTTATTGTATCACTTTTTGGAGAGTCTATATGCACGTCAGCCTATAATCTTTAATTCTGTTTTTCTCAAGCTTGGCCCTAGAATCTTTTTTTTTCCTAATAAATACTGAAGGCCACACAATGGGAAATGCTCCAGATTCAGAAGTCAGACACCCAAAGGCTGTACAGTCTGGATCCTCCTTCCTTCTCTTGTGAAGATGACAGTGTGCCTTGAAGGCAGAAATGCACCTTATGTGCAAAATAGGTTTAAGGTTATAAAACAAAAGAGTTGATAAAGTATTTATATGGCATACTTTTTAGAAATCATTTTGGGGATGATGAAGGCCGAGTAAAAATTTATTAATTCCTTGCCTTATATTTTATTTATTTATTTATTTATTTAGCTTAAAAGAACACAAATGTTTTTTACTTTGGAGTAGATGAGCATCAGAAAGAGAGGAAAAAACAATTTTTCTCTGGGCCTTCAGATCTGGAGGAATAGCTTCCGACAGGCCTTGGGGACATAGAGTTTTGAGCCAGTCTCTCTCTGAGAGAAGACAGTCCCCTTGGACTCCATGGAAGTGGATCGGCCGCCAGGCCCACTGGATGAGTATTTCTTTCTAAAACTGTACCCATGGCCCTTTCAGGTGCACAACCTCTCGAGCTGCCCCACGCTGAAGAGGTTTGCATGGATGATTGAGCAGAGAGCTGTGGACACAGCCATGTACATCCTGCAGTGGGAAGAAAGGTGAGGGGGCCTCTTCAGCTGCCGGCATACAGTCACGCTTGGTCAGGCCTCCCAGAGTGTGGGGAAGGGGACTTGTCAGGCCTGCTCACACCTGTCAGCTGGTGTCTTTGTGTGCAGAGGCTGAAATCACCCCATTCTGCTGGCCTTCTGAAAGACTCGGCCCTGGGTCCTTCCATTTCTGGAGCGGGGACTGGTGACGTAGTGTTTTCATTCACTGTTACACAAAACTGGGAGCTGCCACTCGACCAAGTTTCTCTCTCTCTTTTTAAAGTATTTATTTTATTTTTATATATTTATTTGGCCATGCCAGGTCTTAGTGGCAGCATGTGGGATCTAGTTCCCTGACCAGGGATCAAACCTGGGCCCCCTGCATAAGGGAGCATGGACTCTTAGCCACTGGACCAGCAGGGAAGTCCCTTGATTGAGTTTCTCTTAATCACCGACTTTTTCCTTTGCTTTAAGTTTCAAAACATTGGGAGAATGAAGGAAGAATAATTATTGCTCATTTTATTCATCATATTACAGTTTGTAAATCATTTTCCTGTTCTTGCCATGAGGTTGATGTCATTATCCCTGACAAGTCCAAGTCCTGGCTTTTAGAGATGGGGAAACTGGGCCTGAGAGATGTGGGCCACCTTGCCTAGGCTCAGCTAGCAAGAGGTGGAGGTAGGACTTGAACCCAGATCTTCTGACCGCCAGTCCTGTGTTTTCTCTGTTTTACTGGTATTTAGGGCTCTCTTTATAGAAGGCCTATTTCCTGACCATCAGAATGGAGGGTATCTCTCTTCCCAAATATAAAAAAGCACCTTTTAATGGTTGGTTCAGAGCATTCAGCTTGTACTCAGAATAGGTGACTTGGTAAGAGAGGGGAGTATAGAGGGGAAGTCCTGAGGAAAAGAAGTGGGAGGAAAAAGCCGCTAACGTTTCAAGAATTTGCTTGATCTTGCATAAGAATAGGAGCCTCTGCCTGCTTTTCTTCTGCTCAGTCAGTGCATCCATTTTGCACTTGCCTCAGGCTCCTGGAAGGTTCCAGCCACACCCTCTCAGCTCGCTGCCACTCCTATGACTGACCACCTTCCCTCATCTTTTCCTGAAGTGGCCCCAACTGTTCCTAAACTGTCGCTCACTGCCTTCCCCTCCACCAGCACATACTTACATGTATGTTTTTTGGCTGCGCTGTTTGCTGCTGTGTGCTCAGGCGTTCTCTAGTTGCAGTGGGAGTTACTCTCTAGTTGCGGTGCACGGGCTCTAGGTGTATGGGCTTCAGTAATTGCCACACCAGGCTCAGTAGTTGTGACAGACAGGCTTAGCTGCTCTGCAGCATGTGGAATCTTCCTGGACTAGGTATTCAACTCATGTCCCCTGCCTTGGCAGGTGGATTCTTGTCCACTGTGCCACCAGGGCAGCCCATACACACATATTTAATAAATATATTAGGCTTTGCAGGCCGTGCATTATCTGTTGTGTCTATTCGTCTTGGCCCGTGGAGCATGAAAGCAGCCATAGATGATACACAAATGGGCACAACTGTGTTCCAGTGGAACTAGTTACAAAAACGGGCTGCTGAGTTGGAATTGGCCCACAGCTATTGTTTCCTTTCTCCTGCATTTTAAACAAGATCTGGGTCCAGTCCACTTTCTTTTCCATTAGCCCTGGTTTCTTAAAATTGATGTTTCTTCAGGAACAAATGGTTCTAGTTCATAATGCCATACAGCTTGCCTTGGCCTGCATGAATTCTTTGGAAAGTATATGCTGCTTATAGTATTGATTGCCTGCTGCTGCTGCTGCTAAGTCGCTTCAGTCGTGTCCGACTCTGTGCGACCCCATAGACGGCAGCCCACCAGGCTCCCCCGTCCCTGGGATTCTCCAGGCAAGAACACTGGAGTGGGTTGCCATCCTTCTCCAATGCATGAAAGTGAAAAGTGAAAGGGAAGTCGCTCAGTCGTGTCCGACTCTTAGCGACCCCATGGACTGCAGCCTACCAGGCTCCTCTGTCCATGGGATTTTCCAGGCAAGAGTGCTGGAGTGGGGTGCCATTGCCTTCTCCATTGGTTGCTTACTCTTCAGCTATTGCTTCAACTTTCCTTGATTTGTAAAAGTGGCCAGTCACCATGAATAAGGATTGGTCTAAGCCAGTCATGGCAACTCTTTTTGTCAGTGATTGGATTCTGGGAATTCTGGGAAAGATTTTTCTTCTCTTGGATAAAAAGTGAGAGTCACCCAAACCAAGCCTTTTTGCTGCTTACTAGCCCCCATGTTCCTGCTTTGTTTGTTACTTCTCAAATATGCTTTGAGTTGAGGTAACCCCCTGTGATCATGAGGTGCCCATCCTGAGAATGAAAGTGGTAGAGCCACAGTGCCAACCCAAGAGCTCTAGTGCTGGACTTGTTAAAAAAATTAAGAAAAGTCCTTATGGTCTCAACGCCAAAGAAGGGGAGCTGACACATAAGAAGTGTAGTTGAGGCGATTTCCCTTCAGATCGCTCTTCTGAGGGCCTTCTGGAATTCCAGGGATTGATTACACCCTGTCCTTCCCGGTTTTGGCCTCGTTCTCTATTGCTTATCCTGGTTGCCATCCCCTCACCCCTCCCATCTCAGCCATGTTCATACCAGGTCTGTACCCTGCTGCTGTTTACAGTCTTGGCACACAGAGAGCCCTCAGACTTAAGGCAGTGCTGCTTCTGCCCTGACTGCCTGTCTCTGTCCTTCTCGCGTCCCCTGTCTTTTCTCAGCTCTTTCACTGGGCTCATGAGGTTCCAGGGGGCAGAAGCAGCCTGTATCCCTTGTGTGCCCAGTGCCCACTGGGCACTTCAGCACCATTTACTCACCACAGGGAGGGCCTTCAGATGGCAGTTGGCCCACTCCTCCACATCCTGGAGAGCAACCTGCTGAAAGTCGTGGACCCTGCCACTCCGCCCAGCAAGACCAGGTACTCGGCCCAGGAGCTTGGCTTGGCGTGACTGAGGAGGGTGGTGGTGGTGGGGCTCTGGCTACAGGAAGGGAACCCAGGTTCTAGGAGGGTGAGAACCAGGCTGTCAGTAACTGAAAGTGGATGTTCAAGGCCACGTGTCCCAGAGACATTCACGACATTTCTACCTTTCTTCCTGACACATCTGTCCTACCATGTTTCTAAATTTTCATTTTAGTAGAAAAGAACCCTAAATTAATTTTTCCATTTTTTAAAACTAATTGAACATGCATCCAATGGAATAAGTAATTAGGACATCACAACTCTGGGAGGACGGACAGGGAGGTCTGGGCTGCTGCAGTCCATGGGGTCACAAAGAGTCGGACACGACTGAGCGACTGAACTGAACTGAACTGAACTGATTTGGTATTAAAATAGCCCCAAACAATGATAGTTGCTTAATAGATTGTTTAAACACCTTCACTGAGTATATTGGAAGAAGGGAATCCTACTGAGCATTTAAAAATGTTGGAAGTGGCTTGTGAACCTCCATAGCCACTTTTGGGGTGCCTGGAACTCCAGGTTAGGGACCATGGATTTGGAATGTGTGTCCAGGGCACTTGGTAAACAAAGTGTGGTCTGCAGATAAACAGCTTCACCATCACCTGAGACTGTTTGATTTTCCACTGTAGCCTGACCCACTGAATCAGAGTCTGCCTTTTAACAAGACTCCCAGGTGGTTTGTAAGCCCCCTGATATTGGAGAAAACACTTTGCAGCCCCATGGACTGTATCCCACCAGGTTCCTCTGTGCGTGGAATTCTCCAGGCAAAAGTACTGGAGTAAGTAGCCCATTCCCTTCTCCAGAGGAAACTTCCCAACCCAGGGATCTAACCTGGGTCTCCTGCATTGCAGCTGGATTTTTCACTGTTTGAGTCACCAGGGAAGCCCATCTACACCAAAGGAGTTTTTGATTTTTTCCCTCACATTTATTTATTTGGTTGTGCTGGGTCTTGATTACAGGACGCAGGCTCCGTTAGTTGTGGCACTTGGGCTTAGTTGCTCCATAGCATGTGAGATCTTAGTTCCTGGACCAGGGATCAAACCCATGTCCCCTGCACTGCAAGGTGGATTCTTAACCACTGGGCCACCAGGAAAGTCCCTCAAAAGAGATTTATACCAGGCTCAACTGATTTCTAGATGTCACCTGGTTTCCCCACTCAAAGGAGGCAGGCGATGTCCTGGCCTCCAGTGTCCTGCAGTGAAGAACTATGGAGAACTGTTTTCTTCTTGCAGCAAGCTGTACCTCTATGCAGCTCATGATGTGACCCTCATGCCTCTCTTAATGACCCTGGGAATTTTTGACCACAAATGGCCCCCATTTGCTGTGGACTTGACCATGGAACTCTTCCAGCACCGGGAGTCTAAGGAGTGGTTTGTGCAGCTCTATTACCGAGGGAAGGTAAGACCTCTGGGGTGTGGCTGGGAGGCGGCTGGGCCGTGCGGCCCACCTGGTTTTGCACCAGGTCGCCTGCTTGGGCCCAGGGAGTCTCCACTGGTACACGAGCTCTCTCGATCCTCTCATGGCTGTGGCCCAGGGATAAGGCAGAACTGGGTCCGTAGTGGCAGGCTGGGGCTGGAAGCATGTCCCGGTTCTGCCACAGAACCCTTTTAACAACAGGACCACCCTTCTCTTCTCCTGAGGGTCTCTCCCAGGATGTAGCTCCTGACTGTGAGGCCTGTTTTGAAAGTTAATGATGAGGCCTTTGGGAGGTGATGTGTACTTCAGCGCCTCTGGTGCCGTGGCCACTGCGGCAGGCTGCTGTCCAGGGCAGAGGCTGAACACTCCCTAAGTTTCGACCTTTAGCCTTCCCAGGGGTATAACATCAATGTGTCTTCCAGTCAGTTCAACCATCAGTTATTGAGTGACTTTCATGAGCAGGGCATAGTGCCTTTAATCTGAAAGCTGACTGATTAATGGGGGGTTCTTGGCTGATACATATGTACATACACATCTGATTGGGTCAAAGCCTTTTAGAACTCTGGACACAGTGCCCCTGCTGAGTTACGTCTCTTCCACAGGAGCAAGTGCCAAAAGGTTGCCCTGACCGGCTCTGTCCACTGGACAAGTTCTTGAACACCATATCAGTTTATACCTTAAGCCCAGAAAAATACCACATGCTCTGCTCTGAAGCACAGATGATGGGACTTGGAAATGGAGAGTGATTGATTTGTACAAGTAAGATGTCTGGATTTTTAAAATAAAATGCCTTTACCCAATGCCTCCTGCTGTTTGGTTTGGGGAAGGCAAGAACAAGGGTTAATGGACTTTAACATAAGGTAAGGGTATTTCTTTCCTATAGGTATATTAAGATCTCTTCTTGAAAGGAAAAGTGTATAATGTTGAGACCAAAAGGATATACCCTATTTTGTGGTTTGATTTCCATGGCAGCTGCCTGTGACATGAGGCTTCCCTAGTGGCTCAGATGATAAAGAATCTGCCTGCAATGTGGAAGACCCGGGTTCCATCCCTGGTTTGGGAAGATCCCCTGGAGAAGGGCATGGCTACCCACTCCAGTATTCTTGCCTGGTGAATTCCATGGACAGAGGAGCCTAGTGGGCTACAGTCCATGGGGTTGCAAAAGTCAAACATGACTGAGCAACTTAACACTTTCCTTTTCTTGCCTGTGACATAAGCTATAGAATTGCGTGTGGTTTTCGACCTCAGTTCTTTTCCTATCTTCATTTCACACACATATATTGAACATCTACTAAGTAGTGGTCATTCAGTTCAGTTCAGTCGCTCAGTCGTGTCCGACTCTTTGCAACCCCATGAATCGCAGCATGCCAGGCCTCCCTGTCCATTACCACCTCCCAGAGTTCACTCAGACTCACGTCCATCGAGTCTGTGATGCCATCCAGCCATCTCATCCTGGGTCATCCCCTTCTCCTCCTGCCTCCAATCCCTCCCAGCATCAGAGTCTTTTCTAATGAGTCAACTCTTCGCATGAGGTGGCCAAAGTACTGGAGTTTCAGCTTTAGCATCATTCCTTCCAAAGAAATCCCAGGGTCTATCTCCTTCAGAATGGACTGGTTGGATCTCCTTGCAGTCCAAGGGACTCTCAAGAGTCTTCTCCAACATCACAGTTCAAAAGCATCACTTCTTCGGCACTCAGCCTTCTTCACAGTCCAATTCTCACATCCATACATGACCACAGGAAAAACCATAGACTTGAGTAGACGGATCTTAGTCGGCAAAGTAATGTCTCTGCTTTTGAATATACTATCTAGGTTGGTCATAACTTTTCTTCCAAGGAGTAAGCGTCTTTTAATTTCATGGCTGCAGTCACCATCTGCAGTGATTTTGGAGCCCCCAAAAATAAAGTCTGACACTGTTTCCACTGTTTCCCCATATATTTGCCATGAAGTGATGGGACCAGATGCCATGATCTTTGTTTTCTGAATGTTGAGCTTTAAGCCAACTGTTTCACTCTCCTCTTTCACTTTCATCAAGAGGCTTTTTAGTTCCTCTTCACTTTCTGCGAAAAGGGTGGTGTCATCTGCATATCTGAGGTTATTGATATTTCTCCCGGCAATCTTGATTCCAGCTTGTGTTTCTTCCAACCCAGTGTTTCTCATGATGTTCTCTGCATAGAAGTTAAATAAGCAGGGTTACAATATACAGCCTTGACCTACTCCTTTTCCTATTTGAAACCAGTCTGTTGTTCCATGTCCAGTTCTAACTGTTGCTTCCTGACTTGCATACAGATTTCTCAAGAGGCAGGTCAGGTGGTCTGGTATTCCCATCTCTTTCAGAATTTTCCACAGTTGATTGTGATCCACACAGTCAAAGGCTTTGGCATAGTCAATAAAGCAGAAATAGATGTTTTTCTGGAACTCTCTTGCTTTTTCCATGATCCAGCAGATGTTGGCAATTTGATCTCTGGTTCCTCTGCCTTTTCTAAAACCAGCTTGAACATCAGGGAGTTCACAGTTCACATATGCTGAAGCCTGGCTTGGAGAATTTTGAGCATTACTTGCATGTGAGATGAGTGCAATTGTGTGGTAGTTTGAGCATTCTTTGGCATTGCCTTTCTTTGGAATTGGAATGAAAATTGACCTTTTCCAGTCCTGTGGCCACTGCTGAGTTTTCCAAATTTGCTGGCATATTGAGTGCAGCACTTTCACAGCATCATCTTTCAGGATTTGAAATAGCTCAACTGGAATTCCATCACCTCCACTAGCTTTGTTCGTAGTGATGCTTTCTAAGGCCCACTTGACTTCACATTCCAAGATGTCTGGCTCTAGATGAGTGATCACAACATCATGATTATCTGGGTCATGAAGATCTTTTTTGTACAGCTCTTCCATGTATTCTTGCCACCTCTTCTTAGTATCTTCTGCTTCTGTTAGGTCCAGACCATTTCTGCCCTTTATCGAGCCCATCCTTGCATGAAATGTTCCCTTGGTATCTCTAATTTTCTTGACGAGATCTCTAGTCTTTCCCATTCTGTTGTTTTCCTCTATTTCTTTGCATTGATCGTTGAGGAAGGCTTTCTTATCTCTTCTTGCTATTCTTTGGAACTCTGCATTCAGATGATTATATCTTTCCTTTTCTCCTTTGCTTTTCACCTCTCTTCTTTTCACAGCTATTTGTAAGGCCTCCCCAGACAGCCATTTTGCTTTTTTGCATTTCTTTTCCATGGGGATGGTCTTGATCCCTGTCTCCTGTACAATGTCACGAACCTCATTCCATAGTTCATCAGACACTCTTATTTATCACATCTAGACCCTTAAATCTATTTCTCACTTCCACTGTATAATCATAAAGGATTTGATTTAGGTCATACCTGAATGGTCTAGTGATTTTCCCTACTTTCTTCAATTTAAGTCTGAATTTGGCAATAAGGAGTTCATGATCTGAGCCACAGTCAGCTCCTGGTCTTGTTTTTGTTGACTGTATAGAGCTTCTCCATCTTTGGCTGCAAAGAATATAATCAGTCTGATTTCGGTGTTGACCATCTGGTGATGTCCATGTGTAGAGTCTTCTCTTGTGTTGTTGGAAGAGGGTGTTTGCTATGGCCAATGCATTTTCTTGGCAAAACTCTATCAGTGTTTGCCCTGCTTCATTCCGCATTCCAAGGCCAAATTTGCCTGTTACTCCAGGTGTTTCTTGACTTCCTACTTTTGCATTCCAGTCCCCTATAATGAAAAGGACATCTTTTTTGGGTGTTAGTTCTAAAAGGTCTTGTAGGTCTTCATAGAACCTTTCAACTTCAGCTTCTTCAGCGTTACTGGTTGGGGCATAGACTGGGATAACTGTGATATTGAATGGTTTGCCTTGGAGACGAACAGAGATTATTCTGTCATTTTTGAGATTGCATCCAAGTACTGCATTTCAGACTCTCTTGTTGACCATGATGGCTACTCCATTTCTTCTGAGGGATTCCTGCCCACAGTAGTAGATATAATGGTCATCTGAGTTAAATTCACCCATTCCAGTCCATTTTAGTTCACTGATTCCTAGAATGTTGACGTTCACCCTTGCCATCTCTTGTTTGACTACTTCCAATTTGCCTTGATTCATGGACCTGACATTCCAGGTTCCTATGCAATATTGCTCTTTACAGCATCGGATCTTCCTTCTATCTCCAGTCACATCCACAACTGGGTATTGTTTTTGCTTTGGCTCCATCCCTTCGTTCTTTCTGGAGTTATTTCTCCACTGATCTCCAGTAGCATACTGGGTACCTAATGACCTGGGGAGTTCCTCTTTTGGTATCCTATCATTTTGCCTTTTCATACGGTTCATGGGGTTCTCAAGGCAAGAATACTGAAGTGGCTTGCCATTCTCTTCTCCAGTGGACCACATTCTGTCAGATCTCTCCACCATGACCCGCCCATCTTGGGTTGCCCCGCAGGCATGGCTTGGTTTCGTTGAGTTAGACAAGGCTGTGGTCCTAGTGTGATTAGATTGACTAGTTTTCTGTGAGTATGGTTTCAGTGTGTCTGCCCTCTGATGCCCTCTTGTAACACCTACCATCTTACTTGGGTTTCTCTTACCTTCGGGTTGGGGTATCTCTTCATGGCTGCTCCAGCAAAGCACAGCCGCTGCTCCTTACCTTGGATGAGGGGTATCTCCTTACCGCCACCGTTCCTGACCTTCAACGTGGGATAGCTCCTCTAGGCCCTCCTGTGCCTGCGCAGCCACCACTCCTTGGGTTGCTCCTCCCGGCTGCCGGCCCTGTCCTCGGGCGTGGGTGGCTCCTCCCAGCTGCCGCCCCTGGCCTCGGGCTCAGGGTGGCTCCTCAAGGTCACCGCCCCTGGCCTGGGGCGCGAGGTGACTTCCCCCAGCTGCCCCTGACCTAGGACGCGGGGTAGCTCCTCCCGGCCGCCACTGGCCTCGGACGCGGGGTAGCTCCTCTCGGCTGCTGCCCCTGACCTCGGACTCGGGTTGTTGCCTCCCGGCCGCCGCCCCTGACCTCGGACGCAGGGTAGCTCCTCTCGGCCGCCACCCCTGACCTCGGATGCAGGGTAGCTCCTCTGGGCCGTTCCTGCGCCATCGCAGCCTGGCACTCTAGGCCGGTGCCCCTGACCTCGGACGTGGGGAAGCTCCTCTCGGCTGTGCTTAGTGAGCCGACTCGCAGCCTCGCAGCCGCCTGCGCTTAGTGAGCTGGCTCGCAGCCGCCTGCGCACTCCTCGGTTCTTTGTCTTGCCACAACAAAGATTTGGAGTGATGGACATTAAAGTCCTCGGTGCGTCACAGCTCTTAGGTCTTGGACACACCGTGTTATAGCTCTTAGGCAAATCAGTGTTACAGCTCTATTTTATTTAGAAGATAGCAGGAGAATCCATCCTCAAAGCGTGAGGGCATGCCAACCCAAAGATTTGAAGGAAGAGAGTGGAGGAGCACGTGGGAGAGGGGGAGAGAGGGAGAGAGAAAGAGTGCACACATGCAGGAGAGGAAGAGAGAGAGAGCGTGCATGCACGTGGGAGAGGAAGAGAGAGAAGGAGCGCATGCACATGGGAGAGGAAGAGAGAGAAGGAGCGCATGCACGCGGGAGAGAGAGAGAGAAAGAGCACATGCACGCAGGAGAGGAAGAGAGCGAGAGAGAAAGAGCGCATGCACGCAGGAGAGGAAGAGAGAGAGAGCGCTTTGGCTTCTCCTTTTATATGTTTTCTTCCACCTGGGCGTGCCCTATGCAAATTGGGCTTAACCAGGAGTGCTGTTTGTTCTACCTGAAGTCTTCACTCTTGTCCTCGGACCTTCCTTTGACCTTCCTTGTTTTTTAGCCACTGCCATTTTGGACTCCGTTTCCCTATTCTACCTACCTAACATTCTCCCCTCAAGAGATGGGAGGCCCAATTCTTTGGGAATAGGGGCGTCGAGGTCTTTCTGGCTACTTCCTGCTGAACTGGGGCGGTGAGGGGTATTGGGCCTCCCCCTCTTGCTAGTCTCAAGCCTCAGAGTCCTTATAGCGGTGTCCATCTAAGGGTGTGATATTTTTCGTGGTTGGCTGTAGTTTTATATCTCTGTTGAACTGACACTGCATGTTGTAGCTTGTTGACCTGGGCAGAGACAAAACGCGTTAGACAATTGACAGTTCATGGAATAATCATAAGCATCATCAATACAGCATACCAAGGACCAGTAGGGGCATTAGTCATTTTAAATTCACATCGCCAGGATGGCTCAAGTCCCTCCTTGTTCAGGGATCAGATCTATCTCCTGTCTGTCTTGGAGTACAATCTCTGCCAAGCTGTGTTGGCTGTGTAGAGCTATCCTGAGAAATCTTATCCCCAGAAACCAGATTTCGGGGGTGTTCATTAGAATGGCACTCATTGGTAGCCCTGAATAGGTATCTGAGATCTCCCAGGGGCTCCCAGGTGTATTGAGTGTCTTCTGTCTTCTTCCATGGCTTGACTCATGAGTGGTGAATCCAGGAGTCATGTCCTGGTACCTAGACTGCTGTGGGGGTAGAAAGTATTACAGAGTAGGGGCCCTTCCATGTGGGCTGGAGTTGAGCTTTTGGGGACCCACCTTTCCAGACTTTAATTAGGACTTGAGTCCCAGGAGCATATAGTGGTGACTCCTTAGAATCTTTTGGGTCCTGGTTTATACCCCACATGCCTATATCCTGTTGGAATTGACCAATGGCCGTGGTATAAGACTGGAGGGTCTGAACCTCTGGATCTAGGAAGAGGTCATTGACATAAACAAAAGGTCTCCCATATAGCATCTCAAAGAGACTAAGACCAAGCTGTGCCTTAGGGGCAATGTGGGTGCGGAGGAGAGCTGTCGGTAAAGGGTGTTGTGTGAAAGGTCAGGGGGCATAGCTGGGCAGTGAGGTGGAGCCCTGCTATGGAGACCCAGCAGGGGGGTCACTGGCTTGTGGTGGCTGTAGCTCCAGGAGCGTGGGTGAGGTCTCCGCATGGTGGGTCAGGACCACTCTCAGCCTATGTGCTCTACCTTGACCTGGGCCTCAAAAGTTACCTGATGGTCCCCTATTTCTTTTCAATTTTCCCATTCTTCCCCAGAATCTATTTCAAACTTTCTTTGATCTCAAACCATCAATCCCTTTACTTCTCAGAGAAAACAGCAAGCACAAAAACCTCTCTGCTTCCCGCTGTCTGTATGGTGATGACTCCCAGATCTCCTTTCTAGTTCAGGTGTTTTCTTCCAAGCTTCAGACTCTCATGTGCACTTGGAGGTCTCATAGACACAGAATTTCCCCTCTCTTCTCCTAGACCTGCCCTCCCCACAAGCCTGCCTTATTTGAATGGAAGACTCCTCCACCATCCACTCAGTTACTAAACCAGAAATCTATCCTTATCTTCTTCCTCTCACATTTTTCTATGTCTGCTCTGTTAAGTTCTATCAATCCCACCTGTTTATGTCTTAAATACATTCATATCTTCTTATCCTCAACCTTCAATATCCCTTCACCCTACTAATTGCTATATTTAATTCACTAAGAAAATAAAAGGAATCAGAAGAGAACTTCCATCTCCATCACCCCTCCCCAACCTGCTAACCCAGCTGCATTGGTACCTACAAGGCCCTCCTTCCTGTTACTAAGAATGAACCATTCCTACTCCTATTGAAGGCCAACCCTCTAGCTTTGCTTTAAACCCTGTAATTATTTCTTTCCTGTGTTGTTAATTTTCTCTTCCTACCAGTTATTCCCATTAGCTTACAAACATGCCATAAAATCCTGTCTTAATGTTTCCCACATCTTTGAAGTACTCTGCTATTTTCTTCTCCCCTTTATAACAAAACTTTTCAAAAGAGTTGTTTATACCCTGATTCTTCCCTTCCCCTTCTTTTTTGAACGAACTGTGATTTGGCATTCACCCCTACCACTCCATGGAAACAGCTTTGTTAAAATCATCAGTGACCTCTGAGTGCTAAATTAGTAGCCAGTTTTCAGTCTTCTTACTCAGCTTCTCATTAGCACTCTTGGAAGAGTTTCTTCATTTGGCTTCTATGACAAATGGTTTTCCTCACTTCTTGACTTCTCAGTTTTCTCTGAATCTACCTTTTAAAAATCTCTAAATGTTGGAGTATCTCAAGGCTTAGTCCTTGGACTTTTTCTCTTGCACTTAGCACACCACCCCCCCGCCACACACACCTTTGGTGATGTCAAGGTATTCTGTAACTTAAGATATTATTTACTTAATGTCTCCCAAATTTATACCTTCATTCTGGACCTTTCCCCTGAATTCTGGTTTCATTTCCAACTGTTTACTCAACATCTCTGCGTGGATATTTAAGATATTTAATGTGTATTAAACTTGCCGTTGCCTGTGCTGAACTCTTAATTCTCACTCCTCTTCTACTTCTCCACTACTTCCCCATCAAAGTAAACGGCACTACCATTAACCCAGTTGGTTGGGCCAAGAACTTTGGAGTTACCCTTAACATCTGTCTTTTTCTTATGTCCTACATCTAATCCATCAGTAAATGCTATTGCACCTTATCCAGAATTGACTGCTTCTCAAGACTATCATTGCTACTATTCCAGCAGCACCACTCACCTGGACTGTTGCTAAGTCTCCTGTTTCTGTGCTTTCACTCTCTGCTAATTTATTCCCAACAGAGGTGTTGCTTTTAAAATACGAGTCACATTGCCATTTAGGGGCTCCATCTAAGAGAAGGTACTAGACAAGAGTTGTTTTATGTAGCTAACCATTCTGGTTTGCTAATTGTTTTCCTACCTATAAACTCCTTGAAGTTGTTGCTCATTAAAAAAAAAAAAAAAAAAAATTTCAATTATCCAAAAAATAAATAAATAAAATAAAATACGAGTCAGATCATGTCAGTCTTCTGCTCAGAATTCTTCCCAGACTTCCCATCTCAAAAAAAGAGCCAGTCATAATGGCGGTCAAGGCCTTTATGTAACTTCCTTTCCTCCCTGTCTCTACTCACTGGACTCTAGCCATACTATTCTTGTTTCCCAAGAAGTCCCAAGGCATGTCCTCATCTCAGGCTCTTTGTACTTGCTCTTCCCCTCTCTGGAACGTTCTCCTAGGCATGGGCATGTTTAGCTCCCTCTCTTCATTCAGATCTCAGCTCACTGTCATCTCTCGGAGACCCTTCCATATTGTCCTATATGAGACATTTCAGATCCATCCCTTTACTCTACCTACAGCCCAATTACATTCTGTCTCCTTGTGTGATGGGCTGAATTATGTCCACTTAAAATTCATATTTTGAAGTCCTAACCCCCAGTACCTCAAATGTGACTGTATTGGAGTAGAGCCTTTAAAGAGGTAATTAAGGTAAAAAAGGTGGTGTGGATGGGCCCTAATCCAATATGGCTGGATAAGGAAGAGTGTTAGGACTCTGACACAGAAGGAAGGCCACGCGAAGACACAGGGAGAGGATGGACATCTGTAAGCCAAGCAGAGAGGCCTCAGGAGAAACCAGCCCTGCTGACACCACGACCGTGAACTTCCAGAACCGTCAGGAAATGCATTTCTACTGTTTAAGCCACCTGGTCTGTAGTATTTTTGCCCCCTGGTAGCCCAAGTAAACCAGTCCACCTGTCCTCTGTTCCACTGTGGTTTTTCTCAGTGCTTGATATTACACATTTGTGTATTTATTTCTCTCTCTGACAAGAATGTGAGCCCCATGAAGGCAGACTTCATCTTGTTCACCCATGTGTGCCCAGTGCTGAGAATAGTGCCTGGCACGTGCTAGTAGTCACGCATTGGTAGAGTGAGCACACCCCCTCTGCCTCCGCTCTCCTGGGCTCACACTTATCCTCCCAGGTTACTCAGCGCCTTTCTAGTGGGTCATCTCCTTTGAGACGTGGCCCCTGCTTGCCTCTCCAGCCTCATCCTTCATGCCCGCTCACGCATCCCCAGACTGAACTGTTTCAAGAAAAGTAAGTCTTGCCCTTTGGCCCTTGTGACACACTCTTCCCTTCCCTGACCCCTGACACACCCTCTCTTGCCCAACTATCCCTCTTTTTTTTTTTTTTTTTTTTTAAGGAGAGGGAGAGACTTTTTTTTTAAGGAGTTGGCTCACACAGTCGTGGGGACCAGCAAGTCTTTAGGAAGCAGACTCAGGTAAGAGCTGGTATTGCCATCTTGATGGTTGGAAACTCAAGCAGAATTTCTGTGTTGCTGTCTTGAGAATTCCTTCTTCCTTTTTTGTACTTCTCCTCTTTTTTTTGGCCACACCTCACAGAGTGTAGTAGTTCTAGGACCAGGGATTGAACCCACGGTCCCTGCATTGGAAGTGTGGAGTCTTAACCACTGAACCACCCGGAAAGTCCCTATCCCTCCCATCTGGATACCTCCTGTGTTTCTGTCTGTCCATCAATAGGGGGCACCTGTCTTGTCCATTGCTATGTTCTTAGAGCCAAGTACAGGACTTGGCACAAGATTCACTGAATGGCTTCCCATGGCTCCCTATCCTTGTTTCTGCCTTGTAGGAAGGGGGCTTCTGTGCACTCTTCCCCACTCACCACAAGGGGGAAGCGTGGAGTAAGGGAAACAAGGCTTCTGCTGGGTTCACATTCTGATGCTAACAGTTGTTTCTCTGTGACCCTTGGACAGGTGTCAGAGCCTGCTTTTCCTCTCATGTAAAATGGAGATAATTATTAACTATTATCAACTTATTAACTAATTAGGGTTGTTGTGAGAACTGAGTAAATATAAGAGCCTTCAAATGCTTTTTGTCCCACTGGGCTCAGCACTAACTTTAGTTTCCTCAACTAGTCAGGTGCTTTGGACTGCTCTTTCCAGCTGCCCTCTCTGTAGGCCATGCTTCCCTCTGCCTGCCTTTACCAAGGAGCGCACGCCTATGTGTGCAGGAGAGCCCTGGCCCCTCTCTGGCTAGTTGTGTGACTGTGGGCAAGACTTAACTTTTCCGAGCTTATGCTTTCCCAACTGCAAAACAGTGATGTTACTATTTCCCTAACCTGACAGTTTGTTCTGAGGATAGATGTGAAATGTAAAATGGAGATGTTAGGCACAGCATAGCCTAACCTGCCCTTGGCCTCGACTGGTTTCTCTTAATGCTTTTAAAATGAGTTCTGAGTGTTGTTAAGGTTGAAATAATTTCCAGAGGGGATCTCACCCTTGGATGGCAAAGTAAAGGGCCTCCCAGGAGACAGGAGAATGGTCACTCCTCTTCCCCCACATAACCAAGCCTGTTCAGATAGGCTGACTTCTTGGGAACTTCACCTGAAAGACCCTCCGGGGGCCCTCATGGCTTATCTTAGGAGCTCTTGGCCCTGGTAGGCACTGGGATGAAATAACTGGTAAAGACAAGGCCAGGCACTGCTGTGCTGACTCTCCTTTAATAGTTTCATGTAGATAGTTTAAAGCTGAAGCTTCAATACTTTGGCCACCTGATGCGAAGAACCAACATATTAGAAAAGATACTGATGCTTGGAAAGATTGAGGGCAGGAGGAGAAGGGGGCAACAGAAGATGAGGTGGTTGGATGTCATCACCGAATCAATGGCCATGAGTTTAAGCAAACTCTGGGAGACAGTGAAGGACAGAGAAGCCTGGCATGCTGCAATCCATGGGGTTGCAGAGTCGCACACAACTTAGCGACTGAATGACATAGTTTGAAAGGACATCAAAACTGAAAGATCTACCTGGAGAGAGGGAGGAGGAAAGAGTTTTTATTCCACCTGCACCCCCAGACCTCAGGGCACTGGGTCCTGGTGTGCTGACTTGTTTATTATAAGAAACTTGCATCTTTGCAAGTGATGCCTGGCACCCCTTCTCCTTAGCTGGACTCATCTAGGGCACTGCTCATATACCTGTGAAGAAGGCTGGGGGGTTTAAGAGCAGCTACTTTAATATATACCAGGGAAGTATCATTCTTCAGCTTTGGGGCCAAGAGCTGTGGTTTGCTGTGCACCCTGGCTCTGCACGGGCAGGTGTGGGTCCCTTTGGCCACCTGAGGAATTCTCTGGGGAGAGGGCTGTGTGCTCTGCTCAGACCCTGCCCTCTAGTGGCCAAGGGAACTGGCCATGCAGTCCTGACCGTCCTACTCCACCCCATCAACCTCTAGGATCCTGGTCCCTGTCCAAGGGTAAGTGCGGAGAGGAGAGAAACACTTTCCCCAATACAAAGCCTGTCTTCCCTGAGCTCAAGTCTCGCCTCTGCAGGTAGTTTTCATGTGACTTAGGACATTCTACTAACTTCCTGTTAACAAGCCTGCAGATCCTCATTTGTATACTGGGACCCTAATACAGTGCCTTGTTCCCAAAACTACCCCAGGGTTCACACAGGTCAGGTGTATAAAGCATGCTGTAATGTCAAAGTGTTATACAAATGTGAGGCAATTGACAAAAAGAAAAAAAAAGTTTAAAACAAACAAAAAACACGTGAGGCATTGCTCAAAGTATTGTCAGAAAAGCCCTGCTGTGGCTCCTGAGTGTTCCCTGGCAGTTGAGGTAGTGGGCGCCCTGTCCTGGATGGCGTGCCATTGGTAGTATGATCCTGGTGACTATTTTTTTTTAAATAACATTAAAAAAACTTTTTTTCTAAAGCAGACCTTTTTCTTTTAAAGAAACTGATTTTTATTTATTTATGTATTACTTTTGGCTGCACTGGGTCGCCACTGCTGCGTGCAGGCTTTCTCTAGTTGCAGTGAGCAGGGGCTACTTTCTAGTGGTGCATGGGCTTCTCATTTCAGTGGCTTCTCTTGTAGAGCATGGGCTCTAGGGCGCTCCAGGTTCAGCAGCTGCAGCGCGTGGGCTCAGTAGTTGTGGCGCGCAGGCTTAGTTGTCTCACAGCATGTAGGATCTCAGTTCCTAGACGGGATTGAACCTGTGTCCCCTGCATTGGCAAGCAGATTCTTAACCACTGGACCACCAGGGAAATCTTTGCTTTATTTTTTTGGCTGCATGGCATGGCATCTTAGTTTCCTGACCAGGGATTGAACCCATGCCCCCTGCAGTGGAAGTACAGCATCTTAACCGCTGGGCCACCAGGGAAGTCCCCTTGGTGACTGTTCTAGAGGTGCTTAAGCACTCCTGTGGGGTGGTGAGCGCACCCACCTTGGAGTAAAGGGCCATGGGCTTGAATTCCAGCTTTACCATTTTCTTGGACTCTGGCCTTGAGTAACTCAACATGATCAAGTCTTTCTTCATCTGTATATTGAGAATGAGGATGCTATCTGTAGGTTAGAGGGGGCAAGTGGTAGAGAATGTAAAGCAAAATAACTATGTAAAAGGGTCTGGAATGTGGTAACTGCTTAAGTATAAACCTTTGAATCCTCATCTTCATGTATTTGGGGCTTAAAGAAATTAGAATTCAACAGCTCACTGTAAGCCCCTAAAATCTGAGTCGCTCCTTGTGGTGCAGGGATGTTTAGAGAGTGCAAGCATGGGCTTTGAAATCAAAGGTAGGGCCTAGGTAAACCAGTAAAGGAAGTGTGCTGTGGGGTAGGGCGGTTTATGTTGGTTGGAAAGCAGGGCATTTTTCCCTGAGGCAGGCTTTCTGCAGAGGAAAATCTGGATTGGAGAGAGAGATTAAAAATCTCAAAGGTAAAAGGAAAGATGTAAGGAAATGGCCTGCACTGAATCACTGCAAAGGACAGTATTCATCAGAGAATTAATTTGGAAGGAAATAGAGTGTGAAATAGCAGCAAGGCTTTCAACTCTGGGCACCATGGCCTTAGAAACCCAGTCGGTGTTTCAGAGGCTTGCCAAGGCCCAGCCTGGGAGCTCCCTCCAGAAGGGCAGCCGGGGGCTGCCCAGAGACCACAAATGGCTGAGCTCGGAGGAACTGATTGAGTGTGTAATTAAGGGGAGGGTTGTATAACACTTGGGTAAGTAGAACTTGATGGGGTCAAACCAGCAGGGCTTCTGGGAGATGAGAGAGCAGTCCCTGGAGCCATTAGTAATGGAAGCCAGATGCATAACGTTAGACACAGCTTACCTGGGCTTTGTGGGGAGAAGAACGGAAGAGATCAGGAAGGGGAAGGGTTGAAAGAGTGACTGCTCTGTAGATCTAAATGTCCACAGATGCTTAATACCTTAGCACAAGGAGTGAGATAACATTCTGGAACAATGCGGAAAATCCCCAGAAACTGAAGATCAGAGAGGCTGTGATGTGGCCAGCACACTGGAGATGTAATGAATGCTGAATCCTGACTGTGGGTCCAGAGTGTGTCTTGACGTACACCAGTGAGCTAGGTAGGAGCTGCCAGGGTGTAAAGGGGGCATCTTGGATCATGCATGGGGATTAGGACAGGAAACCATTCATGGCATATTCGTGGATAGAATGGTCACATGTAGACCAGGTGGCGCTAGTGGTAAAGAACCTGCCTGCCAATGCAGGAGACATAAGAGATGCAGGTTCGATCCTTGGGTCGGGAAGGTCCCCTGGAGGAGGGTGTGGCAACCCACTCCAGTATTCTTGCCTGGAGAATCCCATGGACAGAGGAGCCTGGTGGGCTAGAGTCCATTGGGTCACAGAGTCGGACACGACTGAAGTGACTTAGCACACGTGTAGGCTGGATACTAAAGCAATTGTGCATATTTATAACTGCTTGAATTCCTAGAGCTACATCCCTAGGAGGCCCTAGTACACAAGACCCCTCGTAATAGGCCCTCTGCTCACCTCTCCAGCCTCATCCCCTCCCTCTTTTTTTTTTTTAACATTAATTTTTTTGGCTATGCTGTATCTTCACTGCTGCTTGGACTTTCCTCTGGTGTGGTGAGTAGGGGCTATTCTCTCGTTGTGGTGCGTGGGCTTCTCATTGCGGTGGCTTCTCTTGTTGCGGAGCACTGGCCCTCGGGCATGCAGGCCTCAGTAGCTGCAGTACATGGGCTCTAGGGCACAGGCTCAGTAGTTGTGGCACACTCGCTTGGTTGCCCCATGGCATGTGGGATCTTCCCGGACCAGAGATCGAACCCGTGTCTCCTGCATTGTCAGCTGGATTCTTTACCGCTGAGCCATCAGGAAAGCCCTCATCCCTATCGAGGGCTTGCTGTTCTTGATGTGTTGGTTCCTTCTTGTCATTCAGACCTCAGCTTAAATGTCACTCCTTTTCATATGAGGATATTTCCTTGCATGTTAATATATATGTCTAATTTAGTGTTTGCTTTTGCAGAGACACAATAGAAACTCAGTGGTTAGACAGATAGGCTCTGGAGCCAGACTGCCTGCACTGATGCTCCGTCCTTTAGGATCTGTGTGGTCCTGAGCAAGGGTCTTAACTCTTCTTTGCCTCAGTATACCTAATCAATAAGATGGGAATAATGATTTACTTCATAAGGTTTTGTGAAGAATAAACATGCAAAGTGTTTAGAGCAATGCTAGGGATATTGGAAATGCTCAGTAAATGTCAGCTAGTATTCGTAGTAGCATTCGTGTTATCCTCTGTGTCTCCCTCTATAATCAGGAGGACCTCTGTCTGCTTTGTTTGCTTCTCTGTCTCTCCAGCACAGAGATCATGCCTTGGCATATTCTGTGTTGACACATATTAAATGAATAAATCTGCTGAATTAATAAAACAACTAATGCGGCAGTCAGTCATTCTTCAAGGAGGTGTTGCGTGTTGTATGGTAGGGCTCTGCCCTTTCAGACATGTTTTTCAATGGTTTGCAAAAAAACAATTCAACTGAATAAATATATACAGTATAGGCTAATTACATTTATTGAAAGCATAAAACTGGAATAAATAGGTAATTGAATGACTAAATGAGTGAATAAATGTGTTAGATGTCCATATTGATATCTTTTTTTTTTTGATTCTGGGCCAAACATTGCAAGGTGAAATTTACTGGGGATAAATACTAAGTTCTTAATCTCATAATCAATTGCCCACAACAGGATAGATGTTAGAGTGAACAATTTATTCACTGTGAGTCAATGATATGATGCATTCCTCAAAATTCTAAATGTGCTGTGTCTGTGCTGGTCCCTGAGATGAAGGAGGTGATGGTCCTGTCCTGCCCAGCTCGGAGCACTCCCAGAGAGCTGTGCTCAGAGAGCAGAGACAGACAAGCAGGTCAACTGGAGATGGACCATCTCGGGGAGGAATGGAAGGGCTCAAGGTACATCAAAGCTTTTATTTACATGTGTCTTAAGGACCATACTCAGGCCAGTATGTAAGCTACAGGGACATATGGAGCAATATAAGGATAGTCCATGAAATAGTCAGAGCTTCCATGCATGAACTGGGCTATATGTGAGGGTTCCTGTCGCTGCAGGATTTTGAGCTTACGTGGGCATTTAGCCAGAGTATGGGAAAGGGTCTCATACCAGCCAAGTGGTGGAATAAATGACCTGTAAAGTCTACCCACTCTGAGAACCTGCAGTCCTATAATTCCACAGCATCCTTCATTCCTTGTGAACAATCTGAGTCAGAGGCAAGCCTCCTTTTGTCTTTCATGTGGTCAGGGCTGGGGTTTGGTCCTCTAATTTGATGATTCTGAACTTTTTAAAGAAGAGAGGAGTGCTTGGGAATCCAGTGACCTCAGTATAACCCTGTTAAGAGTGTTGCTACCATCACCTTGGGCCGCTTGGGCTTGGAGCCTCTAAGGATGAGTAGCTCTTGAAAGCACCTTCTTGCTACTGCTCCCGCCATCCCATTGTGAAATTTCTGCTCTGGTGCTTCTTTCTTTAAGGCTTTTCTGTGCTGCCTTTCAGAGCCCAGGAGAGCAACAACAGGGCTTCCTGGGTCTCTCTTCTGAAAGAAGATAAGGAATTTCAAGCTAGAACCTTCCCATTGCCCAGCCAGCACACCTCTTGTGAGCTTTTGAATTTACTCACTGGAGCAGCCATTTCAGACCTTCTCTTTTGCATTGTGAGTCCTGGGATGAATCTCATAAATGCTCTGATAACTTAGGTTGTACTGGGCATATGCACCTGTATTAACTGATACCAGCCTCATATGAATACTGTGACATCCCAGTGTAAAGCTGCTGGCTCAGAGGGATCAAAGTCAATGATCCAGGGAGAGGCAGAGGCTGGACTCAGATTCCCGCCATTGACCTTGAGGTCAGCTTGGTTTTCTCCCCTTTTCCCCTACGCCTGTCCTCTGGCGTATGGCTTTCCTTTTGCTTTGTCTCCTTCGCCACTTGTGGTACCTTCCTCTTTTCTCTTTCCAGTATCTTCCTTTCTCCAAAGCTTACCTCCACCTGTGCTCTGGTTTCTTTTCTGTTTCTGTGATCTTCCTGCCAAGGATGGCAGGAGTTCTCTTGTATCCTCCATCCCTCCCATTCAATTGATTCCTCCTTTCTGTCTTAAAATAGTAATATTTCCATTATCTTAAACCTATTTCTCCTTTCCTTCTAGCTATCATCTTATTTCTCTTGTCAAGCTGAGTATATATAACTCACCATCTCCTTGTCTCTTTCACATTCAAACCCTTTCCTCTGATACTTACCTTGCAGTCTGGCTTCCTTTTCTTTCTTCTGTTTCTTTACCAAAACTGTATGCTAGAAGACCAAAGCATCATTTAATTAATTTTGAGACCCATTCTTAGTACCCTCACATTCTTCAATTCCTTAGTACTGTTTGGCCCTGTGGACCACTTCCTACTGCTTAAAAGCCACTTTCTCACTCCTTCAGGATTTATGCAACTCTATACTTTTGTAGCTACTCCAGGGGCATATTCTTTTTTTATCTGGACAACCATTTTCTCATCAGTTATGTGAGAGAGGTGAGTTAGATCTAAAGGTCTAGGAAGATCATTTCTTCTTAATCAATGGATTTCAGTTTCTTTTGCTGGAACTTCCCCTCCCTTCTGATTGTGCCAGTCCTTCATGACTTATTTCTTGGCCTTCCATGTGACTCTCTTCTCTCATTTCCATTGAGAGATAATCCATACTCATCTCAATTTCTCATAGAGGAATTCACACCTTTATAACCAGTCCAAACATCTCAGCCTTTATTTCCAACTGTCCACATGTAGCTGCCACATCATCACTTTACACTCAGCACTTCCTCAACCCCCAACAAGCACTTCTCCCCAACTCCCACAATTTTTAATCCATGATACCTGAGGCTTGGGTGAGGTGGGTGTGGAGGGGAAGCTAAGGCTTTTAAACTATATTCTGAGAATATAATGAAAAAATCAAATATAGGCCCCAATATCTGGGGGAAAAGATTTAATAAAGGAGAGAGACAGGACAAAATCATTTAACTCCAAATTCTGCTCTCCTTCCTAGTAAGTCTTTCCTAGTACTTATTTTTGCCTTTTTATACAGTTCATGAGATTCTCATGTCTAGTATCCTGGAGTGGTCTGCCATTCCCTCCTCCAGTAGATCACATTTTGTCAGAAGCCTGGTGTGCTTCTGCAGTTCATGGGGTTGAGAAGATTTGGACACAACTTGGCAACTGAACAACAACAAGAAATTACTTATTTTTACTTTTAGTTCGTTTAGTGGTGTCTGACTCTTTGTGACCCCATGGACTGTAGGCTCCTCCTCCAGGCTCCTCTGCCCATGGAATTCTCGAGGCAAGAATACTGGACTGAGTTGCCATTCCCTTCTCCAGGGGATCTTCCTGACCCAGGGATTAAACCCTAGTCTCCTGCATTACAGGTAGATTCTTTACCTTCTGAGCCACCAGGGCTTCAAGTCTCTCCTATAATGAGAACCAATCTTCAAGCCAAAAATTACCAAACAAACATTGTTAGGAGGAATGAAAACCTGAAAGAGGTGAGGATATAACATCCAGTTGCTTTTAATGACTTCAGATATTGATATCCATTGAGTAATATCCCAAGGTAGATAAAGAAGTTATAGCTGTTACTTCAGAGAATTATCTATGATAAATTAAAATGCTCTCAGATTTTTTTTTTTTTGCTTCCTTGGGTCTTCATTACAGAGCACAGGGCTCTTTGTGGCTGTGCACGGGCGTTCTCTAGTTGCAGAAAACAGGGGCTTCTCTTTGTGGTGGCTTCTCTTGTTGCAGGGCATTGGCTTTAGGGCACATGGGCTTCAGTAGTTGGGTGTGTGGGCTCAATTGCCCCATGGTATATGGGATCCTAGTTCCCAGATCAGAGATGAAACCCACGTCCCCTGCACTGGCAGACCAGCTCCTAACCACTGGATCACCAGGGAAGTCCCAAGATACTGTCAGATTTTTAGTCTCAGAGAGCCAAAATACAAAGGCAAATGTGGTCCTTGTATTAAAATGCATGAAATGTTGGACTCTACAATCAGCAAAATAAGAGCTCCTTGGCCCCAGTAGAGCCTAGAATGGATTCTTAAGTAGAAGTCTGTGAGCATTTAGGGAAGAAAGCAGTAATTCCCACTAGGGATCAGTAGTTAGCTAAACTATTTCTTTTATTTAGGTTAATAAACCAGTAAGTCAAAGATTCCCAAGAAATTGATAAAATCTTTGGGGTTATTTTATGTTTCTCAGTCTTACATGTTGGCAGCTTCCTTTTCTTCTTTCATACTATACCTGTGCTTTCATACTATACCTGTTCAGTGTCTGACTTCTTCAATCAATAGACTATGAACTTGGTGAGAACAGGGTGGGGCCATTTCTGACCACTTCACTGCTGTATGCATAGTTCTTAGCTTTGTAGGTACTCATTAAAAGAGTAGATAAGACAACTAATTGCTTAATAGGAAGATGGAAAATGTGAACTGGATGATGGTAGACTTGGGATTATGAAGGTATGCTTAAAATACTAATGAATTGCTGAATTGATGTCAGTCTAAAGATTAGCTCTGAATGTAAAACTCTTAAAAGAAAACATAGGGAGAAATCTTCATGACTTGGGATTTGGCAATGATTTCTTGGATATGACACCAAAAGCATAGGCAAGAAAAGAAAAAAAATAGGTAAGTTGGACATGATCAAAATTTTGTGCCTTAAAGAACACTATTTACAGCAAAAACGTAGCCTATGGAGTGGGAGATACAATCATGTACTGGATAAGGAATTGATACCTAGAACATATAAAGAACTCCTACAACTCAACAGACACTAACAATCCAATTCAAAAATGGAAAAAGGACCTGTATAGACATTTCTCTAAAGAAAAAATACAAATGGCCATAAACACATGAAACAATGCTCAACATCACTAGTTATCGGGGAAATGCAAACCCAAACCACTTCATACCCATTAGGATGGCTATTATTGTAACAAAACAAACAGGAAATAACTAGCGTTGGCAAAGATGCAGAGAAATTGGAACTCTTGTACATTCTTGGTGGGAATGTAAAATAGTACACAGCCACTGTGGAAAACTATGGCAATTCCTCAAAAAAATCAAGCTTAGAATTACCGTATGATCCAGCAGTTACACTTCTGTAAGTTAATGAAGTTGACTTACATTAAAGACTAAAGAAAAAAAGCTAAAGGGAAAGGAAGTTAAAACAGGGATTCAAATATTTGTATACCTATGTTGATAGCAGCTGTATTCACAGCAGCCAAAAGGTGGAAGTAACCAAGTGTCCACTGTCTATTATACAGAGTGAAGTCAAAAAGAGAAAAACAAATATTGTATATTAATGCATATTTATGGACTCTAGAAAGATGGTACTGATTCACAGTTTCCGTATCCATTCATCTGTCAAACCGAATTTTTCTTGTTTATAACTTGTTCACCAGCACCTAGCATAGTACTTGCATTCTGAAAGCAATCAGTAAATATTTGTTGAATGAAAGGAAGGAAGGATCATACAAAATCTTTCCTGGGCACCCAGACTCACACTGATCCTTTGGTTCTTGACTTCGTGGAGTAAGTGAGAAAGAATAATTGCCATAAAGGACACAAGTAGGATGTTGTACTACAAAATGAGGATGTGTGTGTGTTGGGGATCGGGGAGTAGCATTTTGTTGGGGTAATCAGAAAAGGCCTTTCTGAGGAGCTGAGACCTTAGGATGTGAAGGAGTCAGCCGTTGGGAAAGGGGAAGGCCAGAGTCAAGAGCGTGCCAGTACAGAAAACCAGTGTGTAATTCCTGAGGCAGGAAGAGTGTGGCACATCGGAGGTACTGGAATTAGAGTGGTTTGACTGGAGCATAGTGAGTGCGAGGAGAACAGCATGAGGTGAAACTGGAGAATGCCTGGGGCTTGGTAGGCACTGTTAAAGATCTTGGATTTTATATGAATTATATTGGAAAGCCATTGGAGGGTTTTAAGGAAGGAACTGACGTATATGATTTAGACACTTTTTAAGATGACTCAGGCTACTCTGGAGAACAGATTGAAGGAGAGCAAGAGTGGAAGTAGCAGTTAAGAACTGAATGTAATGGACCATGTGAAAGATGGTGACTTGATCTGGAGGGATGGAGCGAAGTAGATAGATTTAAGATATTTCTTGGCAATAGACATAAAAGGATTTGCTTATGGTTTTACGTGAGGAGTAAAGGATGAAAGATGACTCCTGTGTGTCTGACATGATAACTGGATGGATGGGTGGATATATACCATTTACTGTGGTGGGGAAATAGGGTATGGAGATCAGATTTGGGGGAAATGCAAAAGTTTAGGACTTAAGTTTGAGGTGCCAGCAAGACACAAGGCAGTGTTGAAGGTTCCAGTTGACTGTCTAGAACTCCTGTGGATACGCTGAGAGGGAGAGAGAAATTCTAGACTTAAATTACACAGATGCTATTTAGTGACTTGTGATTGGATGGATTAGAAGAGTAAGCAGAAGGCCCAGGGCCGAGCCCAGGGTATGTTTGTATGCGGATGGGAATACTCTACAGGAAGGGGAGAGGTTAATAATGCAGGAAGGGGGTCAGAGGCACGATCACAAGCCCAATAACTGCACTCTATATGGCCCTTGTTTTGTTGTTTAGGGGTTTCCCCAGTGGCTCCAGTCTGTCTTGATTAGCTTAGTAATTATTTCAATATGGACTATGAACACGAAATATGGTGATGCTGAGAATAGAATGTGGTCCAATTTTGCCAGTATTGCTAGTGTATATCTCTTCAGTTAGACGTAGGTTCCTTGTAGGCAGCTGTGATGCTTTCCTTTTACTCCACTGTGCCCAGCACAGTGCAGGATAGAAGATAAATGCTCAGTGCTCCTTATAAGGCCCTTGTTGAAACCATGGATCCTGGTACATAATGCTAAAGACTGCTTCATACTTCGTATGGCTGCGATCCCTGTTTTTCCTTATTGTTATTATTACATTTAAATCACAATGGTTATATTTTAAAGCTCTTGCAGACACTAAGCATAAGAGAAATAAAGAGATCCTAGGGATTGTGTAGCTTCCTTGACAAGGAAAAACCAACTCATCTTTACAACAGTGTACTGATATTTCAAAACTGGCATTTTACATACTCTAGTATATTAAAAGTACATATACATTTGTATAAGTAAATCTGTGTGTGTGTATATAAAAATTTTTAATAGCTGAACTACTGACAGCTAGAATAGAGAACTTCACCAAAGCTTGGGAGACCTCCTGCTGTTTGGAGAACAAGATAAATCACAGTAATCCATGATTCCCTGTAACCAAATACATTTTGAGTGAACGCAGTGGTGATGACTCAGTGTCTAGCAAGGTGCTGGGCCTTGCCGGACTGTGTTTGGTGCTGGGAACTGGGCAGCCAGAGGCCAGTGCCCCAGAGCTCATAAAGCACATCCAACAGCACATGCTTACATCAAACTGACTCATGGGAGTGGGTGGGAGCTCCAGGAGAGGAAATGCATGTAGAGCTGTGGGGTTTCTATGTGGGAAACGGGGAAGATAAAAGCTCCTGAAAGACTGGCAAAGAGGAGAAACAGGCTCCCAGGAGTTTTCAACAGAACTTAAGCTGTGGGGGGAAAAAAAAAGTCTTGAAAATTTAAATTCTACCCTGGACAGTAATTTTGTTTGTTTAGTTGCTAAATTGTGTCCAATTTTTTGCAACCCCATGGACTGAGCCCACCAGGCTCCTCTGTTCATGGGATTTTCCAAGCAAGAATACTGGAGTGGGTTGCCATTTCCTCCTCCAGGGGATCTTTCCTACCCAGGGATCGAACTGGGATCGAACCCGCATCTTCTGCATTTGCAGGTGGATTCTTTATTGCTGAGCCACCAGGGACACTAGATACCATTAAGATTTCTAAGTCTCTTTCACCTTTGACCCTAGCTCCAGCCACAGGACAAAGGAAGAGGGAGGCTAGCAGAGAGCTGTGGGCAGGCTGTACAGTATGAAGAACCAGCCTTCCCAGAATCACCCATCATGTCCTGTCCTGTTCCCCTCCCCGCCGCCACAGGGTAGACCTGAACTTTCTTAGGGCTGGATCGTGTTTTTAAACCTGTTCTTTGGAACCCCAGGGTCCCTCATAATTGCTTTGGGCTCTGAGGTGGGGTTTTGCAAGGGAAGCCTGAGTTCTTGTATGTTTGATGAAATAACTGGATTTTTTTCATGCTTTAAATATGTGTGAGGCACTCATTTCGGAACCTTCTCTTTATCTTCTTTCTGTGATCATCTACTTACCCTCTTCCCCAGGCAGTGTTGGTTGCCAAGCACAACTAAGCACTGGGCCAGAAAGTTAACAGTCGAAGTGTGGTTACCTACAGGCAGAAAACAGATCCTGTCTGTTACAATAACCCAGATAAGGAGCCACGTCAGAGGCTTTGTTATTTATACAACCCTTAGAGTGTATCTTCTTAACTTAGTTTATTATTTAACTCCCTCCAATATAAAATATTGGGCCACAAACTGGTTTCTGTGCACTATAAACTGTTTGCTTTAAATGTGTCATTAAAATTTTACCACCAAATTAAGCTCCCTTGACTTTTCTTAAATAGGTGTTTGTGACTTTGAAAAATATGAGTTGTCTGGGTTAGAGAAAAGAAAGTGGCAGTAGGCTCAAGTTATTAAGCAGCAGAGGAAATATGACCCAATTTGATGTTTTTTTTTAAAGCAAGAGAGATGAGTCTGTGAGTTTAAAGATTTTGTAGAATAAACAAGTTTTTGCAAAATCTTCCTGTGGTTCTCTCACTCCATCCCCACCCTGTCCTCCACACCCAGCACAGTAATCTTTCTGCAGAACCTATCTGATCACCAGATTCCCTTGCTTAAAGCTGTGAAGTTCAAACTCCCTGGGCCACCCTGGGTTCTCCCATGACCTGCTCTCTCTGAGCTCATTTCTTCTCTCCATCTCCCTCCCTTAAAGAGCCACCCTGTTGCAACAAGTAGGCCTTTGCTGCCCCCATGTCCTGTTTAAAGCCTACCAGGACCCTCCACTGGGAAGTGATTCCTCCTTCAAGAGTTAAGTTCAAAAGCATCTTTCATGGCGGTTTCCCTGGACCTTCCTCTCTGGCCAGTAGCACTCAGCTGGCACTTTCCCCGTGGCAGCGATCAGAGTATGGAATGTCGATTTACAACTCGTGTTTCCTGGCCCCTGTCTTAGCGCAGTTCTTGACACACAATAGACACTGTCTAAATGGTTGCTAATAAATGAATCCTTGGGTTAAATACAGCTTTCCTCTCCTCTGAGCACTTTGAAGGTACTCAGAAAAGGAAAAGGAAGTGACTAAAGGGTAGACGGTTTAAACAGAACACAGCACCCACCCTGTCTGGGGTCACCCCTGGCCACTGGGATGGAGAAAACACGAAGAGAGACCCGGATCCCAGCACTGCTCTGGAGCTACTGAGAATTCTCTTATTCTAAACAGGGCCAGCTGCTTCATTTGTGGGGCCCAGTATAAAAATGGAAATATGGGGCCTCTGCTCAAAGATTATTAAGAAAGTCAACACGTGACAGCAGAGCATTAACCAACCACTCTGGGGCCTGTGCAGCTGCTTCAGTGACAGAAGTTGTGTCATGATCACAACATCTAGAAGTACAGGAGAGTAGGGAGGATGGCAGAAATTTTGGATCAATTTTTTTAAAGAATAGCTTTAAAATATATAAAATTGTTTTAAAAACTTATTTTTCTTGCCCCTTCATAAGGTGTGTCCAGTTTTGTTTGCTTGTTTTCATTTACAGGTGCAGATTCTTTTAAAAAGTAAATCACTTTGTTTCACGTTATTTTAAGGAAAATACCACATATGCTTCATTAGTTCTTAAGAAATGCTATGATCCACAACCTTACCACTTAGCCTGGAATGAAGCAACACATTATTGCACCTCCTTCATTTAATCCCAAAATTTCAGGAGGGGCAGTGGGTGGGAGAGACTGGCTTGGCTTTCATGGGATTATGTTAACATGAAATATTTTTATCACCCTTTTGTGAATTTTTTAAAAAATCTTGCATCATTTATTCTTCATGCAAAAGCATCCAATCTGCCAAACATGACTTTATTTCATAGCAAGATTAGCAAATTGGAAATTGTGACATTTAAACCCTAAATGAAGTTTATCACATCAGATGGATCATGATGAAACATATATGGCTAATGTAAATGAATGAAGATTTATGGTCTTTTCAAAACCCAACTACTTTGAAATGGTTAAGTTGATCTGCACTGCTGCAAGTTCTCCAGCAGGGGAAGGCCATGCAGAGTGCCACATGTCCAGCCTCTCCCAGTGGGGGTCTACAAAGCTCCTACCTGCCTTTGTCTCCCTCCTTGCGACAGAAGCAAAGGGACCACACAGCATCAGTGTCCACAGCACAGTGAGATGCAACAGGGAGTGGGGCTGCCCATGAAGCCAGACCAGTGGACCAACACCAGGTCCCAGCCTTCCTTTCAGGGCTCTCATCTCGCGTGCCCCACGCTTAGCTGTTTCCCTGTTCTTTTTTATTAGTTCAAAGCCTAGAGAACCTCGGGATAGGGCTAAATCCCTGAAACAAAATCCTTGTACTCTAATTTCTCCACAATGTAAAATTTTCACTGCTTAGGTTCATCTGTAAAGATCTGATTGTGTCAGAATTCTTAAGCCAGTGAGCTTGTCTCCAAATGAGATGATTTACTACCTGCTTCCTATGGCCCCTCAAAAGTTTGCAAGAGAACACGTGGGGTGGAGATGGCTGGTAGAGGAGGTGCTCAAATCTCACTTTTGTGGTCTGGGGCTCTTGAGAAGACAGGGTTGCTGAGGGTAGAAGAGAAAGTGACTCTCAAAACCATTTCACGGCGAGAAACGTTCATAGGTCAAACTCAGACTGGGGCTCCGGCAGAGCCCAATCTGTACAAGTCTGTCTGCAGACGACTGCACCTGCTGCTCCTCACTTAGATTCCCTCACCTGGGAGGAAACACGCACACAGATGCCCACTTGCTCAGCTGAAGATGCCTATAACTCAGAAGAAATACATACACCAGAAGAAACCTAACTGCACAGAACACACAAGCAGCCGGGCCCTTAGACGCTGACCTTGCAGGGCTCATACACTGACGTGCTGAAGGCGTGTGTGTGGAAGGGAACTGTGTAGACTGAGCAGGGCTGGCAGAAGGGGACCGTGATAGGCAAGGAAGCAGGGAGGCAGAACGGACCACAGAAACCCACATTTGCACACAGTAATAATATTTTACTTTAACAAGCTCCAGGGACATTTCATAGTTTTTCAAATGACTGTAACTTTGGCCTTCTTGAATACTTCACACCATTACACTGGCCCTCACAAAAATTCCTAGTAAAGACCATGAGCTGCCTCCAGAGATGAGGCCATGGGGACCAGGGCTGCTCTTCTGCCTACAGCTAAGATTTCATGCCTGAGACAGGAACAGCACTGGATCAATCTACAAGAGTAGTTACTCCTCAACAGCAAGCAGTACGCTTCATCTGCAAAAGCACTTTTCTATACTTTCCCTAACTTTCACCCTGTCGATCAAGTCTGATACAACGGCGCTACGTTTCTGGGTCACATGGCAACCACTATGCCTAATACTCAGCAAAGAAACAGGAATCCAAATGGACAAAAAAATAAAAGGCAATCCAATTTTGTAAGAAACAATATATTTTATTTTTCTGACACCACAGCTCTGGTGAGTGGTTTTGTACCAAATTTAATGGAGGTTACACAGAACGTTTTACGCATGGGAGGGGGAGGAAAGGGAAGGAACCACAAAATTAAAAACAGAAAAACAAAATCCTGGATAGCTTTTAGCATCTGTTCCACTCCCACATTAATAAAATTCACTTGGGAATTCCTAATAAAAGGAGAACAGAAAACAAGGTGGGCAGGGAAGAGTAGGATGGGGAAGAAAAGACTAAGGGCAAAGAAGACCGTCGAGCATCCCAAAGACAGACCTTTCCCTCCTGGAGCCGGGACGATGCTCGGCATGAAGGTGAGGCTTGCTTAGATTTATTTCCCCAAAGTATCCCCGTGTATTGCAGCTGCCAAAGGGAAAAAGAGGGAAGCAGGGGGTCACCAGTGAGGGACACAACAGGGGAAACTCACTCAACCAAGAGACGGGGAAGGAGAGGGGAGGGAAAACAAGAGAAAAATGTGCAGGTGGGTCTGTAGACTGGGAGAGGCAGACAGTGCTGAGAGCACTTAAACTGAAAAACAAAAGTCCTAAGCGTCATTATTTTTAAAAAGAAAAATCTCCCCCTCCCCCCACCCCTTGCTGAACTTAGTTCCTTTTTTTGTGCTTTTCATTAATACTCTGCTCTGAGGTTGTAGTTTGGTTTTTCTATACACTGGAGTTGAAAGAAAATAGTCCAAAGGTCTGAAGATGGATTCTCCACCTAAAGTAAACAGCCCAGCATTCCTGTTCTCCTCTTGTCCCAAAGACTAAAGTCTCTGCTAAAATCCCTTTTACAATATAGTACAGTACACAAAAAAATAAAGCCCCAAGCAAAAACAAAACCAGAAAAGAATCCTGGGAGAAGCCAAGTCCAAAGGACGTAAACATACAGAGAACGGTGCAACACGTGACCCATGGCGATTCTCAAAGCACGGCTACAGATTCCCAAAAGGAGGTGCCATCACGGGATACCCAAGTCCACAAAAATAATTTTTAAAAAATAAATCTTAAAAAAAACACACCTGTTGATTAAATGAATAATTTGTTTTCAGATAAATCCATACATTCTCGAGTTCCCCCCGCCCCCAAAGCAGCCCTTGGGTCTCTGTTCTCCTATTGCATGACCAACAGTGCTCCTGGAACGCCCTCATAGCAGCTCTCAGGACCTGGAATCTCATCTCAACAAGGATGGGCACATCCAGTCTTAGCAGCTTAAAACATCATGTTTCCTGGGTTGCCAGGTCCTTGGCTGAATCCACCCATGCCCACATCAGCGGCCATGCCCCGGGGCCTCATCTGTGGGGGGATCATGATGTTCTGTTGGGGTCCCATCATGCCCTGCATGGACATCATCATGCCTGGAGAGCCCACAGGCCCAGGGTGAGTGTAGAGCCCGGCAGGCCCCCGCTCCTTGCCAGGAATCATGCCCACGGCAGCAGCGGGATTGCTCATCAGGGTGGGCTGGCCGGGCATTGTAGATTGTGCTGGTGACATCATCCGATGGTGAGGTCCCATCATGCCTTGCTGGAGAAAGGCTGGTGGTCTCATAGGGTTGTGGCCTGGCATGGATGGAGCTGTACCAAGAGGGATGTCTGGAGTTCCCACGGGCCCTGGACCTCCCATGCCAGGTAATGCTAGTCCCATTCTGGGGGCTTGTTCACCCATCATCCCCTGCATGTGCGAAAACCCAGGTCCAGGACCCTGGGGCTGTTTACGGCCTGGGACTTCCCCTCGAGGGAAATATTGCAGTGTCTGGCTAGGCTTCTCAGATGGGATAATGCGAGACAGGTCAAACTCAGGTATTCCGGTGGCTCCAGGTCGGATGACCTCCTGTAGATCTGGGTCTGTAAACACTGAAGGCATGCTGTTTCCCAGGACAGCGAAGGAGTCAGGACCCCCTGGGCCTCCAGGCTTGCAAAGTGCTGCATCTGCTGAACTTTGGGGCAGGTTGCTGGGGCGGCCAAGAGGCCCTTCTCCTGGGAAACCCATCCCTCCTGGGAAGTTGCCCTGCCCCCCACTGGGGCCATTGTGAGGAAACGGAACCTGCTGTGGAGGAGACTGAACTGGAGGGAAACCCTGGGGAAAACCCATGCGTCCTTGAGGTACCATTGGCGGCTCCTGGGACCCATGCCCCATGATAGGATTGTGTGACATCAAACCAGGCCCCATAGGGACTCCATGAGGAGGTATGCTGGGTCCCATGGCGTTCGGAGAGGGCATCTGATTGGAGTGAGAAAGTGGCTGGGTCATTCCCATTGGGCTGAGGGTTGGCATTGGAACCACGGGGTTTGGACCTGAAATTCGAGGATTCTGTGTATTAATGCCCATTCCTAGAAAAATAAAGATATCAAAGGAATCAATTTCACCAAAAGTAACTGAGAAAAACTATTATAAATCAAATTAACAAAAAAAGTTACTATGCATCAAATGTGCATGGGACTGTGCTGAGAAAATACACAACGCACAATGTACCCTCAGGAAGGTTATAACACATTCTGGGGCACACAAACGAACAGCTCCACAAGACAATGTATTATTGAGCTTTAAACTGTACGACATATATGTATATAGAAGACACCTAGAAAGAAAGTCTCCTGAGTGAAAAGTTACAAGTTAATACACAAATGAGTACAGTCTTCTTCATTGGAGGTATTTAATTCAGAAGAAAACAATTTGCCTAGATGACCTATAGTACGGTCCTTTTTGGAGAAAGAGGATTCATCAGTCCTACAAGTCCAAGAATCAGAAGTAACAGCAATGAGGAAACCAAACAGGCCTTTTTCAATTGATAACGTGGCATCACTATTCCACAGTGCCTTATAGGGAAAGCATTTAAAACTCTAGATTATATAAAATGGTGAAGAAAAGCTTTTAATGGAAAAGGAAAACACACAGGTTCTACCATGGCCTCTGGGACATTTAAATATTTGGTCTCTCCATGAAATTAACCACCAAGTATGGTAAGAATGATGCTTGTGCCATCCACGGAGAATGCCCTAACCTGATTGATGATAAAAAGCATTCTTAACAATCAGAATGGAACTGGAACCAGAAACTCATGGCTGAAGTTATTATGGTCTCTTTGTTGACCACCTTTGCTCTCCCATATCCTTTCCTGTTAGTGACATTTGGGGAGATGGGAGGTGTAGGAGTGAAGGAGAACAAAATGAGGAGGGAAGGGAGGAATTTTATTTTCTCTCTAGGCCTAAACAAAGTGCTTCTCTAGGAAATAGGGGTTTTCCACTGTCTGAAATCCTGTGGCTGCTTGTGGTTTGAGGCTGCTCTTTCAGGAAAATAGTTGAGGACTCAAGACATTCCTATCAGCATATTAAAAAGATACTGCTTTCAGTCTCGCTCCAGGAGGAGCCACCTAAAAATAAGCACATCGAGGTACACAGAAGCATCAGAACTTCTGTTAAGAAAATGACAAGAACTCTAAAGAAACTTGCTTTCCTATCCACACACACAGAATTAAATAAGCTAATCCAAAAAAGTGTTATTCTCTTCCTCTAGGCAAGACATTTTAGTTTTACTGAAACTAACTCAGATGGTATACTTTTTCAATCTGCTGAACGTCCAGCTTATTGAGGTCTACAGATATCAAGAAAACACAAGACGTTTTTCTTTTGTCAACAGCAATAGGGCCATATCCTATCTTCCTGATTTCTTACCTGGCATATTATTCATTGATGGCAAGTTGGGAGAACGAGCTGGAGGGGAGTCGTCATCTGAGCTGGCCACGGTCTTGATGGCATCGTGGTATAACGGGGTAGAACTGGGCATTGCAAACTTGGACATTCGAGACATCATAATAGACAGTGGGTTCTGGGAAAGGGTCGGCTCTGGAGGCATGGTGTAAGGTGTACTAGAGGGAAGACTTCCCGGGATACTCACAGAGGCAGACTGGCTGGCTGTAGGAGGTGGGGGGCCACCTAGGAGAAGAAAGCAAAATAAAACAGGCAGGGAATTAGATTCTCCTGAAGGTTCTTGGGCCTGTGATTATGAACTAGCAGGGCCAGGAATGAGACAAATGAACGGGACAGTGTTATTAGACCCAGGACATGAATCATCAGTCTTCTAGTCAAGCTCCGTGTGTGTGCAGAGGGAGATGGCAGCGTGAGATGGAGGTGACAGCTCAGCAGATGGCAGGACAACGCACCAAGGATGCATGAGAAATATTAGCTCAAACTTGGGAAAACCACGTCTCACAAACTCCTTCACTAAAACAATGAGAAATAAGTGGATCTCTTACCCTTGCCAATCACAATTCAGAATCTGCCTCTGGCGTTAACTGTGCTTAGAAGCCAGATGAGCCATCCCACCCCAGGTACTGACCAAAGCACCCCACACACGCTCCTGACTGATTTCCACCACCAAGATGTCTGCACTGAAAAGGTCTGAGGGGGCTGCTCCACTGGACTGCTTTATAGAGAACTGCTACCCAACGGAGAGACACACTTTAACCTGGTAGGATAAATCTCCTATCTCATTTTGATTCTAGTCTTTCTCAAGTGGAGGCAGCACAGACCTAGTATTTACACCTCAGCGCTCATCTACTGACCGCCTCTGGTCCTGTCCACAAAACCACCATCATCAGTGAGAACTTCCCCCAGGAAGAAAATACAAATAAATTGCAGCTGATCTGTGAGAATAGCAGTCTACCAAGGAGAAGGTTTTGGAAACTGTTTCGATGGTCAACACATATTTACGAGAACCACTCAAGTCTCTCAGCAGTCTCCCCTCTTTGTTTGGGATGACACTCACACTCTCTTAACACAAAAGCAGACCTCTGAAGTGAGCGGGGCTGGTGTTCAAAGGAAACACATTTATCCACTGTTAAGACATTTTATTCCACCAATAAGAGTTCCCTGTGCAAATGTAAATCGTTCAGTGAAATGATATGCATTTCCCATTCTCCTCTGAGTCCTATCCCATAAACATATTTTGCACTGAAGCCCATAAATCTTCACCAGGATTGGACACTTGAGCATAACCCCATGGGAGTACCAACTCTGCACCTTGCCACAAATACATCCATCTTGGCAAAAGCCCCCTCCTCTGGCTACATAATTAGGACACCAGTTTTCTTAAAGTACGTAAACCAGGCTTTCACAATCTCTGGCTGGAAGCGCAACTGTGAGGATGAGAACATACTGACCTGACTCTACACTTGCCAGCATGGCTGGGGAGGCCATGGTGAGGGGCGCTTTGTGGTTTGGAGGGATCCCAGGACTCTGAAGGGGAGGTTTTGGAGACGAGGTCCATCCAGGTGACGGGGCGGGAAGTGATGGAGACTTGAGGTGAACAGGCGAAGCAGCAGCAGACCCCAAGACGGGCGGGGACTTAATGGAAGCAGCGGCAGCTGGGCCCGCCAGCATGCCTGCCAGCTGCGATGGAGTCTGGGGGGACTTGAGGTTCCCCGAGGGTGAGCCCAGCATCGGTGACTGGACTTGGCGCATCGTGGGAGATTTCAGAGGGTTGATGCCTGGGGAATGCACCTGGCTGCCTGCCACAGATATATCCACGGGCTTCCGCCCCAGGCTGCGCTGAACAGGAGGAGCTGTGTTGAGGCTAGTGGGGTTATTGGAAGGGTTGAGAGGTAGTGGTGGCATATGACTGAGCCGGCTGTTAGTCCTTTGGTCAGGCCCCATGGGTTCTCTGAGATTCCGCAAGCCACTGTTGCTGCCTGGACCCTGAGACATGGGGAGGAACGGCCTGGGGCCCATGCCATACTCTTGCTGCGGGTGCTCGCCGAACGGCAGAGGCACCATCTTCTGCTGAGCAGGCAGCATGTCCGCGCCACCCGCACGGAGCTTCAGCATCTCCTCGGGCCCCGCCCCAGCCTCTCTCATCTTCTGAGGTATCATCTGAGAGTTGGATCCCATGCTGACATTTAGACTGACATCTCCCTTCATCCCACTGGGAACCATTCCAAACTCGAGTTCCCGGCCAGCGCCCAGCTGCGGGGGCATTCCTTTTGGAAAGTCACCCCTGGAAGGGCTCAGTGGGCCCTCCACTGGTATTCGCGGGAAGATGGGATTATTCCCTGGCTCCACGTGGCGCTGGGAGCCTGGGATCATCCTGTTCATCTCCATTCCAGGCCTGATGCCTTCCACGCTCATCCCCGGGGGCAATCCCAGCTGCTTCTCTGCCAGCTGCTGTTGAAACATCTCTTCAGACAATCCTTGGGGGTTTGGGAAGCGCTCCCCTCGGCCAGGACCACTGAAGACGCCCTGGCCAGGCGGGAAGTTTCGACCGTCTGGGATTTTTGGCACATCGTCTGGCCAGCTGACTGCAGAAAGACCTGGTCGCGATGCCGGGTTGGGGACATTGGGCCCCTCCATCTCAGAATTTATCATTCCCGCAAATCCAGGGAGGCGCATTTGGCTCCCTGGCATGTTGGGGTGGGGAGCCATGGCTCTCGGGGGCAGAGAATGGGGCATGTTGATCCCGTCAGCAAAGGGCTCTGCGCCCCCTGGCCCCCAGGCCTCACCAGGGGTCATCTGGTACGGAGGGGGCGGCCCTCGGACCACTCCTCGTGGCCCGTGCTGATGGACCATCATGTCCTGGAGGGAGCACTGTTGCACGACCACTTGCTCCTGCTTCCTCCTCTTCTCTTCGTAGAACTCCTGCTGCAATTTTAGCCATGCTATCTGCTCAGGGGTCATGTGATCCAGATGGTCGGGTCCGATGGGCCCAGACTGGGAGTTCATGGGGGGTGGAACCATTTCATCTGGAGAAAAGGGCACATCTCTGTGTCCTTGAGGGCCAAACGGAACCCCCACATCTGTCCGGGGCCCAGGTCCCTTACCTAGGCTTTGGGATTGAACCATCATGGCCTGTATAGGCCCTTCTGGTTTTTTCTGAGGTCCATCTAATACCCCAGTGTTCTGCTGGGGTCCCCCACTCTGTCCTCCCGGGAATTCCTTCTCATCGGGGAAAAGCATTCGCTGGATATCTCTGAGCGTTTGTAAGGAGCGCTCCCGGTGCTCCAGCTGCTCCTGAGACAGTCCATCAGGGTTCTCCCCCAGTGTGGGGGGCTCTCCACTGGACACCGGCGGAGGCGGGGGGGCTTTGGGATCTGCTGAAGAGCTATTGCTCCCCTGAGAGACAGGGGTCACGGCTCGGTTGTTGGGTGTTGAGTTTGGCCCGGTGCTGTCTGGGGGCAGTGGAGTGGAGCCGGCAGGGCTGCCAACAGAAGGGATCAGTTTGTTTTCTACCCCAGGACTGTCCCGGTCCAGGGGACGAGGGGGCGCGGCAGGCTTGGGTGCTGGTGCCGGAATGGGGGGAGTTGGCTGCAGCCTGGTGTTCTGGGAAGAATTCTGGTCCTGGTTGGCTGGAGCTGGGGGCTGTTGTGGGAGAGGTTTCGGATCATTTCGAAGGGCAGATATCTGTGTGTTCTGAAGACAAACGAGATTTTAAAAATCATTGGTAAATTGAACAGAAGGACAATGAAAAGAGCACGCTATCTTATAAAGGACTGGTCCCAGCCATATAAATCTACACTGACACTTGCTGTAGAAACTGCTCATGTACAAACTCCATGGACATGAAGACATTCTGATTTCTTCCCTCACATTTTACTGTCAAACGGTATCCTCTTTCCCAAGCTAAAGATTAGGTTTCAATAACTTTATAAGCATGCCAAGGGAAAGCCACTCTGCTGGAGTGAATACATCTGAGTATCTATTTCGAGGAACAGGTTTGATATCACATGTCTACTATGTGTTTCTGATTCAGGGAGAGATTAGTTTCTTGGTATGTGGGAGGCTGTACCTAACACCTTTTTCTTTCCCTGAAAGTATAAATGGGTATGTAGACTTCTCACTGTCAATCAAAGAGTCTGACATTTTCAACTGAAAAAGAAAGTCCCTGTCACTTCCAGCTCAGTTTGTCTCATCTACCAGCCAGAGGCAGCAGGTGAGGCCGCTCCACTTCACTGTCTGCCCTGGCACAGTGACTAGTGAAGCACTCCTCTCCTTTAGTTTCCAAGGGGCCTGACATCTCCAATTTCTGTTTTCAGTTTGTGATCACTGATTCAATATTTGATAAGAACTTGCACATTAACTGCAGTAAGATAATCTGTAGGCAAGAAACATCTGTGGAGAAATCTGAGGCTAGCTTGTGGTGTCTCTTGATCTGTTCTTTCCAACAGACAGCACATGGCCCTTTCTACAGGCTGGATGAGTGTCTTATTATTATTTATGAAGTACCAAGCCTACATTTAAGTCCTGGATAAAGGCAGGCTCACCTGTAAGAGGTGACATGGATGTTGCCAGTGTTTGGAAGAGGGATATAAAATGTTCTGCATCTATGCCTTGGCCCTGCTGGAGGTTCGGGTACTAGAGAAGGGCGGTACTGAAGAACAGAAGGGCCCAGCCTACCACTCCATCAAGGGATCTCGAGAGCTGCAGGATCCCTTTTTGATGTTCACTTCCTTCTACCTGTTCACTTAATCCAGTCTGTATTTCCAAACCCCTAAGGCTCTTACTTACATCCCCACCTAACTCTCTGGAATGTTTCTCAAGGTACAAATTTGTACAGAAATCATTACATGTATCCCTGAACACAAACAGCTCACATTCTGTGGACATGTACGTAAATGCTCCACTTGCTGGTATTCTCCATGCATCTATGCCTGCAGACCCAGACTGAGGTGGGGCAGACTGGCTGAACCTAGATAACGCTGGACGTCACAGTGTCCTCAGTGTCTCTGACTATTTTACTGGAGTCTGGAGATCACCTTAATTTTCTCTCCAGAGTCAGTTTACTTTGCTTTTGCTGGCCAGGCTGTGTTTTGTGTTAAGGGTGGACACTCCTTTCCTATAAGGGTGACTGTGAGAGAAGAAATGGTTTAGTGCCACTCTTTTTATTTTAGATTTGGAGCAATGGTGACTGGACTATTCCCAATACCCTCCTTAACTCCTCTTCTGATTTCATGTTAGTACTAGAGGAGGTGGAGGTAAAAACTGTATGAAGATCTGTCATTAAGTCAATAAAACACTGGTTTGAGCTGCAAGTGTGCCCTATATATTCCAGAACAATATAAAATATAAATACCTCTAAAGTATAAATTTAAAATATATACACTTAAAATATTATATATACACATCTTCTTCCCTTGAGTAGTGGAGATACAAAGAGACATGCAATTCCTTTGCTTGGTCTGGGAAAGCCCAAGCCCTGCTATGTCACGGGAAGGCATCCTAAGTTCTTATACAACGTGGACAAAATGTCATCTATTCTATACTGAATTGTCACTTCAGTCATTTAACTTTTCCCATGTTTCAGACTCATCCCAGTTTTTTATTTCATGCTTCCTGAAAGCAGGGATTGTGTCTTGAACCTCCAGTGTTCTCACAGCACTGGGTGCAATGCCTTGACAATCTGAGACACAAGAAATACCATCTGGAATGTGAGACACTACATATATTGAAACAACCACTGCAGGCATGTTCTAATGTAGTTTACAGCAGGTGCTTACATTCCAGAGAGGAAACAAACACTAACTATAATTTTGAAAATATCAAGCAATTAAAAACATTCAATGGTTCTCTCACTCTGAAATAACTAAGAATCATTCTGAAAGTCACTGAGACTCTAACTGTGGCATCAGCAGCATGCACCCCAGTCCTGTAGGGCGGGAGTAAACTGTTTCTTCTGTCACCGTCTGTAGGAAACCACTGTCCACCCTTAACTGCTGTTTTTCCTCTGTTCTTTAAGTAACTCAAGAGTATCTGTTTTTTTTTTTAATTCTGCTGTGTACGCAGGGTCTGAACTCGGAATTTCCCAGAGAGGGCCACATTAAGGAAATCCTAAGATATCCATATGTCTCCTTTTTTTATTTTGCACCTCTTCTCTTCTAGTAATTCATCAATATATCAGCATGCTAGCAGAAAAGGCCAGTGTGATGTGCCTAAAACTACACAACTAGGTTAAATGCTCAAAATGTAGCTGATACCAAGACTGTCTCCCTACTGACCCCTCGTGGATTGTTGGTGGGGATGTATATTGGTATAGGCACTATGGAAAACAGTGTGGAGATTCCACAAAGAATTACAAACACAACTAACATATAATCCAGCAAGTTCACTCCTGGCTATTTATCTGAGTAAAACAAAAACACCAATTAGAAAAGATATCTGTACCCTTATGTTGTTCACTGCAGTATTATTTACAATAGCCAAGATATGGAAGCAACCTAAGTGCCCATTAATAGATGAATAAAGACTATACGGTACACACACACACACACACACACACACACACACACACACACACACACACAATGGAGTATTACTTAGCCATTAAAAAAGAATGAAACCTTGCCATTTTAAAAAACATGGATGGACCTAGAGGGTATTGTGCTAAGTGAAATAAGTCAGAGAAAGACAAACATGTGGAATCTAAAAAAAACAAAGCAAATGCTTCAACATAACTAAACAGGAACAGAGTCACAGATATAGAGAACAAACAGGTCATTTAAAGAGGAGGGGGGCCACGGGAGGAGGACATAAACAGGTGATGGAAATTAAGAGTACAATCTTTCAGTTACAAAATAAATGAGTAATAGGCGTGAAATGTACAGTGTGGGGATATAGTCAATAAGTGTGTGATATCTTTGTACAGTGATACATGGTGACTAGACTTATGGTGATCACTTTGAAATGTATAGAAATATCATTTCACTATGTTGTATACCACAAACTAACACAGTATAGGTCAGTTAAACGTCACAAACAAACGCACAGAAAAACAGATTAGATCTGTGATTACCAGAAGTGGGGGGACTGGGGGAGAGGGAATTGGAGGAGGGCAGCAAAAAGGTATAAACTTCTAGTTATAGGATAAGTAAGTACTAGGAATGTAATGTATAACATGATAAATAATTAATGTTGCTGTATGTTCTACATAAAAATTAAGAAAGTACACCTAAGAGTTCTCATCACAAGACAAAGCAAAATTTTTTTGTCTTAATTTTTGTATGTATATGAGATGATGATAATCATTTCGTAATGTATGTGAGTTAAAGTATACAGTATAGTTGGCTGTACACTTTAACTTATACAGTGCTATCCATCAACTACATCTCAGAACTGGAAGAAGGAAAAAAAGACTATCAGTGAATTCATCATCTCTCACCTTTAGAGTCACCTTATAACCTTTAAACCATTATTCCACTTCTAAGATGACATACCAGAGGGGCTGTGCTTCTCTCGGTCTTGCTGTTAGAGATGTTCTGGATGTGGAAAGAGACGATAGTTTCAACCTGGCCCTTCAATACGGCTTCTGCAGCCCTACAAAGAGAGAAGAGATGCACACACTAGGACTTGTTTCTATTTCACTAACTGAAATTCTAAAGCATTTTAACCCCAGATGGAACCGGTATGAGAGAGGAAGAAGTATAAAGAACCACCAGCAATGCCCAGTGAGAAGAAATCAAGATAAAAAGGTTTTCATTACTTGTCTGTTATTTACTGTAACTCTTCTGAAATTTAAAAATAGCCATTAGCAAATCTCAAAAGAGGCATTAAAAAAATCCAGGGATTTTTCCTTTAAATCCATCCACTCTAGTAGGTGTTTTATAGAGAATCCTAGTTCAAAATCCCAACCCAAGAAGGGTAAAATGAATTCTCACACCTTATCATAATTTAAGGTTGCCAAGATTCACTCTATGTCTTAATTTTAAATATGTTAGATGAAAAAAGTCAGAAAACTATGTAGTGTGTATTCACATTTTAAATAAACAAATATCCAATGATGCATCTGTCTACTAGAAACATGTACCAAAACATTCATAAGTTATTTCTGTAAATTCTTGAGATACATTTTCTAATTATTCTAAAATGGACATGTATTACTTATGTATGCCATTTTAAAAAGAATACTGAGTTGCAGAAAAGTGTGTACTGTGCCATCGATCCTTTTTCTTTTTAAAGAAGTATATATACGTGTATATGTATAAGCCTAAAAAGTTTCTCTGGAAGGAAAGCCAAGGACCTACCACCAATGGTTGCCTCTGGGAGTAGGGGAGTGGAGGGTTTATATTTTATTTTACCGCTTTCTGTAGTGTTAACCTTAAGTAATAATACAAGTGGGCAAAAAAAAGTCTCTTCAAAGGGAATAAAAATTTAGATGCCCAAACACGCAAGCCACACCACCATCAAGACACAGCCATGAACTTACTTATTAGCCATCTCAGTAGAAAACACATACACCACTTTGGCAGGAGTCTTCTGAGCAGGTGTGGGCTCCGGGGCAGTAGTCTGGCCATGGGAGGGGGTGGAAGGCCTGGGGGCTGTAGCATTTGATGGGGTCATCGAGTGTGGCGTGTGCTGGGGATCCTGGGACTTTATGTGGTCAGCAGAATTACATTCTAAAAAATAAAAAGAAGGTTCATCTTATAGAAAGTATAAAGCTTTCTTTTTTCTGCCAGCATTTATAGCATCATAATGCAAACACCTTGAAAATTTCAAGGAGGAATTATCTTGTTAAGAGGAAATTCTTCTGTTCATAAAAATACAAATACACTTCTCCCATTTAAATGACTAAGTACAAAGCACTCTTCCCCACATCCTTACTGCTCTACTACATATTCTTTGAAAAGCATGAAGGTGTTAGTTGCTCAGTCCTATGTGACCCCATGGACTGTAGCCTGACAGGCTCCTCTGTCCCTGGAATTCTCCAGGCAAGAATACTGGAGTGGGTAGCCATTCTCTTCTCCAGGGGATATTCCCGACCCCGGGATGGAACCCAGGTCTCCTGCACTGCAGGCAGAATCTTTACCGTCTGAGCACGAGGGTTTAGATATTAGCATAAATGTCCCTCCTTTCTGGAAACCCTTTTGGAAACTCCTGGGCTAGATGTCCCTGCTAGTTAGACCCATAGCCCCTAATTTCCCTCACTTCAGTATTTGTCTGATTTCATTGTAATTTTTAAATGATCTGCTATCTAGGTGCCTTTAAACCCTTGAGGACAGCAACTGTTTCGGTTTTGCTGACCATGGCGCCCCCAGCACCCAGCGTAGTGCTGGTGCTCAAAACAGGCCTCCAACAAACAACCTGAAGAAGAAAGGCAAGACAGGGGAACAATTACCCAGGTACTCATTTCAAATTTGGGTTGGGGAGTCACCGTGCCACTCCTTGAATATTAGTTTCACACTCTGGCCTACAGTTAAGATGTTTTATTTTACACTAAGTGAGGGACAGCCTAAGAGCATAGCCATGGGTCCCATCCCCTGCTTGGCTCACTCCACTGTGGTACCTCCTGGATCTCTACCACATGGAGCCCCTCATTCCCACCATGGTGAAACTGGCTGGGACAAATCTGGACTTGTGCCAGGGCAGCCTCTTGTACCTACAACCAGCAAAATGGCAGCCAGAGCACATGCAACCCACGTCTTGAAGGACTAATTTCATGGAGAAGAGGAAGAGTTGTCAGAAAAACTGCTCCAGTGTGGGCTCTGGCATAGACAAACTGGAGCTACTGGCTTGACACTCAAGTACACAAAAGCACATAGGCCAGAAACATCCATAAGTACATGGTTAGGGTCGTGCAACATCCTTAAACACTTGCATCCTCAAGGGCGAGAACTCAACAAGGTAGTTCCAAACTATTCTTAAGTTCGTAGGAAAATGACCAGAAGGAGTTCCATCTGAATCTGTGAGAACTCCTGGATCTGATTCCTACTCTCCCCACTTGGCTACTATTAGGCTCTCCGGCATCCGTCCATGTCAGAGGCCCTCCCTCAGGAATACCTACTTCCCTCTGAGTCTCAAAGATCTTATAGACATACCTTTCATGTCAGAGTCATCGTTTGGAGTCCCAGGATCTCTCTGATCAAAGGAGTCGGCGGAAATACTTCGCTCCCTTTTCCCCTTGCCCTTGGCACCATTTCCAGCCCCATTCTTCAGCCCCATGCTCCCACCTGGGCCAGGGAGTGCTTTAGGGGTATGGCCCCCACTCTTGGAGTCACAGGGGGATGGCTGGGATTGGCTGGTTGAGCCCCCCTGTTTACCCTGATTGGAGAATTTGGAATCCAGCTGGGGGTTTCCAGATGGGGACATCACTGTAGGGGGACGGACCATCACCTCCTGCTTTGACTTAGGGCTACTAGAAGAGACAAATAACAAAGGGAGATCAGACACCAGACAAGACTGGGCAGCACAAATCAAAGAGGTCTGATTTCTATCACACGTCAGGGAGACCCAGACAGCTAAAGTAACCACCCCACCTTTCACTAAAGCCGCTTGCTTGTTCTCTTCTCCCCATTCTCATCTCAGACCTCTCAACAGAGAGGAGGATTTGGGCAGAGTGGCCTGCCTCGTCTCGGTAACCCTAGAGTCACATGGGGACCCATCGCTAGGGCTTCTGTCAATAAAGGACAACCGTTTCTATGTACATAGAGAAATGACTCTCACACTAAGACTAGCTCAGAGTAAACAAACAGACATCGTTAAGATCAAAATACTACCCACCCCTCGGCTGATGAACAAGGAACAGCTGTAACAAGAGGCTGGCTTCCCTGCTGGAAACTACGAGCAGGTCTGGGCGAGTGTGAGGAAACCCGCTGTTGACTGGCAGGTTGGGGAAACCCTCCAGGACACTAATCACCAAATAAGAAGTATCACACCAGAGCAGACACACTAACCACTGCCTCCAGGGGAGGAGGAAGAAATTCTTTTAAGATATCAATGTTGCAAAACAGAGGAAAAAGCTTCACAGTGGGGGTCAGGGGCTGGTGTTTTAGTTGTAGGCCCTTAGGCCTCCCCAACATTCCAGGTCTCCTCATTCCAAGTTGAGCACACTGTACTGGATGGTTCTTAATGTTCTGTTGAGGAGAGGGGCTATAATGAGGAGCAGTTAGGTAATGATGGACAAATGAATAAGAGGAGAACGCTAACCTAAACTCTGACTCACTATCCTATCACTGTTTACTTGAGTCTTTTTCTTTTCCCATTTGGGTCTCATGATTCAACATACTGTTCCACCAGTGAATGGATAGGGTCCACTATGATGTCCCCAAGGCGCAGCTGGGCCAGGCCCTAGGCCTCACCTCTGTGTGTTTCCTGATGGAGAGTTCCTCACTTTAGGGTTACTGGAATGCATTGATTGAAATCCTGAGCTTGCAGCCACAAACAGGGACGGGCTCACCGAGTTCCTCTCGGGCTGCAGCAGAAACAGCTGCTGGGGGCAGTGGCAGGGGCCCACTGCGTGCTGGGTGCGTCCCTTAGCGCTGGCTGCCTGCACGCCTTTTTCCTCTTTGTTTTTCTCCGCTGTGGAAGTGGGTCCTGTCCCCTTGCGGCTCCAGCATTCTCTGGGTGTGTGCCTCCGGCTGCCAAAGGAAAATCTCGCATCTCCAGGGCACACTGGGAACAGAAACAGAGACATCCAACACCCTTATAGCAGGACCAAGGCTAAAGCCCCACCTCAACAGTGCAGAGGCAGATGGTTCTTCAGCTTTCCTCAGGGTGAAAGGAAAGGGCGATGTTCATATTCTGGCCAAAAGGCTCTAGTGCTAAACAGCGGAAGAGTGACTAAGACTTTCTGCCAGGCATACAAACCTCCCACCCAAGCATCATATACCAGGCGTTTGTAAGCAGATGAGAAAAACATTTTTATCTTTAGCTGTGTATTCTCCCTTACATTTCTCTACTTCCAAATACAAAACCCTCAAAAACTTGGGTTTTTCTTTCTTCAAAACAATGCTCTGAAACCACTGGGTACTCCAAATCCATAGCAACTATCTGGTGCTTCACCTCTGATGGCACTGAAATGTAACAAACCCATCCCAATTTCAAACCATGAAACAAATTACTCTCTGTTTATATTCTCAGGGCCTCAGGGTGGGGAAGACATTAAAGGAGGTACTTCTAAAATCAACTATTGAGCCAATACCAAATACAATCAGTTCTGCCCCCTGATTTCTATGATCTTTCTATTAAATTATGCTGAGTATGTGTCCTGTGTTCTCACTGCTTAATGACAGGAGCTGTAGGCATGGGTAAGCAAGTGAATGATCCATAATGCGGAGGTGAAAGAACATCTTTGAAGACTAAGATATTTTTTGAGCCAATTTGCAAGGCTAATTTGAAGCATAAAGGTCAAAAAAATATTCCCCAACCTAGTAAGAGAACAAATGAGAAAGCCCTTTATTTAGAGAAACCTAAACTGGTTCAGGGGAAACCAAGATACACTTTCAGTCACTGCTTCTTCCAGGGCAGTTCCAATGTGATTTTTTTTTGGTAACCATGGTCCCCTCACCTCCCTCCCTCCTGCTATCTTTACTGATGAGGTATAGGACTGAAGGAGAATATTAGATGCAGGATTAAAGGCTAAAGAATCAAAAGGAGTTAGAAGTTGCTTCGGTGTTACATACACTACAAGAGTTTCAAGAACTGGACTGAAACTGGGAGAAATCCTTATATTCTAGGAATCAGCAATGAGTATGATCATTGTCAAGTATTAAATGTCTATTTCCTCATTTAGAAATAGTCCCAGCTATTTTACCTGACACCATGAGAGGAATTGATGGATGTTCTGAGTGTACACAATCACATTTTTTTTCTTTTAAATGAAGAAGGCAGGAAAAAAAAATAGAGTAAAATGCTATAGAATATTTCTACACTGACCTTAGGAAAACGCATCCTAAAAACATTTGAGCATCAGTTATATTTAGGGGCGTATGTTTATTCCCTACCACCTTTAGCTCCCTCCCCCCAATTTAGATTCTAAAACTGACTATTACTGTGAAGCTCAACATAATATATGATCATAAACCATACTGTACCTCTCACTAAACATCAGGAATCACTGGTAAAACAGAAGTAGTCGATGAATCTTCCATGGACAAAGCCAACAGAAAACACCTCAGGGAAAGAAAAGTTACCACCTGTATAGTCCCTTCTGGTACTTTCTGTCTATATCACACATTTGAGCACTCTAATCATGTGTCAAACTGAATAGTCCCACGTGTATGATTTACCTTCCTCTGAAGACTATGCTCTTTGAAGACAAGAATCTTGTTTTAAACTTCTTTGGTTTTTCTATAATACTCAATATAATGTACTAAGAATGTGGTTAGATCCTAGGTGAGTTACAGAGCAGAAACGCCTGGCACTTGTGTTACACTCCTTCTAAAGAAACTCTAAACATTAAAAGTACCAAATCAACTCAGTCTGCCAGGTATTTCTGATGAGCTGGTAGCAAAGATTATTTCTAAGTAATAATAATGTGAACAGAAAATACTTATTTTCAAAGTATTTCCACATACAGTTTCTTAAACTCACTATACCGTGATCAATGGCATTTTATAGATGAATGGATGGAGCACATGGGCGTGAATGCCTTCTCCCAGGTTTCCAATCAGTGCTCCCTGACCTGCTCTTTCCTCTAAGCCATTACTTTATGAGTGGAGAAACAGCACAGAAGGTTGAAATAAGTGCATGGGCTCACTAGAGATGGGAATAAAATCCAGCTGTTTTAACCCTTAATCCAAAGGAGTTGTTGAAATAGGTCATCCTAGTTTTAGCCTATCTGACACCAAAAACAACTGAGCAAGAAATCTGCCAAGTATCTTATCAGATAACCCTAAAGAATAAAATGCAACTCTTTCAGCTCCTGCGTGTTCAGGTTAGTGCTCAACTGTTTCCCTTTCAGGACTGAAAAAAGAGATCTTCCTCAGAATGGTTAATTTTAGCCAGAGAGAGATATTTCCCCAATAGAACTAAATCTTCTAAGATCTGCTTATAGAATGTTTCTCTCTTTTTCTCTGTAAATAATACTTAAAATATTTACTAACTGCACATCAGGTACTCTTATAAGCACTCTTCATACATATTAACTCATTCATAACAACTGCAGAAGGCAGGTCCCATTACTATCCCTATTTTATTACTTTTTCTTTTTGATTTTTTTTTTTTGCAGTATAGTTGATTCACTATGCTGTTAGATTCAAGTATACGGCCAAGTGAATCAGTTATACCTATATATATATATCCTATCCCTGTTTCAGAGATGAGGAAACTGAGGCTCTTGGAACAGTACGTAATTTGCCCAAGTAAGTTGGTCACACCCTAGTTAAGTGGTGGAGCTGGAGGTCAGCCAGACACTCAGGCTGCGCTCTTCATCACTGCAGTACTTTGTGAAAAGCATGGACTTGGTGGACACGGTGAGCCAGCACGTAGAAAATGCTGAGCAGCACAACAGAAGCGTTTATGTAAACCATCCTCTAGCAAGCTCACTCACCTGTCCTGCCCAGTGGCATTTCGGGCCTTCACCACTGCCAACCATCATCTTCCTCTCACAGTGCATGGCCTTGCCCAGGACTTAATAGGGAGAAGAGAAGTCACCAGGCAGGCCTCCTTACCACCAAATCTTCAAACCTCTGTTTATCATTGCCTATCCCCTCTTTTTTCTCTATTACTGCAAAAAAAAAAAAAAAAAAAAAAGCCCACTTTTCCCCCAAAGGTTAGTCCTACCACAGGTGGTCTAGTCCCATCCCTTTCAGCTGACTGAGTACTCACTCTCTTCCATGACCACCCTTCTACGTCCTGCATCTCCTGGATATTTCCAATCAGCTTTCAGACATGCTATTCCACGTTCCAGATGAAATAATAATGATAAAGCAAAACAAAACTGGCATTCTAGTCCCCTTTGAAGTCAAGTTTCTTTATAGAGTTGACAAGACATAGTCTTCATTTCCTTACCTGCCATTCACCCTTTAACCATCTTAAACCAACTTCTACCCACAGATCACAAAAACCACGACTTTTGTTAAGGTCACCACTGACCACTTTTGTAACCTCACCGTACTCCGTCTCGTAGACTATGCTGGCTGAGCACGCCTTGAAACTCCTCTCTCCTGGCTTCTATAATACCACATTTTTCCAGTCTTCCTCCTTCCTCTCAAGTCACTCTTCATCTGCTTCCTTGCTGACCCCTTTTCTACCCAATCTCTACAATTTCAAGTTCCTCACAGCTCTACCCCGGGTCGTCTTCTCTTCTCATTCTGTAAGTTCTTTCCATGCCAAGAACTCCCAAATTTCCATCCAGCTCAGCTTCTGCTCTGCTGACCTGTATACACAACTGCCAACTTGGCATCCCACTAGAAGTCTGAAACCTAACAAGGTCAAAGATGAATTCTTCATCCCTATATAGCCTCCCTCCCCAACGTATTTTCCCTTCAGCTTTCTACATTTTAGTAAATGGCACCTTCATGCACCCAGCTGCTCATGCCAGAAATTTGGAGTCATTCTTGACACCTCTCTCCCTCACCCCTAACCTTCCCATGTCAAGTTTGAATATTTTTGCTGTTTCACTGTTTCTTCTTCAGAGATAAACGATACTGTAAAGCCACTAATCTAGACGAAATGCTCCATTACATTCTTTTCACAGCATCCTATGTTTTTCTTTTACAACATTTCTCCTGTTGTATAATTATGTGGTCATCTGCATTAACATTCATCTGTCATGCTAGGCTCCATGAAGGTAGGAGGATCTGTAAAGGATCAAGGCTGATTTATTCATCCTTGTATTCCTAGTACTTGCTATAGTCTCAGATACATGCCTTTTGCTCAGAAAGTATTTGTTGAATAAAAGTTGAAGCTTTTCCCTAAACCAGGCCTGCTTTCTAGGGCCCCCATCCATCCATCAGGCTACTCACCAAAACCCCAAGGGTCACGATAAGGCAGTGCTCATCCTGGAGGTGGGGAGCTTGGGGAGTCCAGGAACCCCTGTCTCAGAGGTGACCCTCACCTGGATAAGGATAAAGGAAAGAAGAGTTTCTAAGGAAGGAAAACAAAATCATCAGTGCCACTTAGTTACTATTCGAAGACCCGGTTTCCTATCTACAGAGTATTAGTTTAAGAGGAAGTTGTCATCTCCCATGTAAACAGCATCAGCTTCCAATTATTTCAGGGTATATCATCCAACCTACAGATACCTCAAGGCCCTTGTAACTTTCCCTCCTTCCAAACTGCATATTTTCTTTTCAGAGACTGGAAAATTAAGGGCAAAGAAAATTGATTTGTCTACTTTTCTGAATATTTAGTAGGAAAAAAATCCTCACATTTTTGCTTCTTCCCATTCCTAATTAGTACAGAGAATTGAGAGCTGACTGTAAAGGTGAAAGAGACAAAATTCCAGACACACTTTTGAATTCACAAAGTGCATACCGTTCACAGTTCCTCCATACTCTCAACTGTAACTTTACATGGCAAGCATTCAGCAAGGAAACTTACTTTCACACACTTTTGGGAGAACATATGACTGAACGACAGGGCCACAAGATCTCCTTTGCTTGAGAGCCTACTGTGTATAAAATGCTATACCAAGTTGAGCTAGGTAAATCGGTAAAACACTAAGTAACTCAGGAGGCAAAACTATTTCCAACATTAGTCCTTGTAACTACAATGATAATGCTGAGCCTCCCCCTTCACTCAGAATTTATAGTTTTGAAATGGCAGGGAAAGCCAAGTTCCAGACTGTCTTAAGGCCAAATTTCTTAGGAATCTTTAAAAGGAGATTCTATAAGGTTGCCGTGAAGCTCAGAATCACCTCTACAATTCCAATTTCAACTTTTCCAATGATCCTTTCCCACTCTCCTGCTCTAAGAAGTCAAGTTTATTACAAGTATGTCATGTTTAACAAATTTCATTTCTATGCTATGACCACTACGCCATAAAAGGCATAGTATCAAACTTAGAATGTGGAAATAAAAGGCCCTGGGATTCCATTCTGAGCTCATTCTTAAGTTCTGGCATACCAGCTACTAAAAGGCTTCCTTCTCAGAAAAAGTACACAATAGGAAGAACCAATCTTTCCCAAATATGTGGAGAAAAGAACACTATACTATAGTCTTATGTAGAAAACCTTGGTCCTAACAAAACGCTAAGATATGTTTTCATACTCAAAGGGTAAAAACTCATCTAATGTCCTTCAAGCTAACAAACTTTAAGCAAGCAAATAAATTTGTATCAAGTTCAAGGGTTCTGATAAAATGTAACTAATAAAAAAATGAACATCATCTATCACGCTTTAGAATAATGGCTACCCAAAGTAAAACTTCAGCACAAATGTCCCTTCTTTGTGAAACTTTGCTTGATTCCAAACCATCCCCAGGAATGTCCTCCATGGCCCCACAGCATTATATTCATGACACTTTTAAAACACTTTGAGAATTGTATCCTTGTTATGTACAGCCAGGGAACCTCCTGAGGAAAAGGTCATCATCTCAGCGCCCAAAAGAAGAAACTCAATAATTGCTAGTTGATCTGCGTATGCTAATGAGCGGGGGGCTTGCGTACGACTACTTCTGCTTCGCATCCCCACATAGCAATGATGACACGATAAATACTTGTTCAATTTCTCACCATCTGTCTTTCCTAGGAAATAAGTGACTGCAGAAGTCCCTGTTCACAGAAAAGTACACGGTAACTGCACTTACAGCTATGACGTGCATTTAACTTGATGACCACTGCCTTGGGAACTGCTACAATAATGAACCAATATAGTTTTAACTTACAAGAGACCCTACGGAAGCAGAAACAAAATCCAAAATACACTGACTGAATAACAGAAGTTACATGTTCGTAATTGGGCTCTTTACCTTTCAAGATGTCCAGCTTGCTCTCTCTTCCAACATTGGGACACAGCGATCTGTGCCTCCCAAACAGAAAGGAATTTTTAGGTCAAAGTGGAGTGACACCAGCTAGTCCCACATTCAGACCTACAGGAATGAGAAGAATGGAAAAGTTCATACCCCATCACAACAAGAGCAAAGAAAACCACCATTCCCCAAGGCTCTGGGACCAAAACAATATCTGGAAGAAAGAACAGTAAGAAAAAAATCAGGTCAAAAATGGAGAAGGCAGGCAAAACCACTAAAACTCAAAATGCAAGAAGATGGAGCACTCTAGCCCACATCTGTCCCACTGAACACTGGGAAGTCTAGAAAAGCAAAATCCATCAGATACAAAAGCCTCATCCTAGTCATTGGCTTTAACTTTCTCCTCAACCAAGAACAGTTATCACAGGATGCAAAATAGACGTTTGTTTCATATCTTCTCTATGCTCTTGTTCTTAGCATGGTGAAGATATTGAGGCTTATAAGGCGAGTGGCCATAAGATAACTGACCTTTCAAAAATCAGCTGGTCTATAGCAGGAGCTCTTATCCGGGTATCCACGACCTCCTAAGCAGTCTGTAGAAAGACTCAGAGGAGGGGAGCCAGCTGTGAACTTGGCTGGAGAATATTTTGATCTTCATACTCACTAACCTCCAAGTAAAAGTTAGCACCACCTTCAACAATGAATGCAGGTAACAACCCACAGTAGTATTAGCTATTTTGTGACTATGTCACCAAGAGTAACCACAAGACACTTCACATTACCGTTATCACGACTTCAAAACTATAGTATCTGCAGCTACAGTTTGTTATTTAATGAGCTATAAACATAGAAACTATTGTATCACAAATGTTTTAACATTTTGATAACTGTTTCTGTGTCATTTGTAATTTCATATACTTTATACATTAAAAAAACCCACAATTCTCAGAAGGGGTCCTAAGCTTCATTAAATTGCCAAAGGAAAGAAGATTAAGAATTTCTGATCTAGAGCAAATAAAGTTTCTATAGACCCCAACATAGTTACCAAGGCAGACAGACAAGTCATTCCACCAGCAGTACTTCATAGATGACGAAAATTAAACCACTAGATTTCCCAGGTGGAGCTAGTGGTAAAGAACCTGCCTGCCAATGGAGGAGAGATAAAGAGATACGGGTTCAGTCCCTGGGTGGGGACAATCCCTGGAGGGCATGGCAACCCACTCCATGGCACTCCAACCCACTCCAATTTCATATCCAGCAGAAAGATATGAAATTTTTTCTGCTTGGAGAATCTCATGGAGAGAGGAGCCTGGCAGGCTATAGTCGTCCACTGGGTCGCAAAGAGTCAGACACAACTGAAGCAACTTATCATGTACGCAAACCAGCAGGAAGACAAGCAACATGTCCAAGGTCACACAAATTTAGCGTCAGCTTCAGCTTAGGTTAGCACTCACAGCATGTATAGTTCTACTTTCCCATGGGGACTGTTGATTACATTTCTACAACTGTCATCACTATTCCTGTCTTACCACTAAATGAGGAAGAGGTATCACCTTTCAAAACTCATGTAAAACCCAAACCCAGACAATAGAACAAGGCAGACAGATAGGTAGAAGGTAGAAGGTACTCCTTTTTATTTCCTGATCAAGCACAGGGCACGTTTCCAAAGCTGAATTTGGTCTGTTCCTGAGAGAGCAATTTTTCATAAGTGAGGAAAAAGTTGGTCTACACAAACTTTCATTCCCAGATGTGTCCAAGGCACTTTGCAGATAATCATTAACTTGTTTGGTGCCACAATGCATTATGAGTGATGAGGGCAGTGGCAACCCCGCTTTATAAAAGGGAAAACTGAAGAATAAATATGAGAGATTTGTTTGAAGTCACATATAAGTCAATGGGAAAGCCAGCGTTCTAATACCAAGTTCAAGGCTCAACCAAATCACCATCATCAAATATTTAGTTGATTACAATGCTTGTGAAACCTCTGTACTTCCCCTGCCCCCCACAAGCCAGAGAACATTTGATTCACAGGACCAGACACTTCTGAAGGCTATGGGGAAAGTATCCCATAGAATAGATTCCAACGTACGTAAGTGCTTTTTCACTTATGCTAGTCATGTAGGAATCGAGGTCAGGAATCTTTAGCTCAACAGCCAAGTTACTACATAAAACTTGCCTTATAAGAAGAGAACAGTATGGAAATTGTTTCTTCATCTTTTACTCAATGACCTCCTTATCATCTACCACATGTTTAGGAACTATTATCATCTTACATTCAACACTGTTATTACAAAATAATATCCTAATGGTTAAATACAATCAGATCCTAGATGCTAAAACTATGAAAGGTCATCTCTACGTCAACTTTGCCTTAAATTTCCTCTTTACCCAAAACACCAATTAATGGAATCCTTACTTCCCAAAGCATCCTTATGCCATCTAACTAACTGCTCCTTTTATTAACCCATTTTTGTTTTTTATAGTTGGGTCTTTTTCAACAGTTAGCAAGATCCTTCTTAAATCTGTACTTAGGATGGTAATGTTTTTCACACTTAACATTAACTCCTTTTTACAAATCACGAGCATCCAATCAAAAACCAAAATCAGAACAATCATGTTGTACAATTTCCAAGAAGAGTGAAAAGTTAACCTACACAGGGGTCTTACCTGCCAATACCCATCTGCACCCCCTACCCCTTACTCTCAACTACTTATCCTTCCTACCCGCTAATTCTGATTCATCACTTCCAGCACAGTGGACAAGAGTCCAAATCTCTGACCCAAGAATGAACAGTTAGTTCTTGAACACATTAAATGCTAACAAACACTCCATTACACACAACTGATCAAAACCTAACTCTTTACATAGCCACTCATTCATTTTCCTTCTAAAGTTACTGCCCAGGGATCTGAATATGTTTACCCTAACGAAAGTTTAACTTTGCACCAATTCTACCCCACCTTAGTCTCTCACTACTGACACAAAGTTTCGTCCATTTCTCTACTTTGTCTAGTAAGTTTATCAATCTCCAACGGGGCTGCAGTCTAGGCTCCAAGTCACTCTTCTCTACAGCAGGCAGGGCCTTGGAAGACAGGTTTCAGGCCTCCTCCTTCAGGCTTGGGAGCCTTCACATAAGGGCCCCAGAAACACTATTATAGGCTTCTGGCCCTTCCCTCTGAACATAATAACCAAGTCTGCTGTTTATTTCCATAGAATATCTCCATTTCACGAGGCTGGTCCAACACCAACCAGTGACATCTTTAATAGTCTTTGCAACTTTCAAAGGTCAACGACTACAGCTCCATTCTGGAAATCACTGGTGTGTCCACGACCCCCACAATGACTCAGTGACCTAGACATCACCACCTCACCTGCTGGAGCCCTTTACTACAGGAACATTCCTCTTAGCTTCGGGTTCCCCCACCCTCCAACAAGTCACTGGCCTGCAAACTCCCCTTTACCTCTCTATCCATCTTCTGGGTCTAACAGACCCCACCAAACTCAACTCGAATTCAGCTCTCCATCTCGTCCCTACGATGTCCCTTCATCCCAGGACCCTGGGACTGTCCCATGTCCTCGTTTAGTCTCTCCAAGCACCGCCTGGGACACAACATCTAAAAAGCTGAGAGACGCCTCAGTCTCTCCCCACCGCTGGTGGGCAGAGGACGCCCCCCCAACCTTCCCCCACAGGTTTCTCTAGACTCAACTCTTAAATTCACAACCTCGACCCCCACCCCTTTTCTCCCCTCACCCCAGCCCCTAGCCCTCCGCGGCTTTGGCTATCCCTGCCCTCAAACCCGCGGAAAACACGCGGACGCGGACTCGGCCCCCCCCGCACCCCCGGCTCCGGTCCTTCCCCTCCCCCTCCCCCTGAGGTGCCACTTACCCCCGAGGCAGGAGTGGGGGAGGGGACAGGAGGAGCGGTGTAGGGGAGGGGGCTTCGGTCCCGGGCGGCTTTCAGCCCCGGGGGGCCGGGGCCGGGGCCAGCGGCAGCGGCGGCGCAGCGTCTCCCCCCGGCGGCGGCAGCGGCGGCGGCGGCGCCGGCCCACTCCCGCAGGCACACATAGGCTCCATTGTCCGCCGGCGCCTCCCCCTTTCCGGCACCCCCCTCCCAGTACCGCCCCTTCCCCCTCCCCTAGGCCCTCCCCCAGCCGCACCGCGCCACGAAAGGTACCGCCGGCCCCGCCTCGGACGCGAGCGGAGAAGTGCCCCCTCCCCCGCTGCTCCGACGTCCCGCCCGGCGGGGGAAGAGGGAACTGGCCCTCCCCACCTAAGCGCAGGGCCCAGCCGCAGGGAAGGGCCCGCCCCGCTCCCAGGGAATGTCACTTGTCCCCCTCCCGAACGCGCATAATGGTACCAACCCGGCTGCTTCCTCCTCCCCCTCCCTAGCTTTACCGGAGAGGCACCGCCCCCGAGCCCCGCCCACCAAGTAGCCTCGCCTCCTCGACCCCGCCCCTCCCTCCAGTATTTTACTATGGAACCGCCCACCGTGGGCACCACCTCCTGCTTTGCATGGACACGCCCTCCAGGTCCCCTCCTCAGTTCGTCACCCGGCCAGAGGTGACGCCTACTCCCCACCTTAAAGCGGCAGAGCCCCCCCTTCTCAACTAAAAGAACCTCCCAAAGGGCCGGCAGGGTGGGAGGTGCGGCCAGGGAGGGGCTCTTCTTTCTTACACCTTTATTTTCACGTTCACAGTCACCGGACCTCCCCACCGCCTCCTGCAGCACCGGGGAGCTACACGGTGGAAAAGGCGCGGAGGGGGGAAGGGCAATGTGGAATTTGGCCATCTTTGACAGAAAAGAATTGGGAGCTGCCAAAGGAAGGGGTTCTTCCCTCACACTTCTCTGCTGTCCTGGTCCCGGCCTAGTCCTTAGTCTTCAAGGAGACCCCTGCCTACCTCCAGGATGCGGTTCCACCCTAACCCAATCCCCTCGCCCGTCCCTGGTCTTCACCCCTCAATCTCTGCACTGCCTTTGCGGTTGCCGGCTTTTTCCCCTCCCAAGAGTGCAGGCCCCTTTCGGGGTTGCACTCTCCTCCACCTTCTCCGAGGCACGTTCTAGCCATGTCCTGCAGACACGTTGGGTAGTGCAGGGTCTCTTCTTCCTTTGGAGCCCGCCCAGCCCCACTCATGCAATGCTATCTAGTGCCCACAGAGAACCTCTGCCCAGATCCTAGAATCGCTTCATGACCGCTTTTGTAATAACTTCCCTGATTTTTGGAAGGCCTGTGCTTTGGAGAGCTCAAACCCCAGGCATTCCGGCACTGCCCCCTGTGAAGTGAGAGGGTAACCCATTAGATTGCACTTTTCTCAGAAGGAAAAATGACGGCATCATGGTGAGCGCATGTTGCTGAATAAAGCTCAGATTCCGACTACTCCTGTTTTATCTTTGTGGCCCTTGTTGCTGCTGTGCCCAGCTGCTATTACAAACCCGTCTGCTCCACAGCCCTCCCCAGAACACAGTTTAAATCTCTCTGTTTGTGCTTTGTAGAATTTTGATCTAAGATGTTTCTGTAACTATGTGCACTGGCCCCACAGCTTTTCTCAGTTAAGTGAAGACTGCCTGTGTTATACTGTACTTCGTATTCTCCCTGAAGATAGACGGAGGCAACATGGCCAAGAGAAGCAGATAAAATTTTCTTCTGTATTTGCTTCCATCACCAAGTTTTAACCAGGTACTTATTTCTAAGAAATGTTAGTTTCCCTGTCTAGAAAATGAGAAACGGTCCTTGTGGCAATCTTTTAACAAATGGTGCTGGTGGTAAAGGATGGTACATCCTCAGTCGTGTCTGACACTTTGTGATCCCATGGACTGTAGCCCACCAGGCTCCTCAATCCATGGGATTTCCCAGGCAAGAATACTGGAGTGGGTTGCCATTTTCTTCTCCAGGGGATCTTCCCGGCCCAGGGACTGAACCCTCGTCTCCTGTGTTGGCAGGCAGGTTCTTTACCTTTAAGCCACCAGGGAAGCCCAAAAGGATGATACAGGAGAGCCCTAAATGATAAAACTTTTGAAACAATTTAAAACTCTGGGCTGGTCATGTAAATTTCTATACCATGGCTCCCCAGCTTAGATTCTATGAAAAACTGTTTTTTTCATAGCAGATGTTTTCTCTTTGTCTTATGTTATGACTGAGCATGCTGTGCTGTGCTTAGTCACTCAGTCGCGTCTTTGCGACCCCATGGACTGTTGCCCCCCAGGCTCTTCTTTCCACGAGGATTCTCCAGTAAGAATACTGGAGTGGGTTGCCATAACCTTCTCCAGGGGATCTTCCCAACCAAGGGATTGAACCCAGGTCTCCCGCATTGCATGCGGAAAGAAAAAAGGCAAAAGCTGGTATAAATATAAATTTAAGATCAATTGAAGGATTCCTAATGGAAAAATATTACAATGCTTTTTGTCAAGTTTTGGTGATAGAATATTTGATGAAACATTGTAAGGACCTCTGTTAAAAAAAAAATGGTAGGAGGAAAGTTAGGTCTGGACATATAAAAAGATAATTAAATCCAGAAATACTCAAGAGGCATTTACAATTACTAATGTAGATAGAAAGAAGGGATTCACAGACTTATCTGTAAGAGAAAACCACTACTAAAATAAACTCTGGGCTAGCGTGTTCCAGACCAGATCACCTCTGCCCAGAAAGGTAAAAAAAAAAACAAGCTCATTATAATAAGTCTTAACCATTTTACAAGGCCTTACACCCTCACTTTACTATATATGTCAAAGTTTGGAATTATTTACTGAACCAGAAGAAAAAGCAAATGAATATTAAATGTGCAACACCAGGCTAAAAGAGCAATAATACTGAGAATTTAAGCAAGCTGAAAGTCATGAAATTCAAAGGTTAGAGACTCCATAGTAATGGTAATTTAGCTACATTGCACATGGGATAGAAATGCATTTAAAATATTATTTACTGTAATGAAATAGTTTATCTATTTTTATTAGTTTTTTTCCTCTGAATTTTCTAACTTCCATGCATCTGCATCTTGCTTGAGAAAGAATTCTATCTATTTTACTAGATAGGGATCTAGCATACTGTTTATACACAAATACTAATTGATAATGATGAAGTCGTTGTGAAAAGCATCCTTTAAATAAAAGCTTCAAACTATTTCTCTTACTGTAGAAATTCTAAGAGAAATCATTTTTTTTAATCCAAATGGCCTAATATTGTTAAAAATAAAAGCTTTCAACACTAAAGAGATCTGGGTTTGATTTTTTACTTTCTGAAATGTGCTTCTCCTAATGATGATAAGCACTCACTGTGATGCAAACATGGATGGTATGTCTGGCTTAGTTCTTCAACTAATCACCGCACCTGTTATTTGTGTGTCACTAATGGCACCCCACTCCAGTACTCTTGCCTGGAAAATCCCATGGACGGAGGAACCTGGTAGGCTGCAGTCCATGGGGTTGCTACAAGTCGGACACGACTGAGCGACTTCACTTTGACTTTTCACTTTCATGCATTGGAGAAGGAAATGGCAACCCACTCCAGTATTCTTGCCTAGAGAATCCCAGGGATGGGGAGCCTGGTGGGCTGCTGTCTATGGGGTTGCACAGGGTCTGACACGACTGAAGCGACTTAGCAGCAGCAGCAGCAGTCTTTTTCACTTGTTAAGTTCCACCCTTGAAATGCTTTTGTTCTCTCAGCTTTTGATAAACTATACCTAAATTTCTGGGTTGGAAAGAACCACATCCTATTTTACAGATGAGAATTCTGAGACATAGAAGTTTCATGACTTGCCAAAATTATGCCCATTTTTAGGGACTAGAATTTAAGTCCAACACTCTAGAGCACTGTTCTAACCTCCGAGGATTATTCACTCCTAACAATATTTACTATTGTAGGAGAGAATATTAGATAATAAAATCAAGACTCGGAAAGGCTGAACCCATTCAGTCAGCTGGTGCTAGGGTTAGAAGTATCTTGCTATTTAGTTCAGAAGTCATGTCCGACTCTTTTGTGACCCCATGGACTGCAGCCCACCAGGTTCCTCTGTCCATGGGATTTCCCAGGCAAGAATACTGAAGTGGGTTGCCATTTCCTTCTCCAGGAGGTCTTCCCAACCCAGGGATCGAATCTGAGTCTCCTGCATTGCAAGCAGATTCTTTACCACTGAGCCACCCAGGACAGCATGGGTTATAAGAGGCCCTAACAAATTATTGGCCTTGGTCAAAGTCCTTAGTTTGTTCATGATTTCCTGCTTCTTAAACTATTTCTTATCAATTTATCTGGGCTTCCCCAGTAGCTTAGCAGTAAAGAATCTACCTGTGATACAAGAGCTGCGGGTTTGATCCCTGGGTAGGGAAGATCACCTGGAGGAGGGTATGGCAACCCACTCCAGTATTCTTGTCTGGAGAATCCCATGGACAGAGTAATACTACCAAGATAGTCATTTATGACTGAAAATGAAGGGATAGAATGGACCAGCATCTTGACTTTCATAGGTACTACCCAATGCTGTACTAAAATAGTCAGGAAGGGATTTCTTCTTTAGGCTGCTCATGAAGCAGATTTCACCAGTCCATTTAAGCCAATGAGAAGTTCCAGAGCTTCATCCTTTCCAGGAATATTGAGGGCTAACTGTCCTTTTTGTAACGAAGAAATCAAAATTCCCATCTCCTTCCTTCCTGCTGCTCCACCTGGGGCCATTTGGCACTCTGATGTGAGCTTGGGTCTTGCTCTATGTCCTCACATATCTGCTTTCCACAACCCAGGCATCAGAGGCGCTCTATCTGTAAAGCTCTGACACATCTGTCATGCGACACGCATTTCCCCTTAGAGGGCACCACCAATGTTTCTCCTTTATTTCCACACTCAAACCGACAGGGTTGTGCCTCCTACCCACATTGCCTGCCTTCTAGAAGCCAAGCTTTGTGACACCCAGTCTGCACATTCTTAAGCCCTAATTGATCGATTACTGTGATTGAATGGTTTGCCTTGGAAACGAACAGAGATCATTCTGTCGTTTTTGAGATTGCATCCAAGTACTGCATTTCAGACTCTTTTGTTGACCATGATGGCTACTCCATTTCTTCTGAGGGATTCCTGCCCGCAGTAGTAGATATAATGGTCATCTGAGTTATATTCACCCATTCCAGTCCATTTTAGTTCGCTGATTCCTAGAATGTCGATGTTCACCCTTGCCATCTCCTGTTTGACTACTTCCAATTTGCCTTGACTCATAGACCTAACATTCCAGGTTCCTATGCAGTATTGCTCTTTACAGCCTCGGACCTTGCTTCTATCACCAGTCACATCCACAACTGGGTATTGTTTTTGCTTTGGCTCCATCCCTTCATTCTTTCTGGAGTTATTTTTCCACTGATCTCCAGTAGCATATTGGGCATCTACCGACCTGGGGATTTCCTCTTTCAGGATCCTATCATTTTGCCTTTTCATACTGTTCATGGGGTTCTCAAGGCAAGAATACTGAAGTGGTTTGCCATTCCCTTCTCCAGTGGACCACAGGAATCAAGGTTGCCAGGAGAAATAACAGTAACCTCAGATATGTAGATGACACCACCCTTATGGCAGAAAGTGAAGAGAAACTAAAAAGTCTCTTGATGAGAGTGAAAGAGGAGAGTGAAAAAGTTGGCTTAAAGCTCAACATTCAGAAAACAAAGATCATGGCATCTGGTCCCATCACTTCATGGGAAATAGATGGGGAAACAGTGGAAACAGTGTCAGACTTTTATTTTGGGGGGCTCCAGAATCACTGCAGATGGTGACTGCAGCCATGAAATTAAAAGACACTTACCCCTTGGAAGGAAAGTTATGACCAACCTAGATAGCATATTCAAAAGCAGAGATATTACTTTGCCAACAAAGGTCTGTCTAGTCAAGGCTATGGTTTTTCCAGTGGTCATGTATGGATGTGAGAGTTGGACTGTGAAGAAAGCTGAGTGCTGAAGAATTGATGCTTTTGAACTGTGGTGTTGGAGAAGACTCTTGAGAGTCCCTTGGACTGCAAGGAGGTCCAGCAGTCCATCCTAAAGGAGATCAGTCCTGGGTGTTCTTTGGAAGGACTGATGTTAAAGCTGAAACGCCAATACTTTGGCCATTTCATGTGAAGAGTTGACTCATTTGAAAAGACTCTGATGCTGGGAGGAATTAGGGGCAGGAGGAAGAGGGGACAACAGAGGATGAGATGGCTGGATGGCATCACCGACTCGATGGACATGAGTTTGAACTCCAGGAGTTGGTGATGGACAGGGAGGCCTGGCGTGCTGCAGTTCATGGGGTTGCAAAGAGTTGGACACGACTGAGCAACTGAACTGAACTAAACTGAATTGATCGATACAGAAATGCCAATTCCCCTTCCCCAGCTTTCCAGTTTAGCCATAGTCCATCATGGCTCAATGAGAAACAACCTATATGTTCCACGTGCTCTAACCATTTCTCCCCTAGATCTCTTGGTCTTCAGGCCGGTTCTTCACATCTCTCCTTACAGTCTCATGTCTCCTTTCTTCTTCAGTTTGCACTAATTTACTATTTCATTTTTTATTCTTAACCTCTTTCCCAAGAATAATTCTCTTCAAGTATTTCTACTATTTAATTTCATTTTCTTCTGCTAGACATTTCTCCAGGAATTTTGCCCATCGGATACACCTATTTTATTTTTTCTGGGTTCTGCCTTCACTACTAAAATCTTCCCACTTCCCACAATCAGTCTCTTCCCAGCTCCTCTGGAGTTGGAACCCAACTATTGCAGCTTTGACCTCACTTCCATGGTTTGAATCCGGGTTGCTCTTACTAGCCACACTGCCTTTTCGAATCCTTGACCACCTACCATTCCAGCAATTGACATTCCTATGGCTGAGATGTACCCACATTTGTTTTCACTCCTGGGCTGGCAGACGTTACTAGAAAAAAAAAAAAAAACATGAAACCAAAAAAAAAAAAGGATCTCAATCAAATTTCAGGTGATGAAAACTTCAGTCAAACTTTATTGGGTTTTACTTGGCAATCCTTTTATGCAGCCTCATTGCCTCCTATATCATTTCCTACAGCAATTATTCCAAACTTTGTCTCCTCCTTCTCCTACTCCTAGATGGGTAAGCTGAGTGGATAGAAATGCAAGACCAACCTTGTCGTCTCATCTCAACTTGGAAGGGTTTTGCTCAGTTATCTGTCTGTCTTCAATTTACTTTTTAGAATCTTTAATAAAATCTTTCTTACACAAATACTCTTTTCCCCCCTTTCTTTTAATTCCCAGTTTATCTAAAGGGTAACCTACATTCTCTCCCATTACAATTCCTTTTCTTCCTCTGTAATTAACCCAACCATCTAACCAAAATCCTTTCTCCAATATGGCCAAACCTAATCACCAAATCCATCCAATGAATATCCTTTCCTTACTCTCTTACGGTTCGAACTCCAAGATACAAAGATATTCTTATTTTGTCTAGCCCCCATTCTCCAATTTTATTGAGATATAATTGACATATAACATTGTGTAAATTTAAGGTATATATATAATGATTGAATATACATATATTGTGAAATAATTACCACCTTAACTTTAGTTAACATCCATCACCTCACATAGTTACGATTTGTGTATGTCTGATGAGAGCTTTTAAGACCTGCTCTGCTAGCAACTTTCAAATATACACTACAGTATTGTTGGTTATAGTTACCATGCTGTACATTACACCCTATTTATCTTATAGATAAATAGACATCCTATTTATCTTATAACTGGAAGTTTGTACCTTTTGAATGCATGTGTGTGTGTGCGTGCTCAGTCTCGTCTGACCTGCCAAGCTCCTCCGTCCATGGAATTTTCTAGGCCAGAATACTGGAGTGGGCTGCCATTCCCTACTCAAAGGAATCTTCTGGACCCAGGGATTGAACCCACTTCTTCTGCATCTCCTGCATTGCCAGGCAGATTCTTTACCATTGAGCCACCTTTTAAATACCTTAATACCTTTCCCCCAACCCTCTGCCTCTGGTAATCACCAATCTGTTCTCTGTTTTTGTGAGTTTGGGGCCTTTTGATTTCATATACAAGTGAGATCACACAGTATTTGTCTTTCTCTGTCTGACTTATTTCACTCAGGATAATGCCCTCAAGTTTCATCCAAGTAATGGCAAATGGCATAACTTCTTTTCTCTGGTTGAGTAATATTTCACTGTATATATATAATACATATCTTCTTTATCCATTCACCTGTTACTTGGCTATTGTAAACGGTGCTGCTGTCAACATGGGGGTGCAGATACCACTTCAAGATCGTGATTTCATTTCCTTCTAATAGATACCTAGAGGTCTGTCTTCTTTTTTGACTTAAATACTTCCTTGACCTGAACATTTCTTGAATGTTCCTTCAACTACTTGGTTCTTTGATCTTTTTTTTCTCCACTTCTCCCTAGGATTTCTCTCTCTCACTCTCCTAAGTTTACCTATCACCTCTTCGCAGTTGATCAACCCATCTGCAAGTTTAACACAGGCCTCTCTTGAGCTTAAATCGTGCATTTCTATCCACTCAGCTTACCCATCTAGGAGTCAATTTAATACATCAAAAAACAAACTCACCATCTTTCAAAATTATACACTGTCTCTCACTTAGGCTTGAAACTTCGGAGTAATCCTGACTCAAAATTTCTACCTGCTATGTATTTTACTCAATCATCAGTGTCCACAAACTCCTCCTTAAATCAGTTTCTTGTTTTCTGTTCCCAAGTTGGGACTGTTGTAATAGTTTCTAAATAGACATTCCTGCCTCCAGCTTCTCCTCTCAGTCAATTCTCCACGTTCTTCCTAACTAGATCTTTCCAAAAGACCTGTGTGTGTATACATACATGTACATACGAGTGTGTGTGTGTGTGTGTAATCATTTGTGCAGTGCTAATTCCTCTCTAATTATTTAAGCCCTACTTGTTCTTCTGGAACCAACTATCCTAACATCCCCACAATATAGTATAGCAGGAAAATCAGTGGCTTTAGAGTTACCAGGACCTGGATTTGAATATTAGACTGCATTTTACTGGCCAAATAACTTCAAACTTTATAGAAAAAAAGTTATTTTCTTTATCAATAAGTCCAGTAGTAGGTGTTTGTATCACCTGTTTTAGAACACAACTTAGATATGCAAACGTTTAATATTAATAGCGTGTGTACATGCGTGCAAAGTCACTTCAGTCCTGTCCACCTCTTTTCGACCCTGTGGACTGTAGCCCACCAGGCTGCTCTGTCCATGGAATTCTCCAGGCAAGAATACTGGAGGGGGTTGCCATGCCCTCCTCTAGGGGATCTTCCAGACCCAAGGATCGAACTTGTGCCTCCTGCAGCTCCGGCATTGCAGGAGGATATTTTACTGCTGAGCCACCAGGGAAGCCCAATAATAATATCATCTACCTTTTGTTGTAGTTGCCAGTCCTTCCCTATATCCCGAGAGCAGAATCTGACACCTCTTTGTGTTTTGAAGTCATTTAGTTATTGCTACATTTATTGAGCATCTATTAGGTGCAGGGCATCTTGAGGGGAACAAAAAATGAATTTTGTCTTCCAAGTATAATCAGACTTATATGGAAGATTCATTCATCGGGGGTGGTGGAGGAGAGAAAAAATGCCTAATTTACCAGGTACTTTGCAAAGTACCAAAGATTCAAATAAGAAGAGGACATGTTCCTTGACATTAGAATCTGGGATCTATCCAGTTAGGGATACTGATAAGCAAACATTTATAATCAAGTATAGTAAATGCTGGTTCAATCCCTGGGTTGGGAAGATCCTCTGGAGCAGGGAATGGCAACCCACTCCAGTATTCTGGCCTGAAGAATCGCCATGGACAGAGGAGCCTGGTGGGCTACAGTCTATGGGGGTCTCAAAGAGTTGGACATGACTGAGTGACTAAGCACAGCACAGCCATAGTAAATGCTATGATATGGATACATACCAGGCATTTGGGGAGCACAGAGGAGGGGTATCTAATTCCGACAGGAGAGTCAGGGGACACAATAAGACCTGAGCAGAATCTTAAAAAATGTGTAGCAGCAATCAGGCAAGACTCAGCAACGAGCAAAGGCTTAGTTGGCTGTACGAGAATGTATATAAATAACCGTAGTACCAGATAGAAAGTAATAACTGGCAGAGCAGAAGCAAAAAGTGGCAGTCAAGAGGAGGTACATTCTTGGGAGCTGGGTGAGGTGAACAGAAACTGCTGTGTGGTAGTGGAGGCATTTGAAGCAATCTGAAGGGTTAAGGGGTCAAGTTCAGACATGTAGTGGGGCCAGATGCCTCTTTATCGTCTGAGCATTCTGTGCTGTGCCCTATACACAGTGACATAGGCCCTTGTTTGCTGTGATGATGGCGATGATTATGATGATGGTGGTGATATCTAGGTTTTTATTATGAAGTTGCCCCTTCCCAGACTGTTTACAAGGGGAGAATCATGAATCAAAAAAGCATTTCGGGGTGGAGAGCCTCTCAGTCAGACTGCCTGGCTTGAATCCCAGCTTTCCATTAGAGGGCTGTGTGACTTTAGAAAAATTACTTAACTTCTCTAGGGTTGAGTTTTTTCTTCCATAAAATGGAGTAATGATAGTGTGTGGAACAAATGAATGACTGCATACAGAAATGTAGAAAGAGTGCCTGGCACACTGTAGGTACCCAATAAACATTGGTTATTATTATTACATTTGTGCATCTCTGGATTATCCACAATGCGGTTGGCCTTAAGAGAGATTTTAGGAGCACTGAAAAGGCCATCTCCTCAATACTTCACTTATTGTCACATCACATCTCACTCACTGGTATCTCTTCAACTCTCCTAATACACTCCTTTAAATTCTGTCATTAGACATTCATACCTTTAGATTTGAGATGTCACTTTTCCAATACCTTGGGAAGGAACATAATAAGGGGTCAGCCCTTTGTCACTTTAAAATTTTATCTGGCCAGACCTCTATCCTTCTTAACTGCCAACTATAGTGAGGAAATACAGAGAACAAAGAAAAGGCTAATTCTGAAACTCGGAGAAACTTTTTCCTCAGAAACTCAAGCTAGAAGGAGATACTCAGAGGGCTTCCTGAGGACAGCAGGTCCTCTGGGATTGGAAAAAGAGGTGAGACAGCAGAGAGAGGCCAAGAAGTGATGACGAAAGCAAAAATAAGGTCATTCGTGTCAGGAAAGACACTAACTTAACAAACAGTGCTGATCTTGACTTTGGAACTCTTTAATCACCAGGCCTTTCTCCTCTCTGTGCTGTGTTTTAGAATAAATAATTTTTCTCAGGATAAATCTTGATTCATATTAATGAAGGAGACCATACAGGTGATCAAGAAATCCCTGGTTTTAAATTTTCATCATGACTTTTACATGTTTGCTTTCTGTGTTATCAAAAACTAATAGAACACCTACTATCTGTCTTAATGCCAAATTAAGGAGAGCGAGAATTTCGTTAGAGGCTGAAGAAATAGTCCCTCTCAGGCACCTTACAGTCCAAATGAGGAAGCATAAAAATTAATAACAACTAATTCCTAAACTGTATAACAGATATGACACGAAACTCTAGACTTGTAGGAAAGAAAAAAAAAGCAATGAGTAGAGTTTGGAGTAGCAAGCAATAATCTGAAGGATCAGATTGAACTGGGCCTTGAAGAATAGGTTTTGGGCAGTTCCAAGAGGGGTTGATGACCTCAGGGGAAGAAAGACAAGGAGCAAGCCACGGACTGAAAGGAGCACAGCACGTGTGTGGACAGAAAATGGTAACAGGAAAGGTCATTACCAACAACCATGATGACAGCTGTCATTTATTGAGTATTAGTATCTGCATGTGCCAGGCACTATTCTAAACACTACATTATGTTGTCTCATTTAATACACATAATGACGTCATGAGATACGAACTGTTATTCTCATTTTACAGTTGAGGCGCCAGATGCTTCAAGGAGTAAGTGACTGTCCTACATCACGCAGCTAAGTGGGAGCTGAGTTTAAAACCCAAGTCAGCCTGAGGTGAAAGCTCTTAACCAGCCCACACTACAGCCTCTCTTCAGCATGGGTGTTGGGAAGCAATGGGGCATAGGATTGGTTAGATAAGTTGGGAGTTCATTATGCAAAATATAATTTAGAGAAAGCATACATGGTGAGTTTTAAAAAAGGTCAGATAAAATCAGCTACAAGGATATATTGTACAACAGGGGGAATATAGCCAATATTATATAATAATTGTAAACGGAGTATAGAAAAAGAAAGTGTTAGTCCCTCAGTCGTGTCCAACTCTTTGCGAGCTCATGGTCTGTCTATGGAATTCTCTAGGCAAGAATACTGGAGTGGGTTGCCATTGCCTTCTCCAGAAATGGAATATATGTAACCAAAATAATTATGAATCACTATGTTGTATACCTGTAACTTATGAAATATTATACAGCAATTATACTTCAATAAAAAGAGTAACGAAGACCTTAGTATTAAAAAATAACACGCTTATATGTTCTTCATGGTTTATTCTATTAGTAACTTTCAACTAAAAGATTGCTCATTCTAAATAAAACAATATTGTAAAAAAAAGCTAACATGCTTAAAAATTTACAACTTTTTGATGAATAATTTTATACTGTTATTTAGTAATAGCCATTTAACAAAAATATGTGTATCTGAAAATACTAACAAATACTGCATTAGATGTCTGTATTTATCAAAACAGAACCAAAGTATGCCTGTCGCCATTGTTGTTAATTTGCTAAGTCGTGTCTGACTCTTTTGTGACTCTAAGGACTGTAGCCCACCAGGCTTCTCTGTCCATGGGATCTCCCAAGCAAGAATGCTGACGTAGGTTGTCATTTCTTTTTCCAGGGGATCTTCCTGATTCAGGGATCTAACTGGTGTCTTCTGCATTGGCAGGCGAATTCTTTACCACTGATGTATATATGTGTTTATCTACCCAAATAACTAGCAGTATAAATCTTAATAAAAAAAAAGTCACAGTGTACTGAACACTGCCTATGGAACAGGCACCTTCCTTACAGCATCATCCTGAATGTGATTTATAATTACACCCATTTTATAGACAAGAAAACCCAAATGCAGAGGTTAAATGACTGCCCAAGCCTCACAATACTTAAACAGCACATTCCAGATTTGAATGCTAGGCTGGTGGCAACACCTGTGCCCTTGCTACTAACCTACACAACCTCTCTCCTGAGCAAGGGAAACACTGTGTAAAAAATAACACCACTGCAATTTACATCGTGTCTTTCAAAGCATTTTCATATTCATAGCAACAGCCAACTCTTAGGATAACCACGTGATAAGGTTCAGACGATACCTCCATCATCAGTTCAGTTCAGTTCAGTTGCTCAGTTGTGTCCGACTCTTTGTGACACCATGAATTGCAGCACACCAGGCCTCCCTGTCCATCACCAACTCCCAGAGTTTACTCAAACTCCGTGAATAATAATAGTAGTTATAGTTATCGTTAAAATAATAGTCTTAGTCAGCACTGACTGAGTGTTCCCCGTGCGCCTGGCACTGTACTGAGGTCTTTAAATGGACTACATGGTTGGTTCACAACAACTCTGTAAGATAGGCTCTATTATTATCCTTACCTTGCCCATGAGGAGATGGGGACTCTCCTAACTGGTGTCAAGAGAGGTTAAGTAACTTAATGAAGGAGACTGGGCTCAGATAAGTTACAGAACTAATTCAAAGTCATGAGATAACGAGTGTGATTCCTGGACCAGAGCACACATCCCCCAATTCCATATCCACGAAATATCCTTTTCATGTTATGATACTAACAATGAATCTGCAGCTACGGGAAGGACAATTTGAAGAGAGAGCTACAACCAGCAAGGAGAGCAGCTGGAAGACTAATGTGTAGGAAATGTGAGATGATGCAGAGCCAGGTAGGATGGAGGAGGGAGGAAAAGGTGGCCAGGCCAGGGGCTATCTGAGGAAGATTATGGTAGCTCACTTCTGCAGCATGAAAGTACAAGAGGAAGGGAAAAACAGCATAAGTTTGGCTTCTAGCCACAAAAATCTGTGAAAAGAGGGACACTGTGGTCAGAAATAGGAGTGGTTTGAAAACGGCACTGGCCCACAGTGAAATAACACTACATACCAACTAGGGATACAGTTTTGAAAAGTCAGGCAATAACAAGTGTTGTGTGAATGGAGAGATGCTGTAATTCTCATACACTGCTGGTGGGACAGTAAAATGGCACAGCCACCTTTGAAAACAGTTCTGTAGTTTCTTAAAAAGTTAAACGTAAGTTTACCAAACAACCCAGCAATTCCACTCCTGCATGTCCACAAACACTTGTATGTGAATGTTCTACAGCAACATTATCTCAATAGCCAAAAGGTGAAAATAATCCGAATGTCCACCAACTGATGAACGGATAAATAAAATGTGGTATGAGGAGGGCATGGCAATCCACTCCAGTATTCTTGCCTGGAGAATCCCATAGAAGCCTGGCAGGCTATGGTCCATAGAGTTGAAAAGAGTCAGACATGACTAAAGTGACTTAGCATGTATGCACACATGTAACAATACTGTAGAATATATTCAACAATAAAAAAAAAATCAAGTACTGATACACACTATAACATGGATGCACCTCAAAATCACTTGCTAAGTGAAAGAAAAGAAAAGTGAAAGTGTTAGTCACTCAGTCGTGTCGGACTCTTTGGGACCCCATAGACTGTACTCCTCTGTCCATGGGATTCTCCAGGAGGAGTACTAGAGTGGATTGCCATTTCCTTCTCCAGCAGATCTTGCCGACCCAGGGATTGAACCCAGGTCTCCAGCATTTGCAGATGGTTTCTTTCCCGCTGCCCCTCCTGAGTGCGCAGTGGCCGCTGTGGCGACTGCCAGAGCACCGTGGGCAGAACTTCCCCCCACCCCACCCCCGCCGCTCCGTGGGAGTGTGCCGCTTGTTGTTTTAGACTTCCCTGGTGGCTCAGATGGTAAAGCATCTGCCTACAATGTGGGAGACCCAGGTTCGATCCCTGGGTTGGGAAGATCCTCTGGAGAAGGAAATGGCAGCCCACTCTAGTACTCTTGCCTGGAAAATCTCATGGACGGAGGAGCGTTGTAGACTACAGTCCATGGGGTCGAGAAGAGTCAGACGCGACTGAGTGACTTCACTTCTTTACTGGTTGAGCCACCAGGGAAGATGCCAGATACAAAAGACTATAATATTGTATAATGTTATTTACATGAAATGTCCAAACAAAGCAAATCTATAAAAGAGAGCAGATTAGTGGGACTGGAAATGGGAATCAACTGCAAATGAGTATGAGGGGTCTTTTTGGGGTGAAGCAAAGTTATCAAAATGGGTTTTGGTGATGGTTGCACAATACTGTAAATTTACCAAAAAAAAAAAAATCATTGATTCATATATACACTTAAAATGAGTGAATTTAGGGTATGCAAGTTACATCTCAATAAAGATGTTCTTTAGAAAGGTGAAGCTGGTTTGTGAAGGAAGAGAGTTAAGTTTTGGAATCATAGGTGATCAGTGGACATTACAGTGGAGATGTCCCACCAGGTAAGAGGTGCAGGTGCAGAGGTGAAAGTCGAAAGAATAAAAATGGATGAGCTCACACTCACACACACACACACAGACACAGACACACACACAAACAGACACACACAAGAGGAAGGGAAAAAAGGAAGAAGCCAATGGCAAACGTTTGGTGTAACTACCATTTAGGGGCAGGGATAATAGTTTACCTGGGCTGACATGGTATTCACCCTGGTAGCAACATATCCAGCTAATATTCAAATTTACTTGTATTGTCTAAGCATACACCTACTAATAGCAAAGGTATGTGCCCCACAGCATGGAAAAGAGTGGGGTAAATTTACTCAGGGGAAAATTGCCGCTAAGTGACTAAAATACACAAGGATAACTGGGAATGGACTGAATATGTTCCCTGTATTCTGGTGCTAAAAAGAACTGCACAAACATTTTTACCCAAATTAGAAATAACATCAGCATTAGGGAGTGCAGTTTTCAAGAACAATGATATTTCACTTAGTCACTAGCAACCAAGAAGGATGGATACTGTGCTGGACCACCCCTAGAATCAGACTCTTTGGCCCCAATATTGACTTCTGAATTTAGAAGGAAGCAGCAGAGATTCTCAGATAAACTACAACTGCTTTTCCACCTCAGAATTCGTGGACCCTTCTTCCTCCTGCCCTGACTCCATCCCTAACCAAAGCTTAGAACTTTGGGGCGGAGACTCTCCCAGGCTAGGGACTAAAGACCCATTCCCTCCCCTAAGGCCTGACAATTCTTCCTTTCTCCTTCTTTCACATTTCTGGTTGGTATAAATGAAGCAAAATTAGACTACAGTCCTTGGCTGTGAAAATAAAGGGAAAAAAAAAATTCAAAGACTCATGAAGCTCAAGATAGAAAAGGAAGCCCAAGATTGAAACTACACTGGCTTCAGGACCATCTACCACCCATACCGCTAAGCAATAGGTTCCAAATCCTGGGTCCAAGGTGGACACTGAGATAGAATTTAGATTGGGTGGGGGGAATAAAACTTAAATTTCACTAACTTCTACCTGAAATTTATAATTCCCTTCAATGATGAAGATAGGCAATAGATCAAGGCAGAGCAACCCATGACTTTTCACCAATAGAATCACAGACATTTTCACATCATCTTACAGTTGTGGTAGATATTCTAAATATTGTTTACACTCATCACTATGACAAAATTACAGTAGTTATTAGATCTGCCAATAGACTTTTTTTAAAAAAATTAATGCCCTAATAAAGAAGCACATAAATTACTATATTACAAATTAGAGGCTTTGAATAGTTTTGATATTTCATTATTGAAATTATTTCATTATGCAGTATCTTTGTATGACTATGTATTTTATTATACATGTTTAAAATCATGATTCTGTCCATAGGCTTCATCAGACTGCTCAAGTGGGTCCATGTCACAAAATAGGTGAAGGACTCCCAGGCTGGAAACCACCCCCAGTCCTCATTCACCGCCACCAAAAGTGAGTCTCCCTGGGTGCCTGCAGTCCCACCATTAGTGAACATTTCCTTTGGGTTTTTAAGATTTCCATTAAATTGCAAATACCCCCAGAGGAGAAGAACTTCTCCAAGCGTTATTAGTTAACCCCTTAAATGGGGTTGTTTAGCAGCTAGCTGAGCACAACGCCCTACAATTCAATTAAGCAAGCATTTACTGAGCTCCTGCCACGGGTAAAGGAGCCAGGCTGGGGAACGGGGAGGGAAACCCTGCAAGGCTTCTTCCCTCAAGGGTGCCTGCAATCTAGGAGGCAAAAAAGCAAGTACAGAAGAGACAAGGGAAGAGCAACGCTAAGGGAAAGGGCAAAGATCAAAGATCGTCCTGGGGGAGGGATGCCTCAGGAGAAAAGAGACTCCCTCTTGCTCGCATTCCAGAAGGAGTGATGAGTATCCACTCGGTGCCAGGGCCGCGGAATACCACCTTAGTCAAGGTCACTGCCTAGGATTAAGCTACACGGGTAAAACACGAAGTAAGCTACTGGCATGGAGTTCTCTAGGAGGTATAGGAGGCCGAGGAAGCACAGGGGAGGGAGTGCCTTAGTGCCGGCGGGGGCGGAGAGAGCCTAGTAAGACTGTTGGTTGTGATGAATGTGGCACGGAGGAAGTGACATATGAGCTGAGCCTAGTAGGATAAGTTTTTTTTTTTAAGGGAGACCAAGAAAGAGATGGGGGAAGGGAGGAAGAGGGGGGAGGGGCACCGCATTCCTGGCAGAGGTATGTGTAAAAGAGTCTGTTCTGAGTGCATTTTCAGTGGGAGTTTAAGGATAGCGGAGGAACCTGGGCAGGAGTCGGGACTGGAACTGTATAGCGGGGATGTTCTGTGTGAACGGACCTTACATTTAATGCTGGGAAGTCTGCATCCTCTCCTTTTGGAACAATCTTAAAGGAGGAGATATTTGAGCTGGGCCTGAAAGCATGAGAAAAATTTCAACAGGTGGAGATGGGGCAGGGTGGGGAGTGTTTCAGGCGAAACGAACAGCACAGCCAGGCCCAGGGGCTGAGAGCATGTGCCTTGGTGAGAACAGTGCTGGAGACGTGCGTGGTCCAGAGCGCGCGGCACGCACTGGGCGCACCCGGCCGGGATGGGCGTAAGAGGGATATGGGGGGATGCTTGTTAACAGCGCGGGTTCTGGGCCCGCAGGCAGACCTGCCGACTCAGGAGCTCTCCCCGCAGGCGCCTGGTTATCAAGCTTCTCTATCCTGATGAGCAGTAAAAGCCCGTTTAGGAGAGAAGGCTAAAAGGAAGGTAGGGTGTGAGAACAGGGTAAGAAGTGTTAGTCTCTCTACCATCTCAGCCACCAGGGCAGGGTAAGAATCTGCACTTCAATCGGAAGACAGTGGGGAGCTCTGGAGAATGGAGGCAGAGGGAGAGTGGTATTTATCAAGGCTGTTCTTAGGGAGACAGGCGAGCTGAGGATGGAAAGTGGGGGCCCAGGTAAGGGCTACTGCAGTACTTCAGGGAGGGGTATTATGATTTAGGACAGTGGCAGGGGGAAGAGGAGAGACGTGACAAACGCAAGGACATGCAGGTGACAGAATCTCCACGGCTCACTGGGCAGCTGAGGTGAGTGGAGCGGCTGAGTCACCAATGACTCCAGGGATCTGAGCTGGGCAGTGAGGAAAACAGTAAGGCCTTTAAAAGCAAAGCAGGAGAGAAAGCGCCCTTACCGTAAAGCAGGTGAGGAAGCGAGGTGTTTAGGTGTAAAGTGGTGCCACAGAGTCAGAGGCCAAGAATAGTGATGATTTTTTATTTTAAGGGAGCAGCCCCTGGCTAGCAGGGTACAGGATAAGAGCAGGTCGCCGAGCAACAGGGAGCTGGGATGGAGGAAGGCTGCGAGGGCTGCCTTCATCACCACTTTGCTGAACAGCCTCTAACAAGGCGACAGGAACTCTGAGCTCTAAACCCAGTCCTTTCTCTTCTCACGAGCTCCCATTCTCCTGCTTGATGGAAAAGCGGGTGATAATAAAACTTAGCACCCACTCATCTCAAGGGAGTGCTGTGGAGGGCAACCAATATACATATATAAATAAGTTGAAGGCACTCAGCAAGAACAAAGTGTGCTGGCACTGCTAAACAATAATAAATTCAGCCACCTCCTCCGTCGTCATAGTAAACAAGGTATCTTCCTATAAAGAAGATGTGGTTAACCAGATCCTAAAATTGAGACCATCTCTAACAACAGACACAGCCTCTAACAACAGGTAATTAAATCTAAACTCTTGATTTTCAAGAATTCCTTCGTCAGAGAGTCTCAGAATGACCCTAATATCTCTATCAAGCTGTGGCCTGGACCAGATGGCAATTAATAAACATGAAAGTTACTTTATCGTCCTCCCTCCCATTCTTAGTATCGATGTGTGACTAACATCAGCATCCAAACTATAGGCAGTCTCCACCATCCCCCTAAGCTGTACTCCCTGTCACACCCCTGAGGTCCCTCTCTTGGCAGAATGGTGCCATATAAAATATTCAGATCCTAGGTAGGATGTGTGCAACCTACACGGGAAAGAAGGCTGTCAGGGGAAAAAAAAAAAAAAAACAGCTCTCCTAAAATGACAAAGATAGCAAATCCATTTAAAAGGACCACATCTCTAATTATATGTTCCATGCATAGCAAATCTCTTAATAAATCCCACCACAATCTCTGCTCCCCTAAAGAGCAGACCTGAGAGGCAATAACTCCCCTCCTCTGTGGTAAAATCCAATTTTCACACCTGGTAAATGAAATAACTCCACTGTGAACTAAGGTCGGGTTGGGGTGAGCCGTTAACAGAAGGTTAGGGGCTGCACATCATGTAACAGCTCTTCTGGGAAGCTCTTCCGGAGACTTGCTCCTTTTATGCCTGCTGATACTACTCGGCCAGAAAACCTCCAACCTCCTAGGTTACGAATGCGAAAGCGTTTGTCACCCGGAGTGGTTATAATTGAGTGCTACAGTTCTCCAGTCATATATGTGCAAGGTCTGGCTTTAGCTTTTATCTCTGGTTTGGTATGAAGTTTCCTTACCGTTTGTGTACTTTCTGGGCATAAGCTTATACCACATTCCTGACTAATTGACCACAAGAAGGGGAGATGCTACTGAAATTTACAATGGTAAAGGAGTAAAATACCTGAGGAACAAAAAAATGTAAAGCTTGAAAATCCAACCAGGATGTATACATTGTACAGAACTAATCAGGAACAACAAAGTGGACATCCACAAGGAACACACATACACACACACATTCTTAAAGATAATTGGAATAATCGCCAGAAACACATCTCAGGCAACGTAAGAATTAGTAAAGGTGACATCACAGATAAGTAGAAAAAGGAAGAATTGCTCAAGAAATACTGAAATAATTGCCCTACTCTTTGGAAAAAACTTCACATCCTTATTTCACATCATATGATAAAAAATTCCAGTGGGATTAAAGTGATAAACATAAAAATGAATCCTTTTTTTTAAAAACTAGAAGAAAACATAGATAAATGTTTTTTACCTAGGATCAGACCTTGGGGACAGGCAAAGATATTCTTAGAATAAAATCAAAGGAAAAAATAAATAATTCAATAGATGTGACTACCTAAAAATGTAAATTTCTGTATGTTTAAAAAATCATAAAACTAAAAGACAAACGACCTAATGAAAAAAAATTTTCAACAAATATGACTGAAAGAAGTTTATGTTCTTAGCATATAAAGAGCTCATACAAAGCAATATGCAAAATGTAAATACCTGAGTTGAAGCTGAACACTTTATTTACATAGAAAATTAACAGAAAAAAAATCACTTGAACTTATGAAAAAATTCATTCTAACTTGTACTCAAAGAGGTAATATAATAAATAAATCATATTTTCTATGCAGACCTGGCACATGATAAACATTTGGTAAATACTCACTGACTTGTTCAAATTAACAAAAAATAAGAAAATCCCAATGTTCAGGATGTGATCAAATGAGTGCTCTAACATGCAACTTGTAGGATTACATACAAAAGCAGGGGTCAGCAAACTGCTTCTGTAAAGAGCAGACAGTAAATATTGAGGGTTTGCAAGTCATACAGTCTCTTGCAACTACTGGGCTCTGCCGTTGTAGGCTGAAAACAGCCAGAGACAGTATGTAAATGAACTAACATGACTGTGTTCCAAAAATATTCTATTTATGGAATTGAAATGAGAATTTCATATAATTTTAATTGTGTCATGAAATATTATCCTTCTTTTGATTTTCCCCCAACCACTGAAACATGTAAAAACCATTCTGAGCTCAAGGACTGGACAAAAACAGACCATGAGACAGATTTGGCTTATGGATGGTAATTTGCCCTGTCCTAGAGCAGCATTTCTGGCAATCAGTTTGGCACTGTACATCAAGAGTCTAAAAAAAGACCATACCCAGGCTTGCCAGTATTAAAATAATCTGGTACAAATAATTTTTAAAATAAAAAATGGAAAGTTTGTACTGTTTTCCCTAATTGTCATGTAATTCCCTTTCTAAGAATTATTTATAAGGAAAAACAAAATAAGGAAACTCAGACAGCTATATATACAGAGAAGCAGCTAAACATCCAGCAGAATGGGAATGGTTAAATAAACAACCTTGGTTATGTTCATATTAATATACATATATGTGTACATAGAGAAAAGACTGGAGGAAATATAATAAAATGTGAATAGTGCCCTGGATGCTGAGTTCATGAGTGATTTTATATTTCTTTATTCTTTTCTTCTAACAGTTCTCTATAGTAAGTAGTTATTACCCTTGTAATTAGGAAGATACTCTCATATTATATTTATTTATTTATTTATTTATTCATATTATATTTAAAATAAACTGAAAAAAATAATCCAGAGACTAATTTACACAGAACAGTCAGAGAAGGAGAAAAAAAGAAAACCTGTCCAATGCAACCTAGATGTAAAATCTTGACAAAATGTGCAATGAAAAACAGACTGAAAGTTGCCTGGGTCTAAAACTCAAGCACCACCAAAGTAAAAAAAAAGTTCTGATCAAAAGCAGCTGAGACCTGGAATCTACAATTGACCCTCTACCGAACATAACTCGAAAAGCATGAGATTAAAGGACGTATCCTTGTGCACAGTGTGGCTAGGGGCAGTCAGATGCTTCTTTTTCCTTCTCTGCCAACAACCCCACTCCCCCAAAATAAACTCCAAACAACTGTTGTCTCAAGCTTTAGAAAGACAATTCTGCAAGGAAAGCTTGCTTCTTTTATTTCTGCAGAGGATGGCTTCTCTCTTCCAAGTGTTAACTAGCCATTTACACTTGGATGCATCTTTTGCTGCAAAGGGAGAGAGGAGCTAGGGCAGTTTCAGGAAATGGAAGGCTCCCTTAAACAAACTTCAGCTCTTTGAGTTTGGTCCAGAAGCTGACTTACACACAATGAGTACATGGCTATATTTTGGGGAATTTAAAGTTTGCCAGTCCATTTGCTACCTCTTTATATGGGTTGCTTCTTTTAGTTCCAAAAGGAAGCCGATAAAGAGGATTGATTTTCGTCAACACTATATAAATCAGCAGTCCCCAACCTTTTTGGAACCAGGGACTGGTTTTGTGGAAGACAATTTTTCCACAGACTTGTTGAGGGGAGATTAGGGGTAGGTGGTGGTTTCAGGATGATTCAAGCAGATCACGTTTTTTGTGCACTTCAGTTCTAATATTATTACATCAGCTCCACCTCAGATCATCAAGCATTAAATCCTGGAGGCTGGGGACCCCTGATCTAAGCAAGTGTTGTATCAGTCAAGACCTACCAGATAAGTTAGACCTTAGAGGGGTCAAATAATTTGCCCAGGGTCATCTAGGAAAAGCCTGGTTTCAAATCTTACTTCGAAGTTTGCGGCATCAGTGGCTGAAATGTTTCTAAAGCTAGATTTTAAGGAAAGGCAGGGTAGAGGTCAAATATGTTACCATCAAACCCACCTGAGTTCAAGGTTCAAGATCATGGTATGAGTTGATTTTTCTTATCCTCAGTTTTCCCAGCTACAGAAACAGGGGATATTAAAATCTCTCAAAACTTTTGGAAATTCAGAGACAGTATAAAGAAAATAGCCAGCATATTCTAAGTGCTCAGTGAATGGCTGCTATTAGGAGAACACAACTACTACTCATTTCCTTCGCTAAGTTAAAGCTTAGTCAAAAGGTCTCTTCTAGGAAAACAGAGAGTTAAAGGAGGAAAATTGCTACGGTGACTTGGGAAAAGGCTTTTCCTTCCCTTTATTTCCCAGAGAGCTTTAAGTCTTTGCTTTTCTATTTAAGATAAGGGAAGCCTGTTTGGGACAACAAGTTTGGAAATGGAAGTACTTTACGGCATGTTTATGCTTTAAAAATCAAGTCTCAACTCTGTAAGACCACAAACCACTGCGTATGGTGCTTTTCTCAGAGGATAAGAGCGATAAACGTATTCCTACAGGAAGACGTAGCCTCACAGAGCCCATGAGATGAGCCAAAGGAGACTCTTCTGCCCACAAGGAGGAAGGTGGTAACGTCCTTCACTTCCTTTGTGGTTTTAACCTAAACCACAGCTCCTCCCTTCTAGTTATGTCTTTTCTTTACATACATTCAGATGTGTGTTCGCTTTTTTCCACCTAATATGTCATTCCCTTCCCTGCCATATGGAAAAATAGCATGTGTTTCTCTCCCTCCTAGGAAAGCTCCTGCAGCACACAGGAACGGTTCTGAGGCGCTCTCACAACCCATCTATTCTATCCAGAGCTGGCTGCTTGAGTGTCTGCTCCCAGAGACCTCTGGAAGATTCCAGAGTTCTTCCAATGTCCAGGCCCTTGGCTTGGAGGCAGGGAGGATGAATGTATGAACTATGTATGCGTGCGTGTATGTGTTGTGTGCTCAGTCACTCAGTTGTGTCTGATGTTTGCGACCCCGAGGACTACTGTAGCCCGCCAGGCTCTTCTGTTTAGGGGATTCTCTAGGCAAGAATACTGGAGTGAGTAGCTGTTTCCTTCTCCGGGGGATCGTCCCAACCCAGGGATCAAACCTGAGTCTCCTGCGTTCCAGGAGGATTCTTTACCATCTGAGCCACCAGGGAAGTGCTGTACATCACTTAGGCAAAAGAGGAACAGACTTGCTCTGAAATGAATGAGAACATCACGGCTTCCAGCTGGGGATAAATGGAGGAAATATAATGTCTTATTTTGTTTTTGCCTTTTTTTTTTTTAAAGGAGGAAAGAAGAATGAATGAAAGGGGAAAGAAGCACAATGCTCAAGCCAACTAAAAGAAAATACCCTAAAAGTAGTGATAGGTTCAGGAAGGTGGGCAGACTGCTGTCTCCTAACTGCTGCTGTGGTTCCTGAGTTAATATTTGCCAGACTTAGCATTCCTGGGCGTGCCGGTGGGAAAACGGCCCTGCTCAGCATCACGTGAGCTCTCCATCCCAGCTGAGGGACGAGATTGCAACCGTATCACACACAGCTCTCATTACTTGTAAGGAAATGATCTTCCTGAGGAAAGCAGCACAAACCATAAACACACTTACTTAAAAAGGCAAAGCTGTTAGGTGTACCCCTTAACTTCATGACTAATACAGTGTGCTGTTCTTCGCTGCCAATGTCTGAGTCTGGAATAGCATTTCCCAGAGCAGATTTGAAGACCCTTTCAGGTCATGGGCTATGATACGAGTGGGGCACCCTCGGGTTTAACTTTCTTGCCAGAAGGAGTAGAATAGCAGTCATTTTCTAAGGAGGAATTTATTAAGCACCATCTATGTCAGGCAGCGTATGTATAGCATAATGTAGAAAAAGGAAATTCTTTGCCTTTGAGAACTATCATCTTGTGTTAGTCTTTCAGTCCTGTCTGACTCTTTATGACCCCATGGACTGTAGCCCGCCAGGCTCCTCTGTCCATGGGATTCTCCAGGCAAGAATACTGGAGTGGGTTGCCATTCCTTTTTCCAGGGGAGCTTCCCGACCCAGGGATTGAGCCCATGTCTCCTGAATTGCAAACAGATTCTTTTACCATCTGAGCCACGAGAAACACCCATAATCTTGTTAAGGAACCAATGTGCTAAATATCAATTCTAAGGCTAGAATCATTTGATCCTTTTGCAACTTTTCCCTCCCTCCATCTTTTAGGTTAAACAAAAACAATTACTCTGAAACTTAGGGAGGGTGACTGATTGTCCTCAGTCGCTCAACTAGCAAATTAGCAGAGTTAAAATCAACATTTCATAACTCCAGGTCTGGGTACTGTTCCTTTATGGTTCACTCATACTTCAAAAGGAACAACTTGAACAAATAACTAAACAAGTTAATGTGATACAAACCACGTGTACAGAAGTACTGTGAAAGACAAATTAAGGGAATGCAAAGTCTGATTTTGTTCAGAAAGGTTTCTTTGGAGGAAGGTCTGAAGCATGTGCTGGGTAGGAATTGTCAGAAATTCTGTTTAATTCAACAGCCATTTTCTGAGTGCCGAATGTGTACAAAGCACTAGGCATAGAGAATAGGAAGCCCCAAAAGATGAACATCAGTGTGTACCTTAAAAGCAGTACAAATTAAATTTATTAATGGTGAGAAGGGCATGACTGAAGTAAGTTACACAGAAAGTTATAAGCCAACAGGAGGAAAAAGCAGATTCTTGGAAATATTGTGATGGCAAAGAAAAGCTGGCCAGGAAATATACAGTGAGAAGGAGGATGCAGATTGTATTAATGTTTTACCGGGGACGGAGGTAGGGGGGGCTTCTAAATATAAGCTGGGTAAAAAGGGAAATAATCAATTAACTTACACTTCAAAGATTTTTGGAGTTTGTCCCTACAGACATAGTCTTTTCATTTCTTTTTGTTTTTGACATAATGTCTTGATACATCATACGACTATAGCCAAATTCACTCAGAGATTGGTATCATGAAGGCTTATTTAAAACACACACACACACACACACACACACACAATAGGTAGGGACTTCCCCTGGTGGTGTGGTGACAAAGAATCCACTGCCCGATGCAGGGGACAGGGATTTGATCCCTGGTCTGGGAAGATTCCACATGCTGCGGAGCAATTAAGCCCTTGAGCTGCAACAACTGAAACCCACAGCCAAGAGCCCGTACTGTATAAAAGAGAAGCCACTGCAGAAGAATGCCAACCACCACCAGGAAAAGCAGCCCCCGCTTGCTCCCACTAGAGAAAGCCTGCTCACAGCACTGAAGACGCAGTGCCACCAAAAGTAAACAAATACAATTTTTAAAAGAGAGAGACAATAGGTAGAAAACTTTGAAAGCACTACTCCAAAGCTCATACTGTTAAAATGTTAAAAACAAAAGAGCCCTTCAAGATCACTTGGTCCAACATCTCACTACAAATGGAAAGATTAAGGTCCAGAGAAACAAAGCAAAAACTTAGCTTTTCACTTAGGAAAGTAAAAAAGGATCAGGTCCCAAACTAGAGCCACTTTGTTCTAGCTCTAGTGTTTATATTTTCTAAGTCAAAAATTGGGACACAAAATACAAGAGCACTTATAGACATAATGGAACAGAACATTTAAAATAAAAATAAAAGTTTACTGTGGTCCTTGATGATGCCCTTGATGGTGCTTCCAGAGGATGCCACCATGTTGGTCCTTCTGTTTGCCAAAGACATATTTCAGAAGGTAATCATAGTCTACTCAGAGTCATGAGATCCTTCCACCGTCCTAATAGAAGCATCAGAGTCTATCACCACCCAAGGTGAGCCTTGGTGAAAAGAAATGCTAGAGGGACTACAGGCAAGTTCTTCATAAACAAAATGAGATGATAAATAACATAAGACTTTCAGTTTCCAGGCACCAGATTTTCTACAAAGCCTAACATGTGCAGGGCTCAATAAATTCTAAATATAAACTAGAGTAAGCTGATGATGACCTTGGCCAGGGCACTCCTTGGGCATCATAAGATACTCACTGCAATTTTAACCTGGTTTATCTGTAACTTGTACAAATACAAATCCAATTATTTTAATATCATGGTTAGATCATTTCTGGCTATTCAAAAGTTAAAATTAAAATTCCCCAATATTTATGTAATAACTGTCAGAAGATTTGTGGGTTATTCTTGCACTAAAATAGTCATCCAAGATAAGCATCAAGCCCTGTCCATGAAAACTAATATATAATGGTGATGTCCTTTATGTAGACATTTCTCTTTTGATGGTAATAGATTTACATGAATTCATACTCACTTTCTCACCTAACTCCTCTAGAGACAGAGATCAGCAGTAAGTTAAGTTGCTAACAGTAACTGGAACCCACAGCTGCTGCCTCGTCATGCTGATACTGAACAAAGAGGTATATAGAACCATCATTCTGAGAGTTAGAACAGAACATCTAGGCTGATTCAGGACTCACGCTTGATGATGTCATTACTGTCCTAAGTCACGCAGCATTTCTCATCCATTAGAACCATGTTTCAAATTTCAATAGCCATGATGTTTAGTAGTAGTTTCTAAGAAAATAGACTTAAAGAGCTTTGTGCTTTTGGGTTCTATATATTGAATTCCTCCCTCTCACTTCCTGTCTTTGCCTAGACTAGGAAGTGAGCTAATTCACTTTTATGATTCAGTCTGTACTGTGGTGTTTTATTAAGAGATAATACCTTTTAAAAAGTATATGTTTGCATATTCTTAGACTATATCCAGAAAAACATATGCAAAACTGGTTATCTCTAAAGTGGCTAGGGGATGGGACAAGGTCAAAGGGGGCCTTTTCATTTTTATCTTTCTTTGAATTTTACATTACTTTGTGTATCATCTACTTGTTTAAAGAATATGTTTAAAAATTTTAATGAATAAACAAATATTCTCATCGAGCTTCTTAATCCCGAAATATGTTGCATCAGTGACCAAGAATAAATAGCAGTTGATTTTCGAAGTTTTAAAGGCATCGGCTCCATTCTGGTCTGCTGCTACTGCTGCTAAGTCGCTTCAATCGTGTTCGACTCTTGGCGACCGCATGGACTGCAGCCTCCCAGGCTCCTCCGCCCCTGGGATTTTCCAGGCAAGAGTACTGGAGTGGGGTGTCATTGCCTTCTCTCTAGCCTGCCTCTTATTACTCTGCAATGTTTCTTGTGCCATATGCGTGCATGCAAAGTCACTTCAGTCGTGTCCTAGTGCCTTTTAAACATCCAGCAAAGTTATGAAAAAAAAAATTCTCAAGAATCGTGCGTCACTGTTCAAAATAACTGGACATTCTTGGAGTGTGCCAGAACTACAGCTAGGAATCAATGAAATACAGATTCTAAGAGTGCTAGTTACATTTTTTAAAATTTACAGAATCCAATGACACATAAATGCACATGAATTTTATCTGGTTTACCCCAACTCTCTTGGGTTTATTAGATTCAATTACCTATTATTTGGGGCTTCCCACGTGGCGCTAGTGGTAAAGAACCCACCTGCCAGTGCAGGAGACACAAGAGACTCAGGTTTGATCCCTGGGTTGGGAAGATCCCCTGGAGAAGGAAATGACAACCCACTGCAGTATTCTTGCCTGGAGAATCCCACGGACAGAGGAGCCTGGCGGCTACATTCCATAGGGTTGCAATTAGCATGCAACACCAATTATTTGAATATGGACAAAAATCTCTAAATTGTAAGATAAGGCTGAAGCATTGAATAGATAAATATGATGACTCGTTAAGGGACCTATTGCAAAACTGTAATACAGCATTTTAAAATGAGAGAAAAGAAAATCTATTCCTCTATCCCTCCCCTCCAATGCATATTCATTGTACCTGTACTACCAAGAGACTTAAGCTTGGAATTTGAAAAACTAAAAAAAGGAAGCATGATGCAATGGAAAACACAGAGACCACAGAACCACACATAGCTAAGTTTGAATCACCCGTCTTATTAGTCGGGTGTCTTTGACAATTCATTTAGCTCTTACTTGTTAAATACCTGCTACATTGCAGGCACTTCGCTGGGTGCTGGGCACTCAGCATAGAGTAGAGAACAAAGGAGAAATGAGTTAGTTTATCATTTGGGGGGGAAGACGGACAATTAAATTATAGTGGAGTTTGTGAGGGAAACTGACAAGGAGCTAACCTAGCCTAGGGGTCAGAGGTGGCCTTCTGGAGGAGTGATGCTCAAGGTAAGACTGGAAGGATGACCTGGAGTTGGCAAGTGAAGCAACTCCCTCATCTTCAGGTCCTTGTCTGTAAAGGAGGGATTATGGCTGCTATTATATCTCAGAGGTTTTCTCGAAAGATTTAATGCATTTTGACATTGAAAGCGTTTGGTGCAGCACCTAGCACATAGAACATGCTCAGTGGGTGCATGCTCAGTCAGTCAATCAAGTTCGACTCTGCGACCTCAAGGACTGTAGCCCACCATACTCATCTATCCATGGGATTTTCCTGGCAAAAACACTGGAGGGGGCTGCCAGTTCCTACTGCAGAGTATCTGCCCAGGGATCGAACCTGCATCTCCTGCACTGGCAGGCAGATTCTCTACCACTGAACCCCCGGGAAGACCACACACCCAGTAAACAAGAGCTATTATTGTTTAGCTATTGTTTAATAGCTATTATTGGGACTTCCCTGGTGGCCCAGTGGTTAAGAATTCGCTTAACAATGCAAGGGACATAGGTTCAACCCCTGATTCTGGGAACTAAGATCCCACATGCAGCACAGCCAAATAAATAACAAGTACTTTAAGAAATAAACCATTTGGTGTACCTTCTGGCATGTAGTAAGTGCTCAATAAACGATGGCTAGTATTATTTGTTCACTCTGTACAGCCTTCTCCAGTTTATAGATGAGGCAGCCCTCAAAAGTATAAAACTTACCCAAATGAACCTTCAGCCAAACACTTAGGCTCTCCTGCACGTGCCGCACAGGAGGGGACAGGATAAGCAAGCCAAGTACACGTCCTCTTGGCAGGAACACCCTCAGGCTCAGGGCTGCACACTCACCATGGCAGGGAGGCAGGGGCCCCAAATCTTTTTTGTCACAGGGTTAACATGTTGTATGAGTCAGATCTAAAGTCCTGGCCCCCTCAAAGGCTGCTGGGTCTCCCTGTTTAATCAGACATGAAACAAATCGCGTGCTGCGGCAGAGGCGTACAAACACGCTTTAATTACAATATTGTAACACCAATTAGAGATCTATCTAATCGAGGACTCGGCACTTCCTGCTCGGATATTACTCCCATGTTGGGATAATTACTGCTAATTAAGCTTGGAACTAATTAGGCTAAATGATCTCATTTATACCAACAAAGATGACTTCTAGGAGTTCATAAGAAAAACCAGGGTGATTTTATCATTCTTGGACTATTTGGCATTTCACACTGGAAATAAAGCCCCATCCCCCGCCACCAAGGTGAGCAGATAAGTTTACTCCCCTGGAATGCTGGTCCCAGATGGCAGCAGGTTCTTCATCTGTCTACACAGATTCTCCTCCGCAGAGAAACAAATACTGTAAAAACACTGTCCACTCAAATCACTCTGTGTCCTTCCATGGACGACTGTCACAGCCCCTTGAAGGGGCAGCCACTGAGGTCAGTGTGACTACGCACAGCCTTGTTTAAAGTCCTTTTTGCTTTCCACTTACATGTCATATTCCTCCAGTCTTACCACAGTCAGTGAAGAGTAAGGCATGGGTTTGAGGGGCCAGGCAGGCAGACCTGCGTTTGGGTAAATTATTTATTCTACCTAATTCTCAGTTTGACATCTCTAGTGCAGGGATAAGAATAATGCAGCATTTCTGTGGGGATTAATAAGGCAATACATATGGAATGCAGGATAGTACTTGGCACACGCGTGCGTGTGTGCTAAATCGCTTCGGACGTGTCCAAATCTTTTGTGACCCCATGGACTGTAACCCACCAGGCTCCTCTCTCTATGGTAGTCTCCAGGCAAGAATACTGGAGTGGGGTGCCATTTCTTTCTTCAGGGGATCTTCCCAACCCAGGAATCGAGTGGTGTCTCCTGCAGTGCAGGTGGATTCTTTATCCACTGAGCCACCTGGGAAGCCCCACGTGGCACACAGTAGCCCTCAGTAAGTAATAGGACCTTTTTTTCCCTTTAAGTCACCATCATACTCACTTCTAAGTCCTCATGTTACCTGTCTTGCTACTCTTTTCTGGCATAGCGCAGTGGTGGTGGAAAAAGCACGTGACAGGGAGTTAGGAAACATAGTTATTTTCAGGTTTATCTCTAACTAGCCCTGTGACTTGAGCAAGTCACTTCTCCTTCCTGGAAAATAACATTTGGTGCATGTACTGAGCCAGGTCCAGTACTGACTGTTTTATGTGAATTTTCTGACTTCACCTTTCTAGCAATATTCTTCATTTCAGAGATCAGGAGTCCGAGACCTAAGTAAATAATTTTCAAAAACAAAAGCCAAAATCTGTCACTGTTGTTATAGGACTACATCAGAAATCAAACCTACGTCTCACTCCAGAGCCTACCCTGTTAATCACTGTTATGCTGAATTGCTTTTTTTCCCCTTCCCATTTGTAACTGAAGGAACTGGAGAAGGTATCTCCAAGATCTCTCTTGGCTCTGACAATCTGTGGTTCTGTCCTATGGGGTGAGCCCTCTTTATATATATATGTGTGGACAGTTTTTAAAGTCTTTATTGAATTTGTTACAATATTGCTTCTGTTTTGTGTTTTGGTTACTTGGCCACAAGGCATGTGGGATCTTAGCTCCCAATCAGGAATTGAACCCACACCACCTGAACTGTGAAGTTTTAACCACTGGACCACCAGGGAAGTCCCTCAGCCTTACTCTTAGCCAGCAATACTAATCAATCATGAAGTCTTTATTGTGTGTCTAATATGTGCTGCATTCTAAGGAGAATAAGATGCCTCCTCCCCAACACAAACACCCCAAGAACTTCATTATTAGACCACCTGTCTTAGAGTCCCTGTGCTTTGACAAATGTTTGCCTCATCAGAATTACATATTTTAACTCTTTTCACAACAATGAAACTAACTTCTGTGTTGTAGAAAATCCTTACTGATACTATCTTCTTCAGGCTCTAGCACTTGGACATTTTTTTCTTAGAGAAAAAAGTTCTAGGGACTCTGGTTCTCTATTATCATCAGTCTAATTAGAGCCTCTAGAAATATTGGGTACTTATACACAGATATTCTTTGCCAGATTGTTCTACTGGGGGAAACAAAAACCATAAGCAAAGCCCCAAACTCTGTTCTTAAACATTAAGAGAGAATTGAAACCTTCCACCTTTTCTTCTAGAGAAGTGTTAAGGCGATGAAAAATGCAATGCTGGCTGGTCCACTATGGTCAGCTCAGACCAAGAACTTCCTGCACTCTATCCTGGGAGGAATTTCTGTTGTTGGAGGAGGAGATGAATGTGACACATTGGTCACCTAACTCTTAGGGGCCTTGGCAGCAAAAGCCTGCTCTAAAGCTGGCCTCTAGTCTATACCCCACTAGAACCTAAACTCCAGGAGGACAGAATTGTTTTGTATCATGTTTCATCTCCAGTACCCAGAACAGAGCCTAGTATACAGTAGATGTTCAATAAATGTATGTGGAGCAAATGACTAGGGCTTCCCAGGTAGCTCAGTGGTAAAGAATCTGTCTGTCAATGCAGGAGACGCCGGATCCCCTGGAGGAGGAAATGGCGACCCATTCCAGTATTCTGGCTGGAATAATCCCATGCACAAAGGAGCCTGGTGGGCTGCAGACCATGAGGTCTCAAAGAGCCGGACATGACTGAGCACAGTACAGGAGCAAGTGACTCGCGTACTGGGTTCCAGTACAGGAGTTTGGGGCAAAAACTAAAGAAGCTTCTACACCTTCTCAGACATGGGGAAGTGTGGGAAAGTACATCTTCCCTCCTTTGGTGCATGCTTCCTCTGGTATCTCCCCAGGCGGTAACCCTGAGTAGTGTGGTCTGTTCTTTGACTCCTCTGTCTGGAGGGTTGCCCACAGCCACATCCCATGGTGACTCCCTCACCCCAGAGTCTCTCTGTGGAGGAAAAGGTATGGGATGAGGGAAGAGGTTGCTTTTTCATTTGTTGAGGAAGAATCCAAGAACCTCAACATCACCCTGCAGAAGGGCTGGTGGTAGACCCTGGCCGAAGGCCCAGAACACTAAGCATTTCCTAACCCAGGAGTGTGGCTTTGATGGAAAAAGAGGGTCTCTGTCTGCAGCCAACTCTCGGGAGATTGGAAAACACTTAACTATCCCTGCCTCAGTCTGAGATAGACTGCCCAGGGGTGATTCAAGTTGGTTCCATGCCTGCAAGGTGAGAGCCTCAGAGATGGTTGGTCAGAAAGCACAAAGAGAAGGAAGAAACAGTGGATTTGGGACCAGAAAACTCAAGTCTCAGGCTGGGCAGCTCAACTTCTTTCCAGTGTGCATCCTAAGTCACTTCAGTTGTGTCCAGCTCTTTCTGACCCCATGGACTGTAGCCTACCAGGCTCCTCTGTCCATGAGATTCTCCAGGCAAGAACACTGGAGTGGGGTGCCATTTCCTCCTCCAGGGGATCTTCCCGACCCAGGGAAGAACCTACATTTCCTGCCTCTCCTACATTGCAGGTGGATTCTTCACCGCTCGAGCCACCAGTGTGTTCTTCCAGTGTAAAATGAGGATAAGAGCCATCCTTCTCCCATCCCTCACCCCTACCCAGAGTTATAAGAATCAAAAGGGATAGTAAATGCCACAGCCGATTGCACATTGCAAATGTCATATAACAGTGAGTTTCCACCTCTTGCCCACTAGTGAATCGTCTCTAATTGTAATGGGACCTGGCTAGGAATGTCTGTGACCCACTCTGTCCTCAGGGATGCCTAGGTGGGCCCCACGGTGTACAGCTGGTGGATGGCAGGTATGCAGGCAGGTTCCCTGAGACCAAGCATGACCCTGTCTTTGCCAGAGACTGGTTTGGCTGCTCATCTGGCAGGATGGCTCCGGAGATTCCCACCTAAGAAGCAGATAACACCCATATGGTATTCCTGGCCTCTATTTCTTTGCTGGAGATGGATTTTTATGGATGTAGACTTATGGGAGTTAAGAAGTTCTTCCTTATTTCCCACTGGTCACAAGGATTGGTTCCTTACCATTCCTAAGAGCATGGGCAACCCAGGCAAGTGAGGGATTCAAGAGAAAGGCCCTTAGTTACAGAGAACCCCAGTCTGACATATGAGAAGAACACAATTTTAAGGAATCCTGAAAGGGAACAGGAATTAGCACAGGCCTTAAAATATAATAGGTGATTCTTACATGTGCAATCTAAAATATAGCACAGATGAACCTATCCACAAAACAGAAATAGACTCACAGACATAGAGAACAGATTTATGGTTGTCAAGGAGGCTGGGGGAAGGAGAGGCATAGACTGGGAGTTTGGGGCTGGTACATGCAAACTGTTACATTTAGAATGGGTAAACAACAGGTGCTACTGTATGGCACAGAGAACTATAGTCAGGACCCTATGATAAACCATAATGGAAAAGAATAGGAAAAAAAGAAAGTGTACATGTGTATAACTGAGTCACTATGCTGTACAGAAGAGATTGGTACAACATGGTAAATTAATTATACTTTAATTAAAATGTTTTTAAAAATAATAGATGATTAACTTAAGAGGACAAAAAATGAATAAATAAATATTTGGGTAAAATGAAGAAACCTATAAAAGGAATGGTTGTGCCATCCTCCTGATTGTCATTTTGTCTTTTGTGTGAATACAGTTTCAATGTATCATTTTTGTATCCATAACTCAGCTTTCTGTGCTAGGTAGGGCATGCCAGACAGAGAGCCAAGGGCCTCTGTGACTAGGGTTGTGAGGGAAATATTCTGAACCCCCAAATCACAGCATAGCAGGTCTAAGGGGGAACTTGGGTAAGTCAACCAGCCCCTTCATCTGACAACCGAGGAAACTGGCACAGAAAGGTCACATGATGAACCCAAGTCCAGAGGACTACGCTCCACTGAAGACAGCATGTTGGGGTGTTTGCCCGAGAAAACTATACCAGCTTTCCTCATCTGAAGCAAAAGAGAGACAAAAATGTTTTAGATTTTTTGCTACAGGAGGAAAAAAAAAATCAATAAGTTGCCAAAAAAAACAAGTCCTCCCATTTAAAGGTGTAGGAGAAATGACCCAGTAAATATGGGACTCTGAGCAATCCAAGACCAGTTCCTACGAATGACAGAGGTACCAGGAAGTCCCCTGAGGCAGAGGTGTCAGGGAGACCATGTCTTATCCTTTCACTCCATTTGGCCAGTAAAAGCCCCAAATGGGGCTGGTATCTTCAGGACTATGTAGGTCCATCCATTCCTCTTCAAGGAGTATGCCTGTCCCTGAAAATATGAGACACTGTTGCTTCAAGTATCCATTAGAAGAATATGATCACACATGGGGAGGGCTGCAGGGCTAGAGTTTCCCTAGTAAGAAGCTCATCATGAGGCCGAACTTTAAAATGGGTCATCCCCAAAAGTCCTTCCAGTTAATTTTCCCTGGTAGAAAGAGTGGTTCTTCTTTGAGCTTGGGGGTCTAATTGACACTTCTCAGCCTTCAAGCTTTGGCTCATTCATTTATTCACTAGTCCAGTTGGCACTTACTGGGTTAATTTCTTTCTTTCTTTTTTTTTCCTTTTAAAATATTCTTTATTTGGCTGTGCCAGGTCTTCGTTGTGGCACATGGGGTCTTCAGTCTTCATTGCAGCATGCAGGATTTTTAGTTGCAGCATGAGAACAAACTCTGAGTTGCGGCATGGGGTCTAGTTCCCTGATCAGAGTTTGAATCCAGAACCCCTGCATTGGGAGTGCAGAGTTTTAGCCACTGGACCAGGGAAGTCTCTGGATTTCTATTCTGAGCCACAAAACAGGGTAACTTTGGGAAGGTAGGGGGGCTTCCCTGGTGGATGTGAGGGTAAAGAATCTGCTTACAATGCAGGAGACCCGGGTTCGACCCCTCAGTTGGGAAGATTCCCTGGAGAAGGGAATTCTTGCCTGGAGAATCTCATGGACAGAAGAGCCTGGCAGGTTACAGTCCATGGTGTTGCAAAGAGTCTGACACGACTGAGTGACTAATACTTGGGAAGACAGAATCCTTGCCATGGAGAGGTAATTACTCTTCGGAGTAACTGGTGGCTCAGATGGCAGAGCCTGACTGCAATGTGGGAGACCTGAGTTTGATTCCTGGGTCTGGAAAATCCCATGGAGAAGGAAAAGGTAACCTACTCCAGTATTACTACCTAAAAAATCCTGGACGAGCCTGAAGGGCTACAGTGCATGGGATTGCCAAGATTCAGACACAACTGAGTGACTACACCACACCTCTGAAGACTAGGTTATCTATCACTCCTCTCATCTGAGAAATGTTTTCCTCTGTTGGAGGGGGTGAAGAGGGTAAGTTTATAACTTAATGCATCTGATCATCTTCATGCAAAGGTCACATGTCATCCAACTGGAGCTAAAGTGTCATCCAACTGGAGCTAAAGTGAAGGAAGGAGGTTGGCAGACAGATCAGAGAGCAGAAAGGGCAGACCACAGGCAGAGAAAGGGTTCCATAAGCTTCTGGCCAGCCAAGCAAATGTCAAGTATGAAAAGGTCTTGTCATTCATTCACTCAACAAACGTGCTGAGCATCTGCTGAGTGCCTGACACGACACTAGGGACACAGTTATACGATTAAATAAAGGGATGACCTTATTCTCAAGCCTCTGGATTTAGAGGAGGAAACACGAACATACACAACATTATGAGGAAATGAATTAAGTCCCAGAAGTGCTAGATGGAGAAAGTAAATGCTGAATTTGAAGACTTTTTTTAAGGTAGAGTCAATAGATTCTCATGACTGTTTGGATGTAGAAGGTAAGGAAGAGAAAGAATTCAATGAGCCAAGATTTCTAGCTTAGGAGACCAGATGAAAGGTGGGATTATTTAACTAGGAAAGGAAACACAGGAAAAGATTCTGGATTTTTAGATAAAAGTGCATGCATTTTGTTTTGCTTATGGTGTCCCTGGGTAGCTGTAAACATGTCTAGAATTGAGGGGAGAAATCAGACAACAATGTTGTGTTTGGGGAGGGGGGTGCAAAGGGATAGGATGAGGAAGAGGAACAAAAGTTAGAGTACAAATGTATAAGAATTTGAAAACATGAGCCCTGCTCCAAAGAAGATGATGCAAAGCTCCTGCCTACCCCACTTCATAAAAATAAAAATTGCTTTCATGTAAATCACAAACAGCTTCAAGTTGTCAACTGCAGATGGCACTTTCCACTCTATATTTTGCCTGGCTTTGCAGGATTCACAGTTGTCTCCTCAAGGCCTTTTGTCTCCCTGTAGCTTCTGTGATGCCAGCTTTCTAATTCCCTTCTCACTTCTCACTTTTTCCCAACTTTCTTTTACTTCCATCCCAAGAGTTCTCTTTTCACTCAACCCACTCTTCCGAGGTGGTATCCTATAGCTTCAATTGCCACTGACAAGGAGATAGTTCTCAAGCCAATATCTATAGCCCGGACATCCTGCTGAACACAATAGTTGGCATATAGCAAGTTGCAATCAACATTTATCTGCTGAAGCTAACTGAGCTCTGGCCAGATTTTTCTCAACCACAAGATCCATTAAGACACCAGGACAGGGACTTCCCTGGTGGTCCAGTGGTTAAGACTCAGTGCTCCCAATTCAGGGGGCCCAGGTTCGATCTCTGGTCAGGGAATTAGATCCTACGTGCTGCAACAAAAGAGCTCACCTGCCACAGCTAAGACCTGGAGCAGCCAAATAAATAAATAAAAAAAAATCTTTTTTTTTTTTTTTTAAGGTATCAGGACATCCTGTAGAGTCTTCAGATTCAAGGTAAACAGACGTAATCTTTTGCTGTGGCTGATCGTCCTTTTTAACCCCTATTCTCTCTCTTTCTTTTTTTTTTCCCTTCAGAAAACCACACTTTTAATACCCAGATGCCTAAACCAGAGTTTAGAGTCATCCCAGCCTCTACTGCCTCTCTACCACATTGTCTTTCAGATTCTACCTCCAAAATGTTTAAAATACACCCCTTCCTCCTCATTCTCACTGTCAATGACCCTCACCACCTCTCTCCTATTTCACTCTGACAGCCTGCTATTTACTCTCTCTGACTCTAGTCTTGTGTGCATGCTCAGGCACTCAGTCACGTCCAACTCTTGCCCTGCTCGAAAGTACTGTCAGAATGATCTTACAGGAGAAAGTTCAAAGTCCTTGTCGTAGGACAGATCTTTCTCTCCTGGCTCTTGTTCACTTCCTTCTACCCTCTCCAAAAACAATCCTTTTCAGGAAAATAGTTATTTACTAAAAAGGCTTGGTTCTGGAATGGCTCTGTGACTTTGCACATTCTGTTGCCCTCTTACTGGACGCTTTTCCTCCACTTGCCTTGGTTCCCTATTTGTTCACTCAGAAGACTCCTCTAAACCTGAAAAGCTCAGGCTATCCCAGCTGCCCGGAGGGCACCTTCCCACCTCCAGGCTTCTATTTATCATCTTAATTGCTTTATATTAATATTGGGCTATTTATTCATCACTACACTATGCAGTATGTTCCCTGAAGGGAAGACATTTATCTATGATTCTTAGGGATCCCTATCACCTGGAACAGTAGTAAGTTCTCAGGGAATGACTGAATAAATGAATGAATGAATGAAAATGATGGGAGGGGGCTTCCCTGGTGGCCCATTGGCTTAAGACTCCATGCTCCCAATGCAGGGTGCCTGTGTTCAATCCCTGGTAAAGAAACTAAGATCCCATATGCCACAACTAAGAGCTGGTACAGGAAAATATATTCATTAAATAAATTTTTTAAAAAAGAAAAAAAAAGAAAATGATGGGAGAAACAGAAATGAAACAGACTTCTGTGTATTAATTTTGTAACCTGCAACTTTACCAAATTCACTGCTGAGCTCTAGCAGTTTTCTGGTAGTATCTTTAGGTTCTTTTGTGTATAGTATCATGTCACCTGCAAACAGTGATAGTTTAACTTCTTTTCCAGTTTAGATTACCTTTACTTCTTTTTCTTCTCTGATTGCTGTAGCTAGGACTTCCAAAACTATGTTGAATAAAAGTGGCGAGAGTGGACATCCTTGTCTTGTTCCTGATCTTAGAGGGAATGCTTTCAGCTTTTCATCATCGAGTATGACGTTAGCTATGGTTTTGTTGTATATGGCCTTTATTATGTTGAGGTGTGTACCCTCTATGCCCACTTTATGGAGAATTCTTTTTAGCATAAATGGGTGCTGAATTTTGTCAAAAGCTTTTTCTGCATCTATTGAGATGATCATTGTTTTTATTTTTCAGTTTGTTGATGTGGTGTATCACATTGACTGATATGCGGATGTTGAAAAATTGTTGCATCCTTGGGATGAATCCCACTTGATCATGGTGTATGTTCTTTTTAATGTATTGTTGGATATGAATGGCTAGCATTTTGTTGAGGATTTTTGCATCTATGTTCAAAAATGATGGGAGAAATAGGACACAAATAAATTAAAAAAAAATACTATGGGAAAGAAGGAAGTAGGTAAAAGAAGTTTGTTCAAAGTCCTCTTAAATTTGCCCTCCCATTTCATCTGATCTGTGTTTCTCTATTTGAAAAAAAAGAAGTAAAAGATTTCCATTCAGATAGGTTTCTAGAAATCACAAGCTGTTATTTTGTGTTCTGTTTGGAACCAAGTAAAATGACAAAGAAACTGACCTGGTTTTAGCTTTTCACCGCAACAACTTTTCTGGTTCAACATGCCCAGGTATGAAATTTAATGCAAGAGGGGATTTAAGCATTCATGAGATGTTGGACCCTATAACTCTGAAATTTTGTGATTCCATGAAGGACAGCATTCTAGATTGAGGATCAATAGGATATTTGTTAAGACTTTGCGTTGTTAGGTTATAAAGCCTCTCAAGGCTGTGGAACTCACATTTTACGAGATCGTTTGACCACAGTTCTGCCCTCAAGCACCTAAATCCGCAAACAGAGCCCTATTGGGAGAAGTAAATCAAATCCCTTATGATTATACAGTGGCAGTGAGAAATAGATTTAAGGGACTAGATCTGATAGAGTGCCTGATGAACTATGGATGGAGGTTCCTGACATTGTACAGGAGACAGGGATCAAGACCATCCCCATGGAAAAGAAATGCAAAAAAGCAAAATGGCTGTCTGAGGAGCCCTTACAAATAGCTGTGAAAAGAAGAGAAGCGAAAAGCAGAGGAGAAAAGGAAAGATAATAAGCATTTCAATGCAGAGTTCCAAGAATAGCAAGGAGAGATAAGAAAGCCTTCCTCAGCGATCAATGCAAAGAAATAGAGGAAAATAACAGAATGGGAAAGACTAAAGATCTCTTCAAGAAAATTAGAGATACCAAGGGAACATTTCATGCAAAGATGGGCTCAATAAAGGACAGAAATGGTATGGACCTAACAGAAACAGAAGATATTAAGAAGAGGTGGCAAGAATACAAGAAGAACTGTACAAAAAAGAGCTTCATGACCCAGATAATCACAATGGTGTGATCACTCACCTAGAGCCAGACATCCTGGAATGTGAAGTCAAGTGGGCCTTAGAAAGCATCCCTACGAACAAAGAGGTGATGGAATTCCAGGGGAGCTATTTCAAATCCTGAAAGATGATGCTGTGAAAGTGCTGCACTCAATATGTCAGCAAATTTGGAAAACTCAGCAGTGGCCACAGGACTGGAAAAGGTCAGTTTTCATTCCAATCCCAAAGAAAGGCAATGCCAAAGAATGCTCAAACTACCACACAATTGTACACATCTCACACGCTAGTAAAGCAGTGCTCAAAATTCTCCAAGCCAGGCTTCAGCAATACGTGAACCATGAACTTCCTGATGTTCAAGCTGGTTTTAGAAAAGGCAGAGGAACCAGAGATCAAATTGCCAACATCCACTGGATCATCGTAAAAGCAAGAGAGTTCCAGAAAAACATCTACTTCGGCTTTATTGACTATGCCAAAGCCTTTGACTGTGTGGATCACAATAAACTGTGGAAGATTCTAAAAGAGATGGGAATATCAGACCACCTGACCTGCCTCTTGAGAAACCTATATGCAGGTCAGGAAGCAACAGTTAGAACTGGACATGGAACAACAGACTGGTTCCAAATAGGAAAAGGAGGACGTCATAGCTGTATATTGTCACCCTTCTTATTTAACTTATATGCAGAGTACATCATGAGAAAAGCTGGGCTGGAAGCATAAGCTGGAATCAAGATTGCTGGGAGAAATATCAATAACCCCAGATATGCAGATGACACCATCCTTATGGCAGAAGGTGAAGAGAGGAACTAAAGAGCCTCCTGATGAAAATGAAAGAGAGAGTGAAAAGTTGGCTTAAAGCTCAACATTCAGAAAACGAAGATCATGGCATCCAGTCCCATCACTTCATGGCAAATAGATGGGGAAACAGTGGAAACAGTGTCAGACTTTATTTTGGGGGGCTCCAAAATCACTGCAGATATGGTGATTGCAGCCATGAAATTAAAAGACGCTTACTCCTTGGAAGGAAAGTTATGACCAACCTAGATAGCATATTACAAAGCAAAGACATTACTTTGCCAACAAAGGTCCGTCTAGCCAAGGCTATGGTTTTTTCAGTGGTCATGTATGGATGTGAAAATTGGACTGTGAAGAAAGCTGAGCACAGAAGAATTGATGCTTTTGAACTGTGGTGTTGAAGAAGACTCTTGAGAGTTCCTTGGACTGCAAGGAGGTCCAACCAGTCCATCCTAAAGGAGATCAGTCCTGGGAGTTCACTGGAAGGACTGATGTTAAAGCTGAAATTCCAATACTTTGGCCACCTCATGCGAAGAGTTGACTCATTGGAAAAGACCCTGATGCTGGGAGGGATTGGGGGCAGGAGGAGAAGGGGACGATAGAAGATGAGACGGCTGGATGGCATCACTGACTCGATGGATGTGAGTCTGAGTGAACTCTGGGAGATGGTGATGGACAGGGAGGCCTGGCGTGCTGCAATTCATGGGGTCGCAAAGAGTCGGACACGACTGAGCGACTGAACTGAACTGCATTAGGAGGCAGGAGAGATTGGTTCCTGAGACTGGGGTGAGGGTGGGGGTCCTAAGACAGGAAAAGATTTAGGTTTCATTATGCAGGAACACTGCTTGCTTTCACCTCTTAGATTCTCATTATTTCCTCACATATTTCCCTTTAACAGAGTTAGGCATTATTTCCTACTGAGTGTCAGTTATAAACCAAGTTTGATGGATTTTTGTAATACTAATTGTTGAACATATCTGGTTTTTAAAATAAAATATTTTTTTTCTTGCTCTTAGTGGACTCAGAAATAAATGAAAAAAGAAAAAATATGAATGGGTTCCATTTTGGTTTTCCCTCAGGCATATATCAAGTATGTGTGAAATGTCAACTCAATTAGAATATTTTGGAAATAAGTCATCTATGATGGTGAAAAGTAGGCCAGACTAGAATTCTCTTCCTAAACTTACTGGTGATATTCCTATCGTAACACTATAGATACTACAGATATAGATATAGTATTGTAACAGCATAATACAACTGCAAACAATGTTAGTATTTGTCCCTTCCCTTCATTGGAAGATGTCCTTGGCCCACTCTTTGGCTTCATACCCATCCAGACTCTATTTCCCACAGGGTCCAATTCAAACTTTATGTTCTAACTTCAATACAAGGTTAGTTAAGAAGAGACGCCTGATAAATAACCTCTCATAACCAGAATCCTTCTCTGATTAGCTTTCACCCAGCATCCCACTGCACCCACACCCCACCCCATGGGACGTTGTAAACGTGAAGACACCTTCTTAGTTAGGCCTAAACTTATGAACAAGACAATGAAGCTTTAACCTCACTTTCACAACCCACCCACAGAGTCCTGTACCTAATTAATTTTGAATAATCTTTTCTTCAGGAGGGTCCCATAAACGGAATAAACTTCCAGCTCCCCCAAACCTGGACCCATCTCTGCCTATACATATATTTTGTTTTCAATTACCCAGCTAACCCCTTTTCCAATAAGCCCCAATGGCCATTTCATGTGAAGAATGAACCCCACTGTTGTTTAATTCACACACAGGTATGGAGGGACAGAGCAATCACATAGTGCGAATTTTCTGGGTCACTTCCTACTTCTGTTGTCTCTAGAAATGCTTTTATACCAATCAGATCCTTTGTCTTGATGATAACAATCTTGAACTATCTCCCCTGCTCCCATACCTCTGCAACTGTTCATACACAGGGTCCTTGATTGTAGGCTCTCAAACAAGGTTGACCAAAGAGGTAAGAATTAAAAGCAAAACCAAAAAAAAAAAAAAAGGACTTTGGGGTTCTGGCAACTTGGGAATTATAAGTGTTATATCATTTATCTCAGAAAGGGCTGGCAGCTGCTAAGGGGACGGTAGTGGAAGTGGATAGAGCTGGAGGGAAGGGAACTAAATGTCTACTGGGCACCTACCAAATACCAAGAGCTGTTTACCATTTTACATCCATATTACATATAACCTTGGGAACAGCAATCCTCATTTTAAATTCCCTAGCAGTTTGCTTAAAGATCCAATGTATCATGATTTAAATGAGTGTAAAGAGGAAGTGAGGCCAATCTCAAGGAATTTGATCTGATCTGGGGGATTCATTCAAATTCTCAACCACAGATACTCTGGTTCTCACGGCAGCCAGCCTTCTAGGGCCTTTGTAACTCAACAGAGGCAGTGGTGGAAGGGTGAGGTGTGCCCGCCAGCTTTCACCATGTCTTCACTATGACTTAGGGAGGGCTCACCAGTAGCACTAGGCCAGACAGGAGAAGGCTGCTGAATGGCAATAGCAAGCAACCTGTAAATTCTGTCTCAGACATATTTTCTTCTGAGATGGATGATATCAGCCACCCTCCAGGAGGAAAATAGTGCTACCCTATTACTCGTGTGTTCAGTTAACTGTGCGAAGAGCGGTGGAAATCCATTGAAGAGTTGTATGAGCTCAAGAAAGTGATCTCACTTCCTTGGGGTTAATTTTTTTAGTGTATAAAATTAGGAAGTTGGGGACCTCCCTGGCAATCCAGTGGTTAAGACTGAACTTCTAATGCAGGAAGTACAGGTTCAGTCCCTGGTCGGGTAACTAAGATCCCACATGCCACTTGGCATGGATAAAAATAAATAAATAAGATTAGGAAGTTGGAATAGATGATGGCCAAGGCGACGGCACCCCACTCCAGTACTCTTGCCTGGAAAATCCCATGGACAGAGAAGCCTGGTAGGTCGCGAAGAGTCAGACACGACTGAGCGACTTCCCTTTCACTTTTCACTTTCATGCATTGGAGAAGGAAATGGCAACCCACTCCAGTGTTCTTGCCTGGAGAATCCCAGAGACGGGGGAGCCTGGTGGGCTGCCGTCTATGGGGTCACACAGAGTTGGACACAACTGAAGTGACTTAGCAGCAGCAGCAGCGAGGTAGACAAAAAGAATCCCCAATTTTGCAGTGGAGGAAACTGAGACTCAGAAGTATAAATACCTTGAACCATGTCAGATCTGAAGTTCAAATTCAGTCTGAGTGACTCCAAAGTCTAATCGTGCTCTGCAGTGAAGTGAGGAGTGGGGCAGTAGAGTTTGTGGAGGGTGAGAAGGCAGTGGGAATCTTTCTTTTCCTTTGAACGCAGATGTGACTTCTGGAAACATACAGGAGCTGTAGTTGTGCCACTCAATAAGCATGTAATCTCAGACTAATAACTTTGTCAGCAATAAAATGCTGCTGAGAATGCTGTGTCATAGAATTTGTTCTGTCAAGTACAATCTGCAAAATGCTTGGCACACAGTGGGACTTAATTTTTCCATTTTTTTTTTTCCTCACAAGAGACACACTGCTAACTCTTGATTCTGTCTGGGTTGGACGATCTTCGGTGGTGGATTACTAAGTTCCTTGCTTTCTCCTTGCTTTCTTATTATTATATTATATTGTATTGTTCAACCTGTAACCACTTCTACAATGAAGTTAGGCAAGAGGTTGGATTGGAGGTTGTACTGTGTGTTAAAGGAACTGGAGACATGAAGTCAGAAGTGATTGATTTAAATTACAGCTTCATTTACTGTTTGACCTTGGGCAAGCATCAGGTCTCAATTTGCTCATCTGTAAAATGAGATAATATTACTTGTCTTCTACATCACAGGGTTTTGGTGAGGACCAAATTATAGTCATGAAAGAACTTTGGAGAGCATAAAGTCATATATAATTGTGTGTGTGTGAGTGACTCTGTGGGCAACTCTAAAATAGGGATTTCAAAATTATGTCTGACAAAGTAGCATTTTTGCTAAAGTCTACCAAGTAGAGAGTCTCTGGAGGACAGAAGACACTCACTTAGATAATGGAGGTTAAGTCAGAGATTGTAGGTTTAAGATTAGTTATTGAGGCAGAAACACTAAAGAGATGCCTTTGCTCAAAAAGGCCTAGGAGTTGTAATACATTTCTTGACTTTTCATCTCCTGGAAGACAGATGTCAAACCTGGCCTTCTCCTGAGCTCTCATCCCATATATCCAAGTATTTGTTGCCTATCTCTACCTCAATGTGAAAGTGAAAAAACTGAAGTGTTAGCCACTCATTTGTGTCCAACTCTTTGAGACCCCATGGACTGTAGCCCACCAGGCTCCTCTGTCCATGGAATTCTCCAGGCAACAATACTGGAGTGGGTTGCCATTCCCTTTTCCAGGGAATCTGCCCGACCCAGGGATTGAACCTGGGTCTCCTGCATGGCAGGCAGATTCTCTACCATCTGAGCCACATGAAAGTGACACCTGAATAAAAAGCCAACATTCTTCAAAGAGAATTCATTAATTCATTCAGCAACTACTTATGAAGCACCTCATTATGTGCTAGGCTTGATTCTAATAACTGGGATATAGTTATGATATAGATACGGTCTTAGAGCTCAGTTTTGTTAGAGGGGAACAGATCCAACATAAACGAATAAGATCATTTCAGACTATGGTAGGTGCTATAAAGAAAAAAGCAGGATGATGTGAGAAAGAGTGGCTGTGGGCAAAGGGTATGGTAACTAATTAGTTAGGAAAGTCTTCTCTGAGGAGATAACGTTGAAGCTGAGACCTGACTGACAAGAAAGGTGAGTTATGTGAGAATAGAGTGTTCTGGGCACAGGGTACAGCAATGCAAAGGCCCTGAGGCAGGAATAAAGTTGGTGCTTTTAAGGAACTGAAAGGTGACCAGTGTGGCTAAAGCTGAAGCATTGGAGAGAGTGCCAAGAGACAAGGTTAGAGTAAATCATAAGGGCCAGATCATGGAGCACTTACACAAGTCCATGATAAGGAGTTTGGATTTCATTCTAAATGCAGTGGAAGGCCATTTGGATATTAAGCAGGGGGCAATAAGATCTGATTTTGCCTTTTAAAAAGATTATTTCTAATCCTGCCATCTCCTCACGCAAATACACAAATGTTAAGTACATAAGTGCACACATCCAGTTTCTCTTAAGAGCATCATCATTTTGCCAGTTATCTGTCATGGGTGAGTCTCTCCCCACCCCCACTTAAGCTGCTGCCAAATCCTATCAACTTGGCCTCTCTGAAGTTCTCAGCCTCTCTGTTTCTGAAGTTACTGCTCCATTGCATTCCCATTGCCATCACCCTAATCCAAGTTCTCACCACTTCTCACCGGAACTACACTAGTATTAATAGCTTTCTAACTGGTCTTTCAGACTCTTGACTGACTCTTCCACACCACAGACCATTGCCAAATAAATCTTCCAAAAGTAAAATCTGCTTATGTCACTGTTTTCGCTCAAGAATTTTCAATGGCTCTCCGCTGCCCAAGAAACTCAATTACAATTCTCTAACCCAAGGTTTAGGATCCTCCACCATGTCTCCTGAGCTGCTGTCCCTCCATGCTTACCTACATCCGACCTATGCTTTGGTCAAATGGTCTACTTACTCTTCTCAGCACATGGCTTGCTTTTACTTGTGCCATTTCCTGGCTCTGAATTGATGCCTCCTCCAGTTATATGTAAGATGCCTTCTACTGTCCAATCCCTGGAGTCAAATGATACCATCTTCCTGAGGCTTTCTCTGCTCTTTCTAACTAGATGTGAACCTCCCACGGGATTTGGTCTGACTCTTTTTAAAGCATTTATTAACTTGTTCTCTGTATTACAGTTATCTGGGTAACATGTCTTACTCCTCTACTAAATTAATAGCTCCTTAAGGATGATGAGTGAACCTTATTCATTTTTTTTTTTTTTATGCTTGTTAGTCCCTAGCAGAGAACATAGTGTACAGGAAAGAAAGTGAAAGTGTCAGTCGCTCAGTCGTGTCTGACTCTTTGCGACCCCAAGGACTGAAGCTCGCCAGGCTCCTCTGTCCATGGGATTCTCCAGGCAAGAATACTGGAGTGGGATGATGGGCCTTGATAAATATTAGTTGAATGAACAAATGAACAGAGCACCAGACTTAAAATTCATCTTTAGGTCGTGCAGTTCAATAAGACCATTTTAGAAAATTATGAATAATCATGAGAGAGAATAAGAAGGGCCTAGCCCTTTAATCTTCACATGGCACTTAAGCTCCTGGGAAACACAAATAAGCATGGAAATAGGTTTCCATTGTTTTACATGGAATGGATGTGATGAAAAAGTCACTTGGGAGTTGCTGAAAATCATACACTGTGTTCACAGTGCCTTAGGACCCAGATTTCATGTCTGTGGCTCCCACCACCCACAGTCCTTCGATCCCCAAGGTAGGTTTATGGGAAATAATGTGGAACCATTTCCCTTCGCAATTAATTTTGAGTTGAGTAGCTCCTTTTTAGAAAAAAAGATAAAAGTTTCAGCTAATTCCCTAATTCTTCACTGTACTGTATTAGCATTCCAGAAAGACTGAATTAGTGTGTTGGGGTTTACCTCAATCAATTGTGTGGGTGAGTTCATTTATCTTCAGCGACTTTGCTTTGGAAGAAAGGTACTGAGCGAACTTTCTCACGGAGCAAAGGCTTCTATTTATGTAGAAAATGGGCACAAATTTGTTTGGGAAGCAACAAGGTGACCTTTCCTCATTCCCTATCTTTTGCTTCATGCACAGACCTTGACTCTGTTTATGAAGGAGGATAACTGGATGTCCCCAGTGTTATTTAAATTAGACATATTGTTAGTATATTGCTTAGTTGTAAACCATCTATTATTACTGGAGGAGGAAATGGCAGCCTGCTCTAGTCTTCTTGCCTAGAGAATTCCATGGACAGAGGAGCCTGGCAAGCTATACAGCCCATGGGGTCGCAGAGTCAGACACAACTGACTTGTGTTATTATTATTATTAATTGTGTTTAAGAACCAAGATGCTCCTATGGGGCTTCCCTGGTGGCTCAGTGATAAAGAATTCACCTGTCAGTACAGGAGATACAGGTTCGATTCCTGGTCCAGGAATATTCCACACGCTGCGGAGCAACTAAGCCGGTGCATCACAACTATTGAAATGTGTGCTCTAGAACCCTGAGGCCGCAACTACTGAAGCCGGCGCACCCTAGGGCCCATGTTCCCCAACAAAAGAAGTCATTGCAATGAGAAGCCCTAGCATCGCAACCAGAGAGTAGTCTCAGCTCGCCACAGCTGGAGAAACACAGCAACAAAGACCCAGCACAGCCAAAATAAAGAAAATTATTTAAAAAGGATTTGAGATCATTTATGTATAAAAAAGGATGCTCCCATGAACTACAATGTCCTGTTTTTATGACTATTTTATGGTTTAAAAGACTCCTCCCAGAAGGTTTTAAGGAATCCTCCAAAGGCCAGTCCCTTAGCGAGAGAGCAGCGTGGCAGTCAACACCTCAGCATATGACTCACCTCCCCCTGGACTGGCAGCCCCTTATGTATCTCATTCATGCTCACCCACCTTGGATTGAACAGTAGGGCTGGTTCTCTGCATCTTCCCTAAATCATTTATGCTGTGTTCTTTCTCTTTATTTTTTAACTTTACAATTATAATTTATTTTGAAATATGAAGTCATCACAGCATGTGCTGAGGCACAGAGAGAAAGTAAGGCTTTCTAACTCTGGCGACTTTATTACCAAGAGTTTAGGTAACTGTAGCTTTTACCAGCTTCTTAACATTTCTGTTTCCTCTAAGTCCAAATACTGCTCAATAGCCCTTTACTGTTCAGGAAAGAATCTTCTTTTTCAAACACTGTTTTTGTGCCTGTTTCTAAAAGAAGTCAACGGAAAGGAAAGGGTGTGAGAACTTCCCATCCTTAGAGAGAAGAGAGCTATCCAGTCTCTTGCCTGCGGTTCTCTGGGAAGGAGGAACAGAGGGCACTTCTTTTATGACATCTGGCTCCTTGAGGTCAGAAATGCTCTCCTGTAGTTCAGGAAAATGAGGTAGAAATACTATTTCTGAATTTCAGCAAAAAAAGATTTGCGATGAGTACGTCCACAGTAGAAGAGAAGGAATGTGAAACCATGGGTTGCAAATCCTGGTTCTGCTTCTAACAAACACTCCTGGGTGAGCTCCTTCACTGCCTGAAGCTCAGTTTATCTAACTGTAAAACAGGGACTGTCTAGTCAAGGCTATGTTTTTTCCAGTGGTCATGTATGGATGTCAGAGTTGGACTATAAAGAAAGCTGAGCACCGAAGAATTGATGCTTTTGAACTGTGGTGTTGGAGAAGACTCTTGAGAGTCCCTTGGACTGCAAGGAGATCCAACCAGTCCATTCTAAAGGAAATCAGTTCTGAATACTCATTGGAAGGACTGATGCTGAAGCTGAAATTCCAATACTTTGGCCACCTGATGCGAAGAACTGATTCATTTGAAAAGACCCTGATGCTGGGAAAGATTGAAGGGAGGAAAAGAAGGGGACAACGGAGGATGAGATGGTTGGATGGCATCACCGACTCAATGGACATGAGTTTGAGTAAACTACAGGAGTTGGTGATGGACAGGGGAATCCTGGTGTGCTGCAGTCCACGGGGTTGCAAAGAGTCAGACACAGCTGAGCAACTGAACTGAACTGAAAACAGGGACAGTCATATCTTGTTATGGACATTTTGCCTGGGTAAAATGAGGTGGCATGTGTAAAGCCCCTGATATTCTTATAAACAAGATAGGGAAATGCAGGGCATAGAAGGATAGGACAGAAGAATATGGTTGACTGGTAACTGAACGACTAAAAGATTTTCTATGACCTCCCAGCCAGCTCTGTCTTTGTCCCTACCCAGCTCAATTTGTGCTGCAATGCTTTTTTATTAATGCTCTGAAAAACCTTTTTTTAAAAAAATCTCACTTGTGGATGTTACAAAATTGGGGAGATGAGTATCAAATGCAAAAAAAAAAAAATTTTTTTTTCAAGAAAACAAAGCAAACACATGCCCAAAGTAAAAAATCCTTAATCAATTCTAATGAAATAAATTTTAAAGTTCAGATGGCCTACATAGCAGTAAGGGCGGTGAAGGGGGAGGGGTGGAGAGAGACGGAAGGAGAAGTCTGTACTTCTGTGATGAGGTTCTGCACACATCAAATGTACTCACAGCTTGTGCCAGGAGATGTGCTGGGCTTAGTCTCTCTGTCGTGTCAGATGCTTTGCGACCCCATGGACTGTAGCCTATCAGGCTTCTCTGTCCATGGGATTCTCCAGGCAAGAATACTGGAGTGGGTTGCCATGTCCTCCTCCAGGGGATCTTCCCAACCCAGGGATTTAACCCAGGTCTCCCACATTGCAGGCAGATTCGGGAGGTGACAGATCTCTATTCCATATGAAACAAAATGACTGAGTATGCCTGTTCAGTCGTGTCCAACTCTTTGTGACCCCATGGATTGCAGCCTGCCAGTCTGTCCTGTCCATGAGATTCTCCAGGCAAGAATACTGGAGTGGGTTGCATGCCTTTCTCCACGGGATCTTCCCGATTCAAGGATTGAACCAGTGTCTCCTGAGACTCCTGGGTTGGCAGGCAGATTCTTTCACCACTGAGCCACCTGGGAAACCCTTCTGAATGCCTCTTTTTTCAAAAGAATACAGACAACAAAGGTTCACCTTGGAAAAGATAAGTCTTGGAGGGGCCCTCATACCTGTTCTCAAATATGGGAAGGGCCACGTGGTGCCAAGACAGTGAGGCCAACTCTAGACTCTCCACACACAGAACCGGACCAGTGAAGACATGAAAGCAAAGCTCACAAAAGATGCACCGAGCTGCCCAAGTGGCCCTGCCCTGCTGGTGCTTCTCATAGGCCACAGGGCTCCCTGGGGGAGTGTGATCATCAGCGTTCAACCACCAGACATAGACTGAACCAGAGGAACTCAAATTGTCCTTTTACTCATAGAAACCCATGCCTCTTACTGACTCTAGTGTCACTCAGTTTTCCCCTGACGAAAGGTTTTGGGGAGACAAGTTCAAAGGTGAGTGCTTTTAGTAGAATATACTGTTTTTATGATTTATTTTCTAAAATCTCTGAATCCTGGGCAAGCACTGGTTTCCATCAGCATCATAGAATTATTTAACTGTGAAAAGGGCATAGAACTATGGAACTATGGAAAGGGCAGTGGATTTGGAGACAGATTAATTTGGGTTCAAGTTCTAACACTTACCTGCTACTTGACTTTAGGCAAATGACTTCTCTGAGCCTCAGTTTCTTCATCTGGCAATAGGAATGCTTAATGTAAGGGTCATTGGGAGGATTAAATGAGATACTATATCTCACTGATTCTCTAAGATGCATATTTATCACGTCTTAATAGCTCTGAAATCAAGATATATTTTAACATTGATGGTGTGCTATGGTTAATTGGGAGTTTTTGTTTTTTTCTTTCATAGCGGCACATAAAGTAATGTTGATCTTAAAAAATCAATTGCAACTTATATCCAAAGGAATATGTTGCTGCTGCTACTGCTAAGTTGTTTCAGTCGTGTCCGACTCTGTGCAACCCCATAGAGGGCAGCCCACCAGGCTCCCCCGTCCCTGGGATTCTCCAGGCAAGAACACTGGAGTGGGTTGCCATTTCCTTCTCCAATGCATGAAAGTGAAAAGTGAAAGTAAAGTCGCTCAGTCGTGTCCGACTCTTCGTGACCCCATGGACTGCAGCCTACCAGGCTCCTCCGTCCATGGGATTTTCCAGGCAAGAGTACTGGAGTGGGGTGCCATTGCCTTCTCCGCAGGAATATGCTAAGCTATATTAAATACTTAGCATAATAACTGGCACACAATGAATGCTCAATACAGTGTTAATTCCATTCTTACTTTTCTAGATGACTGCTTCATAACCTCTTGAAGAATAGGGAGGTCCTCAAGAATTAATTATTGGAATTGGCCAACAGGTACACAATATGGAAAATTAATGAGAAGATTCACACCAGCTCCTATGGAGTGTCATTTCTACTGTATACATACACACATACACACACACTATATATATATTTACTTATTTGTGTATATATATACACATATATGTATATGTATATATACACACACATACATATAATAAGCAAATATATATGTGTGTATATATATACACAAATAGGTAAATATATATATAGTTTGGAGATATATATATACATATATATATATATATGTATTTTCCAGTAGTCTTGTATGGATGTGAGAGTTGGACCATAAAGAAAGCTGAGTGCTGAAGAACTGATGCTTTTGAACTGTGGTGTTGGAGAAGACTCTTGAGAGTCCCTTGGACTGCAAGAAGATCAAACCAGTCAATCCCAAAAGAAATCAGACCTGAATATTCATTGCAAGGACTGATGCTGAAGCTCCAATACTCTGGCCACCTGATGTGAAGAACTGACTCATTGGAAAAGACCCTGATGCTGGGAAAGATCGAAGGCGGGAGAAGAAGGGGACAACAGAGGATGAGATGGTTGGATGGCATAACCAACACAATGGATATGAGTTTGAGCAAGCTCCAGGAGTTGGTGATGGACAGGGAATCCTGGCGTGCTGCAGTTCATGGGGTTGCAAAGTGTTGACATGAATGAGCGACTGAACTGAACCGATACTTTTTCTCATCCCATTTCCTCATCATGGAAACTTTCTGTACTTTTCCAACTATGCTTGCTCTGTTAATTTTGTTTCAAACATTTTTTGAGCACAAGGCTAAATGTTTTTGCCCACTGTTATCTTCTTGTTGTTCAGTTGCTAAGTCATATCCAATTCTGCGACTCCATGGATTGGAGCAGGCCATACTCCCCTGTCCTTCACTATCTCCTGGAGTTTGCTCAAACTCATATCTATTGAATTGGTGATGCCATCTAACCATCTCATCCTCTGCTGCCCCTTTCTCCTTTCGTCTTCAATCCTTCCCAGCATCAAGGTCTTTTCCAATGAGTCGGCTCTGCCTCAGGTGGTCAAAACATTGGTGCTTCAGCATCAGTGCTTCCAATGAATAGTCAGGGTTGATTTCCTTTATCTTAGGAAAGAGGAGATCCCTGCCCTCACCAACATTCTACCTGCATCTCCTAAATCTGCCATCGAGTTTAATATCCTTCAGATCTGACTTCTTTCCTCTTCTGGTGCTCAATTCAAGATGATTTAGTTTGTCACAAGAAGCATATCATAAACTCAACGTTGCAAGGATATGTCAGTCAGGGAAATTTTTTCTTGACCCAGCTGGTCCTGAAAGTAATCATCAGAGAGGCTTTTCATAGTCAAATTCTGTGGTTGTAAGTGTGGATTTTTCCTCATGTAAGAATATTATCTAATCATTTATAAGATGTTATCAAATGTACTGTCTCACTATTATTTTGTGCTAGTGAGTTACCCAGGTTAATTACATATTATACAAAATTCACTTCTTTGTATTGCCTTCCATTCAACTCCTAATGGTATATATCATCTTATCCTACAGCAATATTAGGAATGCTTTTGCTAACTCTTTCTCTCTAATCCAACTTCTACACAGAGGATGGTGCTTAAGACCCTCACCAGAAGATGTGCAGCAACAAAGTTGAGTTTTGCTTTTGTTGGTGTAATCAGTTAGCTAGTTTATCAGTGTTAATTGAGGGTCCACTATACACCCACTGGGCTTCCCAGGTGGTACAGTGATAAAGAATCCGCCTGCCAATACTAGAGATTTGGGTTCAATTCCTGGGTCGGGAAGATCTCCTGGAGTAGGAAATGGCAATTCACTCCAGTATTCTTGCTTGGAAAATTCCATGGACAGAGAAGCCTGGTGGGCTACAGGCCATGGTGTCGCAAAAAGTTGGACATGACCGAGCACATACACACACCTATCACTGTACTGGGTTTTGGGACTAACCAAAAAGATAAAAGCTAAAGTTTCAAGGTATTCATCTTCTAGGCCAGACATGGAAAAGAAGCTATACAGAGTCAGGACTCTCTTAAGTGGCCAGCACTTGACTGAGACTCATCTGTGGTCTCCATTCTCTCTGCAAATGTAAAGACCAGGCCCACAGCATGCTGCCTGATCACAGCCAAGAGTGGCTACTCCAGGAGGTCTGCACCCTGCTTGCTTCCACCAGTGGAGAAAACTATTTATGCTAGTTCTTTCTATCATAATTCCACAATTTAATTAAAGTTACTTAAAATAATGAAATATGAGTCCAAAAGAGAAAATTGTTTCTATGAGATCTATCAATAAGTTGAAAGTTTGGGAAAGGCACATTAAAGGTGAGTTACTAAAAAATGCATTGTCAGCTTAGGTTGTGGGGGTTGTTGCTGTTTAGCTGCTCAGGCATGTCTGACTCTTTGCGACCCCATGGACTGTAGCCTGCCAGGCTCCTCTGTCCATGGGATTCTCCAGGTAAGAATAATGGAGTGGGTTGCCATGTCATCCTCCAAGGGATCTTCCCAACCCAGGGACTGAACTCTTGTTCCCTGCATTGGCAGGCGGGTTCTTTACCACTGAACTACCAGAGAAGAGCCATCATTAAATCTGGAAAAACCTGATTGTCTCACAGAATGTCTTTAAGATCCAGCTCCACTTTAAAGAAACTGAGACAAAATGACTGTGAAAGCCTTGGAGGTGTGGCTTAAATGAGAAATAGGATGAAGAGTGCTACTGGGAGGCCCTAAACTCAAAAGACAAGCCTTGGCCCTACATCAAAAACTTGAGGGATGTTTTAAGTGGAAATAAAGGCTTAAGAGATGATTCCATCACTTTGTATGATTCTTGCTTTAACTAACTTGTTCAGCTAAGTCACCAACTATTCACTGAACAGGGTAAAAGGGTTTCTACTGTTGTTAACATAATAACCTGTTAAGAGCTACAAGACAGGGGTGTGAAGGCAGACAAGATGACTTCTGGTGATGAATCCTGAACTGTATGCCAAAGGATAGAGGAGGAGTTCCCAGGGAAATAAGGAAATGCCAGCCCAGCCACTTCCCAGAAAAGGGATCAATATTGTCACATGAGACAATTTTCTAGACTTTTCAAATCAACCCAGAAGCAAGAAAGCAAAGGTTTGACTCTGAATTCTGCCATTACTATGTGTCCCTAAGCAAGGTGTCTGTGCCATAGTATCTGCACTCTGGAAGGTGAGGATAATTGCAGTATGAGCCTTATAGGGCTATAGAGAAAATCACAGGAGATGACCTTTAAATAATCTTGCATTAATAAAAAAAAACACATGCAAAGTTATCTTAAGGTTTTCTGGAAGCAAGGAAGTAGGCATGCTGCAGATGGTTCTGGAGATGAAGGAAATGTTGCATACTTCTAAAACCTCCTACATGAGCACAAGCGATAACAGATTGAAGAGAAGGGAAGAGTGGTGTGAGCCCCCCTTCTCCTCCCTGGTATTGGGAGCCATGTCTGCTCTCGAGATTGGCAAACCAAGTGGGACAGCACTCTTGACAACCAGCTCTCAAATTCATACATGACCACTCACCAACCACTTCCAATGAACGTATGTAGTTTTCCCAACAAGCTATAATTTTACAGATCCTTCATTTTGCAGATGACAGAACTGGGTCTAATAGAAGTTAAGCATATCACTCAAGGTTGTATGGATGATAAACGGAAATGACAAAACAGAACCCTGTTCACCTTATTCCAAATTCTGTGTGTTTCCCAACATCCCACACTGTCTTTCTCATGAGCCATTTAGTTCAAAAACCCTGGGCTGCTATGTCTTGTATTTATTCATCTGTTAAAACTTTCCATAGGACTGGATCCTACAACTAATATCTGAAATGAGGGTTGGAGATTATCAGGGATTTCAATTATCCTGCCTATCTCTGACCTCCATTACCAGGGATAATCAGAAGCCAGCTCTAGCAATTTTATGAAACTTTCATTAATTTTAAATAAATTTATACAATGTCATTCCCCCCCTTTATCCAAATTAAAATGTCCTTGTCATTTTAGTTTCTCATTACAGGCAAATCCCTTGTATGTCTTGGAGACAGTCTGTTGTTTTTCTCTGGATCCTTTATATTTCTGCTTTGTTTTCTCGGAAATGAAAGGACTCAATGCCGAATTCTGATTTTAAGGTGAAGTCATAACATCAATGTATATCATTAAAATGTTTTATTGTAATTACAGAAATAGTCAATGCCAAATTATGTGCACTATATTATCTCCTGCATTATTCTTTATCCCATTCTCAAAGTTAATACAGCCTATTATATCTCATTCATTCTTCTGACTGCTGCTACACAGCGAGCAGATGTCCCCATTGAGCAATCCACAATGAATCCGAGATCTTTTTCCTGAGCACTTACAAGTAGAGTAATTCAGAGCCCATCAGTGAGTATGAGCTGTTTCAATTGTTCCTTCCAGTATACATTAGCTTGTACTTGTCTACATAAAATTTCAAGGAATCATAGATATTAGAGATGGAAAAGACCAGTTAGTTTACCAAGCCTGCCCACTCAGCCAGCAAAAGCAAGTAAAGAAAATAACCCTATCAGTCCATGCTATGTCAATGATGCTTATTAATAATAATTATAATTACTATTTATATTACATGGTTTCTTTCATCCTAAAATCAGTAAGATGATGCTTTTTTTTTTTCTTTTTTTAAAGCAACATTTCTTTTCCAAAAGGGAACTGGGGGTCAAACATCAAGGTTACCATACCCAAAACCAATCCAATAAAACCAAGAATACAATTAAGTTCAGTTCAATAAACATCTCTGAGCATCAACCACCTGTAAAGCAGGGACCCTGCTGGGTATTTTGAAGGACACACAGATGACTAGAACTCAAGGCCCTGCCCTCTTGTTTATTACCTATTAAGGGATTTGTGATAGCAAACACATATAGATATTATGACCATTCCAAGAAAAGAACAAGATTACATGGATACCATAGAGTTGGAGAGATTTCTTGCTAGAAATTGAGAAAGACTTTGTCATAAGGTGACATTTGAGCCAGACCTTGAAAAAAAAAAAGGATGAACATTAAGACAGAGCTTGGGAAAAGGGGACTTGAGCAAAAACCCAAAATAAATCAAAACGATAGATCTTTTTAGCTGGGTTTCTGCTGCTGCTGCTAAGTCGCTTTAGTCCTGTCCGACTCTGTGCGACCCCATAGTCGGCAGCCCACCAGGCTCCCCCGTCCCTGGGATTCTCTAGGCAAGAACACTGGAGTGGGTTGCCATTTCCTTCTCCAATGCATGAAAGTGAAAGTGAAAGTGAAGTCGCTCAGTCGTGTCTGAGTCTTCCCGACCCCAGGGACTGCAGCCCACCAGGCTCCTCCGTCCATGGGATTCTCCAGGCAAGAGTACTGAAGTGCGTTGCCATTGCCTTCTCCGAGCTGGGTTTCTACTTCACAGCATAAACACAAGTATGGACGTTCTCACTGCAAGTGGATAAGGTCCAGAAGTGGAAGATGTCTTCTTGGCCTCTGTAAACAGGATTAAGATGTGGAAACTCCATCTAATTAACAACCTGAAAGAACATTTGGAAACAGACTACCAATCACAAATAAATTTATGGAAAACAAGACAAAAACGTTTTCAATTAGGACTGTCTCCAAAAAAATTTCAGAAAGCCTGATAATGTATGTAAGGAAAACTGGGAATTCCCAGCTACAGAAAAAAATCTCTAATTGAAGTGTAGATGGATAAATGACCTATGCGCTCATACCTAGTTAATACCACTCAATATAGCTGAGAACAGCTACTGGTGTACCATTTGGCCATTGGATGGATTTGCAGGCTCTTGCTGGATGGCTGGACAACTACATATCCCCAACTGAGGATGCACAGAATAGAGGATTCCACATTCTGATCCCTTCAATAATAATATACACAATTGTAGACCAGAAAAATACCAATATACCTCTATGATTTTTTCCTTTAATTTTAAAAATCATTTTTAATTGAAGTACAGTTGATTTACAATGTTGTGTCAATTTCTGCTACACAGCAAACTGATCCAGGTATACACATACATATGTTCTTTTTTATATTCTTTCCCATTTTGATTTATCACAGGATATTGAATCTAGTTTCCTGTGCTATGCAATAGGACCTTGTTGTTTATTCTCTATGATTAATCAGAGTAGATGTTTCTCTACTTTTAGGCAAAGAATTTACTCTTTGAAATCCTATAATCTAGCCATATATTACCACAGTAGTTATCTTCTTTATACCATCCTTTATGAAATCCTTGGTGTGAAGAAAAAGGAAACTATAGAAGGCAGTACTTCCATATCTGTCCCCTCAAAAACCATTGCAAATGCCATCTCCATCACGAAGACTTCCCAAGTTCCTTCCACCAACATACCCTTCATCACCAAATTAATGTTCTCTCTTGACTCCACAGTTCTTTCATCTATTGCCCTCTGCTTTATCACTGGTTGGGTGAGTATCAATCTCCATCCACCAGAATGAAAGCACCTTAAAGGCAGGGAGCCTGCCTTCCTCATCTTGCATTTCCACAGTGCCAAGCCTATTTTTCATTGCCTGACACACAATAGACATTTCCAACACGTGTTTGTTAAATCATTTCAGCAAGTCTGAGATAACTTATTTTAACATATTTCAATTATTTTAAAAAAATTTTCCCTTTGTACCCTTTCCAAAGTTTGCCCTTGCAATCCAATCATGGCACTCAGATTCAGATGCAGCACAAGTGTGTGTACGGCTACCACTATCCTTCATCAGCATGTAGCTCTGGTAATGAACTACAGAATTACTGCCCTAACCAAGACCTTGGTCTTGACTCAGTCATACTCACATTCGTTGATTCTGTGACTTTGGAAAACTTCAGTCAGACTGGTCTAGGTTCAGATAGACTTACACCCAAACTCTGGTTATCACTTACTAGATGTATGATTTGGGGCAAGTTGAACTTGCCAACCAACTTCCCAACTCTAGACCTCAGTTTCCTCAACTAGGAGATGAAGACACGACGAACAGTATCTATCTTGGTTCAAATATGACAACACAAGAAAGGGTTTAGCTCGTGCTTTCCTCACAGCAAATACCAATTCAATATTATTAGTGTATTCTCACTCATAAAGTAGAAATAACAAGTGAACTATATAATACTGTACTTGTACCTCAATAAAAGAAAAAGTAGAAATAATACAAGTCCTGTGGGATTATCCCAAGGAATAAATGATATGACAAGGAAAATTTTGCTCAGAACATTGTTTAGTCAATTCCTTCCTTCCTTTGTGCTAGAATAATTGCTACAATTGACTGAGCACCTAAGACATTCTAAGTAATGTGTACCAGTCACTTTAAATATATTATGCCATCTAATTTAATTCATATAATAAGCTATTGAAATAATAATCATTAACCTATTTTACAGATGAATAAATTGAGTTTGAAAGAGAATAAATAACTAGCCCATGGTCACATCACTAATTCATGACAGATGGTTCCAGAAGCTAAAGTTAAGAGGGATCAAGTACAGAACAGAAAAGAAGAGGGATAAAATACAGGAAGAAAGGATAGGCAGAAACTCCCTAAAAAGCTTAGTATTCCCATTTATCCTCACTCTGGGCCTCAATTCCAGGATTATGCTTGTTTTTTAAACTAGCTTCTGGGATTCATGTCAATATAGTCTCACTTTCACTATTTATCTACCTTCATTCTTTAATAAATGTATGAAATGATGCCACTCATCTAAGAACTAACTCTAATACACTCCCGCTCCCAATTTCTTTCCTGGTTATAAAGTTGCTATTTGTTCCCATGATCTTCTTATCTCAGTTATACTAATCATCATCCATGAAACATTTTAATTTTTAATAATCTGGTTATCCTTAATTTCTCAGTCTTCCCTAAGGACTCATAATAGATACGTCAAGTACATTTGTTGTGAGCTATACGGAAGGGAAGATGGCCCTTCCATAGTTCCTACTAAAAGGCTATCCAGTTTTATACTGACTGACAACCCGTCTGTTCCTACCCACCACCCTCTGCCACAGCATCCTGAACTAAAGGTGCACTTCTGTTCTGTGGGCAACTCCAATCATAGACTGGTTAGAGTCCTATAAGACAGAGCAATGAAAGGCTCAGTTGGATTCTTTCTTGGGAATCTAAATTAGGGAATTCTGAGAATGAAGCAATTCACAGGGAACACTACAAATGAAAGAATATAAGGACAGAAGCCATGGGGAAGAAGCCACGAAGGAAGGAAGGGAGAAAGGGTGTAGGGTTCTCCACATGGGGGGTCCTTGGCAAGTTAAAGAAGCAACAGTTAGGTGTAAACAAAAGCTATGAGATTGAGAGTGATTATTCAGAATAACGTTAGAAGACCAAACCAGCAGGCAGCAAAAGCAGCTCAAGGAAGGCAACAAAAGGAGCTTAAGGAAAGCAAACACACCCTGAGAGGACAGGACTGATGGAAGACAGAAGGTGGTGCCTAGAGTGTCTTCAGTAGCTCAGAGATTTCCAGTTCTAATTCCAGGTTCCATCTGTGAGCGTCCTCACAATGAAAATCCCTTTTCTCGAGGAAACTTCAGTGGCCCAGTTCTTTGCAACCAGAATGCCTTTGTTAGAGGGCTCAGCACTTAAAACCCTTTCTAGAAGAGAAAAATTAGACTGGACTATTCTCCTTCTTTGTTTCAGATGGTTCACAACTACAGTTTCCTGGAAGACAGTCATTTACCTCACTATCCTCTGATTGTCCTGACTTCCCCAAATATCTCTTTATTTTCTGTGTACTGAGGTAGAATAAACTTCTCTTCAGCTACCACTATCAAGACAGACTTCACCAACTCATTTGTCATAAGGGATTCTTTGACATAAGGGCTTCCCAGGTGGCTCAGTGGGCGAAGAATCCATCTGCAATGCAGGAGACGCAGGTTCGATCCCTGGGTTGGGAAGATCCCCTGGAGAAGGGCAGGACATCCCACTCTAGTATTCTTGCCTGGAGAATCCCATGGACAGAGGAGACTGTCGGGCTACAGTCCACGTGGTTGCAAAGAGTAGGACCCGACTGAAGTGGCTGAGCACACATTCTCTGACACAAAAAATAAACTCTTAAGTAAGGGAAGCACAAGGTTCAAGAGTGGGAAACATGGCAAAAAAGCTTTAGGGGAGAAAAACTGGACATAAGAAATAGGAAGGTTCAAGGGTAAAAAAAATACTTCATTATGAATATGTAATTTACCTGCAAATGGGGAGAAGAGTGACTACCCTAATATAAGAAATTTCCTGTTTTTTAAACTTGGGACATAAGATTATATAATCTAAGCCTTTTACCTGCCATTCTTTCTGTATACAGTAAAAACGTTTATCCATTCAACAACATTTATGGATCATCTGCTGTTTCACCCTAAGCTAGGCATTAGGGGTACAAAAACCAAAGACAGCCCCAGTCCCTGATGGGACCACAGCCCAGAGTAGAAGCCAGGTTATTCCAGTGCAGTGTGATGAGGGCCACATAAGTGCACGACCAGCCCAGGAGCAGAGGCAGGGTGCTTTGTTCCTTGGACACTAAGGAACTTCCCAGAAGAAATGGCCAGGATGATCTTGAAGGAGCAGCGGGAGTTGGCTTGGAAAAGACAAGGCAGAAGACCTGGGAACTGGCACAAGAACTAAAATTCTGCCTTCTTTAGAGTATGGTTGTCTTAAACAGCCCAGTATATCATGGATTTCTATATAATAATTCACCACTCCAGGCATCCTTAGGGTGAGTGTGTCCTGCACCTGCATTCAAAAAGTCCCTTGTCCATAGACCCTCTGCAAAGATTTCCTCCTCAAACATGTACTAACTACACAAGCCCCAAGCATAATAGACAGTCCAATAGATCTAGTGTTAGGCAAGATAAAGTAACCTCAAGATTCACAAGTTTCTCTTCTGAGCAAATAAAGGTTTGGCTTCTTTCAACTGTCATTACATTACTGTTAATTTTGAATTTGTGCATTTATTTTTCAAGAAAAAGAGTGATTCTGGCTTTCATGGAAATCAGTAAAGTTCTCCAAACCTTTAGATTAGAGGCATTTTGAATCTTCAAATGAATATCATAAAAACACTTTTGATAATCATTTATATTATTAAAAATTAGTTGACCACAATAATATGTAGAATATTATTTTCCATAATAGTTTAACACTCACCAATAACCAAACATTTCACGTATATCTACAGAGTATATTCTTATATTCTAAAAAGCATGCTATTATACTATTCTACAAACCTATTTCTGTTTTTCCATCTTTAAAGTCAATAATGCCTTTCTCCTATACATCTACTTCTAAGGATTGATGTGTAAGATTAAGCAAAATACCCAAAATTAGAAAATTTAAGCAACCAAGAATGAAAGAACAATATAAGTGAAAAAAATCATTATATGTTGTTTTCAAAATTCTCTTCTCCAGATAGAAAGTAATTATATCTTATACACTATTTTTTTTTCAGATAGAAAATAAGACCAATTCAAAGAGAGTCAGTGATTTACTAGTTGTCAAAGCAGCCTTGAACTCGTCACTCTTGCAACAAGCCAAGATGATATTTCTAAAACATGGCAGAAGAACCTACTCTGGGATTCTAAAAATTGCATTAAAAGCTGCTATGTGAAATTTTCCAATTATATCTTTCCAAATCTTTAACCAATTTCAAAAGAACAGTGCACGGAATTACTCATAGAAAACATGATTAATAAAAACGTCATTTACTCTCGTTTTTTGTCCCACTCTTGGGTGCACTTTAGAAGCAATTTATTACTCACATTCTAAACATATCATATATATATATACATATATATATGCACACATAAATTTATTTATTTATTTGTCATCACATCAGCAAGTCTTCAGCAATATCCGTCAGGAGTTGCATTATCATAAAGATCATCAACAGTCCTGTCATCCCCAAAAGCATAACATTAAACACACAGCGTGTATCATAAACACTATAATTGCTTAAATTGGTCCCTTGCATCCTCAAAACAACATGTAAACACAATGCAAAAAGGAATTGCACAATTTCTATGAAAAAGCATGAGAATAGTGAAGCTAAGAGATGTACCAAGTGTCCGGCCATTTTAAATTCATACTTATTATACAGAAAGACGTACTCAAAATGCATGTCTTTTGAAAATGGTTCTTAAGTCTCCTTCCACATGTGTCTGCATGCCGACTGGCAAATTCTCTTGAAATTCATAAGATAAAATCCTACTTTTCCTTATTGTGCTTTCCACTTCAAAATGTCAACACAGTTTGGATGTACAGGAACAAATCTCATACACCCATAAAATTCACATTTTCCCTTTTGTTAACCATAATTTTTGAATTAGGCCTTGTGTAAGGTGACTGAAAGACCAGACTCATGGAAGATCCTATTCATAGAGTCAGAAATACTGAACAACAGAACTGGAATGGAATTTAGAGAGGATTTAGTCCAATCCCTTCATTCTACAGGGGTTTTCCAGGTGGCACTAATGGTAAAGAATCCACCTGCCAATTCAGGAGACCTGAGACGTGGGTTTGATCCCTGGGTCAGGAAGTTCCCCTAGAGGATAGCATGGCAACCCACTCCAGTATTCTTGTCTGGAGAATCCCATGGACAGAGAAGCTTGGCAGGCTATATATAGTCCATGTGGTAGCAGAGTCAGACATGACTAAAGTGACTTAGCAAAGCACAGCACTTCATTCTATAAGACTTCCAGAGAAATAGATTGGCAAAACCAACACCAGAAACTGGTCCAATGTACTTAGCAAAAAAAAAAAAAAAAAAAAGTAATTATTAACTTGTGTGCTTAGTCACTCAGTTGTGTCCAACTCTTTACAACCCCATGGACTGCATGCAGCCTGCCAAGCTCCTCTGTCCATGGGGATTCTCCAGGCAAGAGTACTGGAGTGGGTTGCCATGCCCTCCTCCAGGGGATCTTCCCAACCCAGGGATCGAACCCAGGTCTCCTGCATTGCAAGTGGATTCTTTACCATCTGAGCCACCAGGGAAGCCCAATAATTAAATTAGAATTGGAGAATTCCTTTCTTTTGATCAACATTCTAAATCTTAGTCTTTAAAAAAGGGGCCAAAACTAAGGCAGTCAGGAACTTCCCTGCAGGTCCAGTGGTTAAAAATCTGTCTTTCAATGCAGAGGACGTGATTCAATCCCTGGTTGGGGAACTAAGATCCCACTTACCATGGGGAAACTGAGCCTCTGTGCCTCAACAAGAGAGCCCTCACGATACAACCAAGACTCGACACAGCCAAAAATTAAATAAATATATTTTAAAAACTAAGGCAGCTATCTCAATGCCCTCTCAACACAGTACCTTTGACCTGAATAGCATGGTGATTGCCTCACTTCTTTGCTTCTCAACTCTTGAAGAGATTTAGTCTAATCGGGAGATTTAATCAGATGGCCATCTTGTCCCTTATTTTCTTGTGCGTCTTTAAGTGAGTCACATAACCTTACTCAAATAAACAGAAGGACAACAACAGTACTTAACTAAACAATATTATTAATACAAGAGAAGTCTGGGACTTCCCTGGTGGTCTAGTGATTAAGACACCATGCTTCCACTGCACCAGGTACAGGTTTGACCCCTGGTGGGGAACTAAGATACCAAATGCCACATGGTGCGATCAAAAATAGAAAAAAAAAATTATAATAGAGGACTAAGCAGATATCATTTTAAACTGCATCAAAATGTCAAGACTTAAAAGAAATGTAGAAAATTTCCATGTTACATCTTATATGTATGTCTCTTGGGGGTTGGGAGGACACAAAATTCCCTTCAATAAAACTACATGCAAAAGCAGTATTTGTATCTAAGTCATTTGAGGAATGTCTTGCATGTTGTATTGGTTTTACCTTCAGCAGGACTTCCCTGGTGGCTCAGACGGTAAAGCGTCTGTCTACAATGAGGGAGACCTGGGTTGGATCCCTGGGTTGGGAAGATTCCCTGGAGAAGGAAACAGCAACCCACTCCAGTACTCTTGCCTAGAAAATCCCATGGATGGAGGAGCTTGGTGCAGGCTACTGTCCATGGGGTCGCCAAGAGTTGGATACGACTGAGCAACTTCACTTTCTTTTCTTTCAGCAGGACTAAAGGCTCTAGCACTTTTATTTATGCAAGTATCCACCCACTGTACCTTTTTAAAATATCATCACAATCTTTGTTCTTATTTCTCTAGAGGTAAGGATGACCAGGATCACTGTTGTCTGGCTCCCTAGCTCTGTTAAATGTTTTCCCCAACCAGATTCTTGTTTTATTCACTGTTTAACTCCCCACTCAGATTACTCCTCTCTTTGGATTACCCTTCCAAGGCAACTCAGACTGCCTCCCCCAGAGACAGCTCCCCAGTGAGTAACACAGAGTTGGGGGGGGAGTGCCTCAGAAGTGATCAAAGACTTGCAAATGAAGTCATACAGCTCACAGAAGGCAATGGCCACAGGTGCCAAATGCAGACGACTACCCAAGCTCCGGAAAGGGTAGCTGCTACAACTACCCTCGCTGCCTAGCAACAATGGGTACATAGAAATGCCTCTTATTCACATGACTTGACCACACAACCTGTGTGGGTTCCCAGAGGATAGGCACCAAACCTATGATTTATGTGTGGGTGGGCATATCTGTCTTCCTTTTAAACTACTAAATTAATCTAAATAAGGATGGATTGACAACATTGAAGACTTCACACGTGTGAGTACCAGAAAAAGACACAATGTAGAAAATGGTGGTATAAGCGTTAACACAAATCTGCCTCCAAAGAAATGACTGGCATTTCACCAAAATATTCTCCCCAAACAAGACCATAAACGTGGGAGTTGAGGGAATTCTCCTACCTTTGACTTCATAAAACCAGTGATATTTTAACAAACCAACCAAAAGTGGACCCACTGAAGAGGCTTTAATTCCCCCCTCACCCCCGCTTTTTAGATATGTGTGCTTGTTGGTAGGAATGGGAAAAGCCATTTTGTACACAAATATCTTTGGAATTCTAAGATGACAGTGATAATGGTGATGTGTCCTGCAGCTAAGTGTTTAGTATCAACTGGAAGAACTATAGAACAAGTGCAATGAGACAAGCAAGAGTCTCCCTAAACACATGTCCCCTCCAATGTCTATTTGGTTTAACCGTGCACAGAGGCTATAGCTAATGTGAATCACCCAGATAATGACTGTTAAATAGGCTGGCTCACAATGAGTATGAAGTTATTTAATAGTATATGTATAAAGGGTTAGCAGACATATTTGTGACTCTTTTGTATTGTGTGGAGGAGGGTGGAGGGAAAGAGAAAGAGGGAATTTTCTGCTGTCTTTACAATCACTGGACTCTATGTGAGTGGAAATGCTACCAGGGAATGGAAGTTGGCCAGGGGTAATAACCTAGCCACAAAGCCAAAAAGACAGTTTATGTCTAATTACAAACTTCAGGTCAATGACTTATACAACTTTATGCCCTGCGTAACAGCATCTGCAAGCCGTTCAATGTATATTATCAATATTATAATTACTACTTTGTGTGGTTCATGTTGATTACACCAATAAGACTGCAAGTTTTTTGAGAGAAGTATAGGTGCATCTGGCCTGTTCTTTCCCACATCCTCAGTTCTCAGCAAGATGCTCAGCACATAGCAAGTGCCCCTGAATATTAGTTGAATAAACAAATGAATACATGTATGAATTTATGCAAATTCATGTTGTGACGCATATTTGCCACGTCTGTGCCATGAGCAGGGCTGAGTGTGCTGCTACAACTCAGTACAGCAGGCAAAACTCCAAAAGGTGCTCATCTTTGGCTGGCTCAATGCTGGGACAGACAAAATCAAATGTGGAGGTCAGGGAAGGATGGTTGGCATAACAACTGACCTGCAGAGCACTCTGAACCCCAGGGTATGGTCCAGATGCAACCACACTTGCTTTGAGCCCCTTCAGATCATTGATGATCTTCTCTAGGCTTTCGTGTCCTCATTTAAAACTTGAGGAATAATCTTTCTTTTCCCTTGCAGTTCTGAAATTCTAACTTTTTAGGAAGATTTCTGGACCCTGAAATCTTGCCAGAGACAAACCATGGTAAGACCTTCTGCTTACAAAGTTGAAAACAATTTCTAAAATATGAAGTTCAGTTCTGGTTCAGTGAAATGTTATGGGGCGGGGGGTGACTTCTTGCCAGATCCAAGCCAGTTAATACCTTCTCTTCATCCTTTTCCACACCCAGAAGTCAGGCTATCTAGGCCTCAATGGGAAGAACATAAATATTCTCAACCAGAGCTGGTGCTTTGCTTCAATCTCTAGCTATCACAGGGAGTCGGTCCGATAAACATTTGCAGTTAGAATGGAAGGAAGCACAGCCTCTCAGACTTTTACAGATTTTTTTTTATGGACAAGTAGGAGAGTCACAGAAAACCTAGAATTAGGTAAGAAAGAGAAATTCCCCCAGAGAATTCAGAGAGAGAAACAACTGAGAGCCTTGAAACAATCACTGTATAAGAACAGAAGAAAGGAAACCCACAATTTGAGAAAATAAGCAGACATATTTTTTTCTTAAAATTTTTTAAAATTAATATTAGGCACTGATTTTAGTCCTCTAGTCCCACCTCTCAAGATGTCACTTTAAAAAGCAAAGGTTTTATCCACAAAACCACCAGTGAGTAAACAACCTTCACATTCTTACCCTCACACACACACAGTTAAGATATTTACTTTCTGATAAACAGCATTTGTAAATAAATCTCATTTAATCTCTAGAAGCCATAATAAAAATCTTTAACCTCCAAGGCAGAGTTTACAGATGTGTCTGCATGCCCTGCTAGAGCCAGAAAACAGAAGGTTTTGAAAAAACTCCTATAAAGGGAGACACATTTTCTCTCTCGAGCATCTTACATTGACCTTCTTCTTCTTTTTTTTTTAAATATGTACCAGGGAGGAGAAAAGGGGAAAACCCAACCCCTCCTACCCCATTCTCTGTACAAATCGGCCAATAAATCTAAGGAAAAGACACAAGAGAAAAGGACAGAAGCCAACAGGTGGAAAAAGGCTTTTTGTTTCCTTAGAAATGCTGAGACACTTGATCTGTGTTCCCGGTCTATTTGTCTCAGGGTGTCTTAATGATGGTTTTATTATCATGATGATGACGATCAAGAACAATGATAACACTTCTACTTTGTGATGCCACAGCATTGCTAGCTCGAAGATTTCTCAACGCATTTGAGACAGAAGGGTATCTGTTCCGTTTTTACCGGATCCCAGAGAGGCGGGCACCATCCCCAGGCGGCTCTCTGGATTTTACAGCTGGGGAAACTGAGGCACGGGGCCGCCCACAACTCCTTCACGGTCTCTACACCAGAGAGATCCCTGAGACGGGAAAAGTTTCTGGATTGTCTTGCGACAGAGTTCTCTCAGCCTCCCTCCTTGCCTGCCATGCCGCTCTTCCTCCCGGAGAGTATGGGCTCGGGTGGTAAGGATGGGGGTACCTCCCCTTCACGACGAGGCACGCCAGGGCAGGGTGTGGGAAGTCCACACACACGCACACGCACACAGGCACACTCGCACACACACAAAGCTCCGTGTAATCTCTGCAGGCACTCGGCGGAGCCCCCGCCAGCCCCTGCTCAGCCTGAGAATGCACAGCGCAAGCTTGCAAGGAGGCCCTCCTTGGGCTCCTGGTTGGGGCTGCTCTGAACGAGGGCTCTGCCCTTCTCTGCCTCTCTTTCAGGCTGCTCTCTCTCTTTCCCCCCTTCACGCCCTCCAATCTCACACCCTCCTCCCATTCCTCTCCATCCACCCCTTCTCCCCCATCAACCCAGAGGCGCAGATCGTGTTACTGGGGTTCCCTAGAAAGAGGGGGCCATCCCCAGCCCGGAGCGCCTGCAAAGACTTCCAGGGGCAAGGCTAGAGCTCCAATCGCAGGCTCCCAGCGCTCCTCCTGAGCAGCGCAGGAATGAGACCCCCACTTCCAGGCACGGGCGAACCAGCCTGCCACAGAAGAAGGAATTGTTAGGGCTCTTACCTTTTTTATGAGGAGAAATTCTGGAGAATCATTTCAGAAACTGAGGGGGGAAAGTGAATGAAGACAAAAAAGACCCTTTTCCTGCAATCCCTGGCCTCCTGGTATCAAGACACTAGGACAACATCAAAGCAACTTAGGGGGAACACTTTAGGGGCCTATTGTCTGCTCTGGTCTGATCTGTTTTTCTTCTGACTCCCCCTCTTGCTGCGGTGACACTTGGTACGGCCCAGGCATTCATGCCAAGTAGCTTTCACACATGGAAGCTTGTCTCAAGCAATTGCTGACAAGCCACAAACAAGACATTCTCCCTCCCTCCTCAGTGGCCCCCCCACTCCTCCCCCCTCCACCTTTTCCTCCCCCTTCCTTGCCTCCCCTCCTCCTTTCTTCTGAATGCAAACTAAAACTCTCCAGTGACAGGCAGGCTCGCAGGCTTGGCCTAGCTGCGCAGGCAAACACACACACACACACACACACACACACACGCGTGCGCGCGCGCGCGCGCTCTCTTTCTCTCTCACGCAAGCAGCTCAGCTAGTTGCTGCTGTACTGGTGGAGTTAAGAGACAGGAAAAAGCCTAGGCTGAGTTGGGGGCAGGGAGAGAAAGAGAGGGAGACGGAGAGCCGCCTCCTGTGTCCTGGTAAAATGGCAGAAGAGAGGTGAGCCCCCTGCAAAAACAGCAGTGGCCACACACGTGTGCACACAGACACACACTGGGAGGCAGTCTGAGCTCCAGAAACAGTGAAATCAATGACTCCACAAAGGAAAAAGCCGCGGCCGGTCAGCTGCAGCTTGGGGGAGTGGGGAGATAAGAGTGGGTGGACCCAGGGCTGGGGTTTCTGTTGAAATGTTTAGATGGTTTTCTTCTTCATAGTAGGAAAAAAAAAAAAAAAAGTGTTCCCTATGGAGCTAGTCTTTCTTCACTGCATAATGGAGCCTAAACCTGAACCACTAGTTAAAATAAAACCAGGAAATGTGTAAATGTGCGCGAGTAAACTTAACTGTGGGTTCAACTTGTACCTAAGATATTTTTAAGTGGATTTTTTTTTTTTTTGTAGAAACCCTAGAGAGCGGTAGCAAGGAGAATAGTAACAAGTAGTGTAAACTCTGAGAGCTGTGAAGTGTGATGCGAAAGTTACTGATTGCCAGGCTGCTGGAATTTATGGAGGGTGGGCATAGCGAGTTGGAGGGGGGAAGGGTGAGTCTCTGTGAGCTGTTTTCGAGGAATGAAGGGGGAATGAGGTAGAATAATGAATATGGCAAGAAGCAAGCAGGAATTTGATTGGTGTGGAGGGAGGAGGAAGGTGGGGGTGTAAAGGAGGGAAGAGAAAGAGAGGAGGGAGAAAAAAAAAACACTGCATGAGAAAGGAAGAAGAAAAATGGAAGCCCAGAGATTGAAACATGCCGAGTAAATGAGATGGCAAAAGAAGGCATAAAATGTGAGCAAAAAGAAGCACAAAGGATGTGCAAATTTGCAGATGGCATGAAATCAGGAGAGCCAATTGAGATCAAGAAGAAGGACAGGATGATTGTGTGACATTCGTATTTTTAGCCTCTTGTGGAGTTATAAACCTGATAAGGTCTCCTTTGCCAGGGCTGGGATGGTCACCCTTCTATAGGCAGGACCTGAATGGGAGCTCAACTCCTAACTGGAGCTACCAGATCTGTGGTTTTGCAGGAAGGTCTCTTGTACTCTAGTCCACATGCAAATTATGTGAACACACATCACTTATTCCTTTGCTGGGGTGCAATAAGAACTAAATTATGACTTTTTACATTTAAGACTAGCTAAAGGCTTCCCTGATGGCCCAGAGGTAAAGAATACGCCTGCCAATGCAGGAAACATGGGTTCGCCCTCTGATCCTTGGAGCATATAAGCCTGTGTGCCACAACTCTTGAGCTCTGTGCTAGAGCCGGGGAGCCGCAACTACAGAGCCCATATGCAGCAGCTACTGAAGCCTGCACGCCCTAGAGCCGGTGCTCCACAAGAGAAGCCAGCACGCCACATCTAGAGACTAGCTCTTGCTCACCACAAGTAGAGAAAAGCCCACACAGCAAAAGAAGTCCCAGCACAGCCAATAAACAAATAAATATATGTTTTTAAAACTAGCTAAATGGCTTGTCACTACGTAAAACTTACCACATCAGACACATCCTTGTTCCTACTTCCTTTTCCCTTTCTCCTTTATGGCAGATCCTTTTAACTGTCTGTTCCGATCCACATGCATGATGATAATGAAAATAATTCCTTTGGATTAAGTATTTACTTGATTCTCAGCATTTTCCAAGCATTTATACCATGAAGTCACTTCTTTTAAGACCATCTCTATTTACAGATGATAAAAAATGAAGCACAGAGAGGCTAAATAACTTGCCGGAGGTCACACAGCAAGGTAGAGATGGAGCTGAAATCAGACTCAGGTCTGTGTGGTTTTAAAGCGGCCTCTGATCTGGGTAGCACATGTTCTCCATGGCACCCCAAGTCCACTCAGCCATAGAAGAGCCCTGTTTCTTTCTGCACCCCAGAGCTAGGTTTGGATCCTCTCACTTTGAGCCAGGGGACCTTCTGACCTCTCCTTAACAGACTACTGACTCACCGTCCACTTCTCCGTGGTGGTGACTCACTATATACAATGAGGCCTTCTAGGCAAGAATTGCATAAAGGGTCAGCTTGACCTTTAATGATTGTATGATTTACTGATTGCCAGGCAACAGAGAAAGGCAGCTAAGACCAGAAAGCCTTCTCCTCCTTAAAAAATGTACAAAGCAAACTAAAAACACCCCCAAGTTGTTGGTAATATTGATGGTGACGATTGGTAACATGTAATGAGCAGGTACATATATTAAACAACCCCATAAGGTATACACTGTTATTGTTCCTGTTTTCCAGATGAAGAAGCTGAGGCACAAAGGTTCAGTAACAGGCTAAGTTCACTCAGTCAGGAAGTGCTAGCTGAGCTATGGCCCCAGGCAGCCTGCCTCCCCGGAGACCAGGCTCTCCCCAAGTCTGCTGATACTGCTGAAGAAGTGAAAAGAGTAGTTTCAATTATGAGAGTGAAAAATCTAACTGCTCAGTGAGAGAAAGGGGAGAGAGGCAGTAATAATCCCCATATATTCAATGATCTCCATGAGTAGCTAATGAAGCAAAAAGCATGTACCAGTGCCCCTAGATGGCCCCAGTTTTCGAATTCCTCTACAGCCCTGCTTGGTAGAGGACAGAGCCTCTCCAGCCTCCGGGTCAGAACACTGGCAGGAAGAGCAGGTCAGATTATCTTCCCTCTGGCAGTGAGGACTTCTACCTACCAAGTCCAAAGAAAGAAAAGACAATCCAAGTGGATAAGTGAACAAGGTCAATGAGTGTTCCTGAGTTTATTTTTTGAGACTTCTGAATGCTAAGCATGGACTGTAGAAGAAAATACCCTAGACTCTTGGGCAGAAGACCTAGTGCCAATTCTACCACTCACCAGGCCCTTGCATCCTCAATTACATAATGAACTAATGACATTAGCTTTACAACCCTCTCCAGGGCGGAAATGCCATCATTCTAATAACTGTCCATTTGATGAGGAAAAGATTAGCAGCCAAGGTAGCTGATACAATGTGTGTTTGGATGCATGTGTATATATGTGCACTGGAGAGGTCAGTGGCATGAAAGGATTGGGGAAGAAAGACTCTTGTTGGCTTGGTCTTCCCATATTATGGCACATCACTTCCAAACTACCTTCTACATAGCAGCTATTTTCACTTTATTTTGTCTCACTGCAAGATGAATGTACATGCACAACTAATAATATTTTTTAAAAATTGAAGTGTTGATTTACAGTGTTGTGCAGCAAGGTGACTCAGTTTTACACATGTATACATTCTTTTTTAAACATATTTTTTTCAATCACAGTTTATCCCAGGAGATTATAGTTCCCTGTGCTATACAGTAGTTCCTTGTTGTTTATCCATTCTAAATGTAATAGTTTGCATCTACCAACCCCAAATTCCCAGTCCATCCATCTCCCTCCCTTCCTCTCCCTTGACAACCACAAGTCTGATCTCTATGTCTGTGAGTCTAAAACTAATAATCTTTTAAAAAAGCAAACCTCTAGCAGGGATAAGGGAAATCAGCTTCTTATACTTCAGTGTGAATTATTTTATTAATCTGCTTTCCTCCAAACCCTTAGTTCATATCCAATAGCTGCTTAATATTTATTTATTTTACTGTTTGGCTGTGTTGGGTCTTCGCTTAATATTTATTTATTTTACTGTACGGCTGTGGTGGGTCTTTGTTGCTTTGCGCAGGCTTTCTCTAGCTGCAGCTAGCACAGGCTGCTCTTCATTGAGGTGTGCGGGCTTCTCATTAGGGTGGCTCTCTTGTTGCTAAGCACGGGCTCTAGAGTGTGTCGGCTTCAGTAGTTGTGGCACTCAGGCTTAGTTGCTCCAAGGAATTGGGATCCTCCTGGACCAGGGATCGAACCTGTGTCCCCTGCATTGTAAGGTGGATTCTTAACCACAGACCACCAGGGAAGCTCCCAATACCCATTTAGATTAGAGGGTGAAGTGGAAAGATGAGAGGGGAGCAGGTAGATAGTTTTAGAATTTAGAGGACTCCTTAATGTAAGGAAGGCCTGATCTGGAGGTCGCTCAGAGCAAGAGAAATAAAGGGGCACTAAAAGCTGGCAATGGACATGAACTTGGGCAAACTCTGGGAGATGGTGAGGGACAGGGAGGCATGGCATGCTGCAGTCCATGGGGTTGCAAAGAGTCAGACACAACTTGGCAACCAAACAACAGCAAAAGATGGCACAAAGTATGAGAAACAGAGGAATTTTCAAGATTTACCAAGATAAAGCAGCAATTTAGAGGCAGGAAAGTTTAGAACTCAATCTGGAAATAGCCACATCTTCTAATAATAATTTAAATTAATTATATAAAAATATACCCCCCCACCATGATTAAAAGACAGTGAGGTTTCTGTTTTCTGGAAGGAAAAGGTTTGAGTTCCTGTTTCAGTGTGCTTATAAGCTAAATGAACTTGGCCAAGTCTTTTAACCTTTCTGAGCCACAGTTTCATGATCCTTCATTTGGTATCATGAAGTAATGAGCTGTTATATCAGTGAGCTTAATAAAGAGGGGTGACTCGATGGTAAAGAATACGCTTGCCAGTGCAGGAGATAGTGTTCAATCCCTGGGTTTGGAAGATCCCCTGGAGAAGGAAATGGCAGCCCACTCCAGTGTTCTTGCGTGGGAAATCCCATGGACAGAGGAGCCCGGTGGGCAACAGTCCATGGGGTTGCAAAAGAACTGGACACAACTTAGCAGCTAAACAACAAAACAAATACAAATTTTAGCTGCTAATATGCAATAATATGTAATATGAATATAAGAGCACTAACTATGAGCCAGGCATGCTCTTCTCATGCATTATCTCATTTAATCCTCATAACTCACCTTATGAGAAGAGTACTACTACAGGGACACAGTATAGTGTGGTTTATGTACTTGGCCTCTAGAGCCAGACATGGCATTGAGTTACAAACTCTGCCACTCTGTGATTTAGGAAAAATTACTCAACCTTTCTGAGTTTCAGTTTCTTCATTTGTAAATGAGCATATTAATAGCATCTTCCTCATAGGATTATTTTGAGGATGAAATGAGATAATGAATGCATGTGACATAATTAGCCCAGTGCCCAGCACATAAAAAGTAATCAACAAATGTTAGATGTTATATTAGTTCTCATTTTACAGACTTGCTGAGATTAAGTGCTTTGCCCAAGGTCATACAGCTTGTAAACATAAGGGGCCCAAAACCTGGTTCTGTTTGATCCAAAGCTCTTGCTCTTTACTGTTCTTTTATATTGTCTATCTTGCCACTGACTTTTCTGAACCACAGATAATTGAAAGGACATACTAATTGCATCAGCATTTGTTTAACCTTTATTAGCTTCCCACTTGAACTATTAGTCTGCAAACACAAGCACTCAGGGAAAATATTTTCCATACAGAGCATCTTAGAGAAGTAATGCTATTACTTAAAAATACTATTTGAAAAGTTCCCTCAACATAGTTCAAACATCTCAGAAAAGCACTGTGACAAACTCATGTTTTAGAAATGAAAAATTATTAGTTTAAATTTCATCTCTCTCTCTCTCTTTTTTTTTTTTTTTTGCCATGCTGTGCATCTTGTGAAATCTTTGTTCCCTGATCAGAGATTGAACCCAGTCTCTTGGCAGTGATGTACAGAGTCCTAACTACTGGACTGCCAGGGAATTCCCTCATCTTCTTTTCGTAGTTAAGCTTCAGGTCAATATGGAGCACTTAGTGGTCAATAGCTAGATTAGAAGAAAGAAGAATAAGGCATCCAGGTAACCCACAAACTATAAGATGCTTCCCCTCAGACTTTAAGAGATGGGTAGAAAATTGCAATGGAGAAGGAAACGGCAACCCACTCCAATATTCTTGCCTAGAGAATCCTGTAGATGGAGGAGCCTGGTGGGCTGTGGTCCATAGGATCGCACAGAGTCAGACACGACTGAAGCGACTTAGCATGCATGCATGCATTGGAGAAGGAAATGGCAACCCACTCTAGTATTCTTGCCTGGAGAATCCCAGGGACAGAGGAGCCTGGTGGGCTGCCATCTATGGGGTCACACAGAGTTGGACATGACTGAAGTGAGTTAGGAGTAGCAGGAGCAGCAGAAAATTGCGAACTACAGTTTTTACAGGGCAAAAAAATGTTTAAAGAACTTAGTTTAAATAACAAAGTTAAAATACATGTATTAACAAGAGATTCATATTACTCAACTCTGGTGAGAGATGACAGGTAAAAATAGACCATCACTGTAGTGAGAAATAGAAATTCCTCGCTCCTTCAGAACAAATGAATACAGCTTCTTCATTCTTTTTAAACAGCAATAAATTAGGAGAATAGACTCACAGGTGGGTAGGCTGAGAGGATAACCATTCTGGAAGTGGCCAACAGATTAAATGCCCCCAATTCTAAAGGAAATCAGAAAAATAAAATCAGTTAATCCTAAAGGAAATCAGTACTAAATATTCATTAGAAGGACTGATTCTGAAACTGAAGCTCCAATACTTTGGCCACTTGATGGGAATAACCAACTCATTGTAAAAGATCCTGATGCTGGGAAAGATTGAAGGCAGAAGGAGAAGCGGACAACAGAGGATGAGACAGTTGGATGGCATCACCGACTCGATGGACATAGGTGTGAGCAAGCTCTGGGAGTTGGTGATGGACAGGGAAGCCTGGTGTGCTACAGTCCATGGAGATGCAAAGACACGACTGAATGACTGAACTGAAGATCTTAACACTACTTTTTAAAGCTCAATTATTTTATTTTTTTCTTTCTCCAGGCAACTTTCTGAAAAACCTCTAATTGTTGCCAAAGATCTGTGGGTGCTTTTAAATGAGTTTGATTAGGTGATCAAGGATAGTCAGAGACTTGCTTGAGTTCAAAGTATTTGGTTTTTATAATTGTTATTTTAGTGGGGGTAAATAATAAATTGGAGTTCTATGCATTTCATAAGATGTGACACCATGTATGTACACACCCACGTACCATCCTCTTGGGAGAAAGATCAGCCTTGAGCTACATTAAGAACCCCAACAATGAAAGTCTTAGAGTGTCTGTTATGAACAGAGTATGTATGTAATAATACAACTGGCATTTTAGTGGGATGGACAGACCATTTTGTCTTGAGTCTTCTCCCTTCTAACCAGGATATAGAAGGGAGCACAGAAGACCCTGAGAAGGGCCTCAGGAATCAATGTCAGCTGAGGCAAGGAAGGCAGAAACCAGCACAGGGTGCATCTGCCGTGGACTGTCTGAAATGCCTCTTCCCTGAGATCTACTTCTGCCTGAAGCTTGCAGCTCATCAGAGCAGAAAGAGGCAGCAGAACTACCGGTGGGAGCAACTGGTTTTGGTAAACAATGAGGCAACTTCTCCCTCAAGAGAGCAGATCAGAGGAGAAATAATAAACGATGGAGAAAAACTCTCCAGCAGTTACAAGACAGCCAGGAAAGGGCCGCCTCTCCTGAATGACCTTGATGGTTGCAGAGGCTGAGCTTTCCTGGCCTTGATAAAAGGGCAGAAAGATTCGGGTATGATCTGGGGCACTCAGCTGCTCCGGGACCTGCGGAGAAGCCAGCATAGGCAGCAGCTATACCTAAGGCTTCCCTGGTGGCTCAGACAGTAGAGAATCTGTCTGCAAATGCAGGAGACCTGGGTTCAATCCCTGGGTTGGGAAGATCCCCTGGAGGAGGACATGGCAACCACCCCAGTACTCTTGACTGGAGAATCCCCATGGGCAGAGGACCCTGGCAGGCTACAGTCCATGGGGTTGCAAAGAGTCAGGCATGATTGACTTTGCGTGGTAAGACAGCACATACCTAGGCCACTAGCCACAGCTAAGTAATTCTCTGCTCACACTGGCCTAGAATTCACTTTGGGCTGACTCTATGAAAGGATTTTTTTGCTAGCCTGGCTCCAGAGTTCGAGTTGCTTCTCCCTGTGGAGCTGGAAGGAGATAATTGCTCTGAAACTATTATAGTTGTATTCATAGTACATCTGGACCTGAGGTTGTTTGACCTCTGAAAACCTGGAATGGAAATAATGCAATTATCTGAACTAAAGACAATTTAACAAAATTAAAAAAAAAAAGAAGCCAGGAAAAGAAAATTTATCTTTTATGCCACATGTCTTTTACCTAGCAATGGAATGTGGATCTTTCATAAAGATTAAAGATACTTAAAGATTGAATAGAAGGTGATGTTTTCAATGCAATAAGTGGTTGCTAATACATGCTGGGTGCAAAACATTGTACTGAAACTGGGGACACGACAATGAGTGAGGCTCTGTCCCTGTTCTAAAGGAGCATGCTGTCTAGATAGTGGAAAAGACAGACAGGCATACAAGTAACCACAACATAAGCCATCATGAGACAAATGAAGCCAGCAAGTATCACAGGCATTTAGAGGTGTCTGCCCAACACATTCCCTCCATTCTTGGCCGGTGACTCCTGGACTACCCACTCAAATCTTCAGCACTTTGTTTATAACATGCATCCAGTGCTCCCAGCCAATAAGATTCTCTCTCCCAGAAATGTAAAATTAGGGCTCTCAGAAGCTAGTTGATCTGTGAGCTATTGAATTGAGAGGATTGCCCTGAAAAGAAAAAGTAATGATATCAGCCTAGTCAAAGAGGTAGAGATGGGAGTCCATTTGGCCTGAGAGAGAAAGAGAAGATCCCTGGTTGTCAGCTTAGGAAACCCTACTTTTAGCTCTGATGGCGGCTTCCTCAATTTAAGTTCTTTAAATGTTCCTGATTCTAAATCACTCCCCTCCCTCCCACTGCACGCGTGCTCAGTCATGTCCAACTCTTCAAGACCATAGGGACTGTAGCCCGCTAGACTCCTCTGTCTGTGGGACATGGGATTCTCCAGGTAAGAATACCGCAGTGGGTTGTCATGCACTCCTCCAGAAGATCTTCCTGACCCAGGGATGGAACCCAGTCTCCTGTGTCCCTTGCATTCCAGGCAGATTCTTGACTGTGAGCCACAGGGAAGGCCCTCTCCCTCCTCCTAAAATAGTGCTAGTGAGTTCATTTTTCTTGCACCTAATAGAGGGATTGTGAAGCTCAGTAATTTGGTCCAATCCTTCTCAGTTGCCAAGCACTGTACTAGTTCCAGATGTTCATCAAATAAATTGAACTCACAGGACTTTGAGGCCTAGTAGGGATTCTGGTAGGGGGAAAAAGTACAGTGTGTCGTACTATAAAGGAAGTGTTAAAAGAATCTGAGAGGGGAACAGCATTGATTTCTTCAGGGGAATTTTGGGAAGATTTCACCAAGGATGTGGCATATGATCTAAACCTTGAGTGGGATTTTAGTGGATTTGGTGGGATAATGCATTTCAAGCAGAGGAAAGGGTACTTCCTACTGAGAAGGCAGGGAGGTTATATTAAGATATTACTTCTACACCTCACTGCCTCTCTAATTTTCAACCAGGCTTCAGAATGACAAGCTGGTTTGCTCCCTATGATCCATGGGCCACATCCAGCCCGTTGCGTTTTTGTACAGTACAGCCTGCAATCTAAGGATAACTTTTGCATTTTAAAATAATGTCTGGGAAGTGCGCTCGGCGGCCCCGCGGATCTGTCTCTTGCTTCAACAGTGCTTGGACGGAACAGACCCAGGGACGCCCCTTGCCCCAGCCTCCGACTACCCTCCAACCTTTTCTCCAGTCGCAACCTCCGGAGTCAGCCACTCAGCTGTCCGCGATCACCGGGACCAGCCACCATTTTTTAACTCCTTATTACCGACCAATCATGAGCTCCCAGATTCGTCAGAATTATTCTACCGAGGTGGAGGCCGCTGTCAACCGCCTGGTTAACATGCAACTGCGGGCCTCCTACACCTACCTCTCCCTGGGCTTCTATTTCCACCGCGACGATGTGGCCCTGGAGGGTGTGGGTCACTTTTTTCGCGAATTGGCCAAGGAGAAGCGCGAGGGCGCGGAGTGTCTCTTGAAACTGCAAAACCAGTGTGGCGGCCGCGCCCTCTTCCTGGACGTGCAGACGCCGTCTCAAGATGAGTGGGGTAAAACCCAGGACGCTATGGAAGCTGCCCCTCTCGTAGAGAAGAACCTGAATCAAGCCCTGTTGGATCTGCATGGCCTGGCTTCTGCCCTCTGAGACCCCCACATCTGTGACTTCCTGGAGAACCACTTCCTAGATGAGGAAGTGAAACTCATCAAGAAGATGGGTGACCACCTGACCAACCTCCGCAGGCTGGCGGGTCCCCAGGCTGGGTTGGGCGAGTATCTTTCGAAAGGCTCACCCTCAAGCACGACTAGGAGCTTCTGGAGACCAGTGGCCGTTGAAGAACCCACCTAACATCAGGGCGGCCTGAAGCCCATCTCTGCAGCCACTAGGCAGCTTTTTAACACCCTGGAGCCCTCTCTCAAGCCTTGGACCAAATGGAAACAATAAAGCTTTTTGCAACAACAACAACAAAAATAATAATGTCTGGAAAAAATCAAAAGAAGAGTAATCGTTCATGACATGTGAAAATAACATGAAATTCAAATTCTGTTCTCTGTTAATAAAGTTTTATTGGAACACAGCCACCCTTATTCCTCCACATATTGTGTACAGTTGTTTTCACACTGCAACCTTGGAGTTAACTAGTTGCAACAGAAACTACATGGCCTAAAAAGTCTAAACTATTTCTATCTGACCCTTTGCAGAAAAAGGCTGTGGACCCATGCCTTATACTTTAGCCTCCAAAGGTTTCCTTTGAACATTTGGGATGTGAAGTTGCAACCTTCAGAGAGGTTACATCAGATATCCATTTATAGACAAAATGGTGTATTAATATGTACTTTGTAGGGTTGTTTTGAAAATCATCCATAATACTCGTCAAGTGAGAAAGAGACATGGAATTATTTACGTATTTTGGACCCCATATTATATACAGACACAGATATAAAGACATTGATATAGACAGAAAAAAACCTGAAGAAATAAGCAAAGAGCTATAGGTAGTAATTACTTCTGAGATGTGAATTATGGAGAACTTTATTTAAAAACTTGGACTGCAAGGAGATCTAACCAGTCAATCCCAAAGGAAATCAGTCCTGAATATTCATTGGAAGGACTGATGCTGAAGCTGAAGCTCCAATACTTTGGCCACCTGATGGGAAGAACTGACTCATTGGAAAAGCTCCTGATGCTGGGAATGATTGAAGGTGGGAGGAGAAGGGGACGACAGAGGCTGAGATAGTTGTATGGCATCATCAACTCAGTGGACATGAATTTGAGTTAGCTCTGGGAGTTGGTGATGGAAAGAGAAGCCTGGCATTCTGCACTCCAAGGGTATGCAGACACTCAGACACGACTGAGTGACTGAACTGATTTAAAAACAGCAACATTAATAATATCAATAATAACCAAGTTATAGTGACTGTTCACTGTATGCCAAGCACTGTGCTCAGTGCTTTATAACATCTTATTTAAATTTCTCAGGAGTCCTATGATATGAGAACTATCATTGCCCTTATTAAACAAATAAGGAAACAGAGGCTCAGAAGAGTTAAGTAAGACATCCCAAATCACCCAGCTAGTGTCAGTAGAGTCAGAATGTAAACGCAGTCAGTTTGAATCCAGTGCTTTCTCGCTTTGCAGCACACCACTCTTTCAATTCTTACGTATTTCTTGTTAGAACTTTTAAACACTGACAACCTTTTACTTTTGTAATTAGGAAAGACACATACTTTATAGGTAAATATGTAGGGACTTCCCTGGCAGTCCAGTGGTAAGACTCTGTGTTCCCAAGGCAGGTGGCCCAGGTTCGATCCCTGGTCAGGGAACTAGATCCCACATGCTGCAACTAAGAGTTGCATGCCACAAAAACAAGGAAGATTCTACATGCCACAAGGAAGACAGAAGATTCCATGTGTGGCAGCTAAGACCCGGTGCAGACAAATAAAGAAACATCTTAAAAAAATAAGTAAATATGTTAGTACATAGCATGGTGCCCTGGCACATAGTGATTGTTGTTGATAATGATGATAAGGAGGAAGATGACGATGACAACTTACATTTATTGACCTCTTCTTGTGATCCAGGTTCTAGTATAAGGTAGCAGGCACTTTGCTAATTTAATAGAGGAGGTATTTGGTAACTTGTTATTCCTATAACCATCAGATGTTCCTCAGAGCTCCAGAGATGGGCTAGGGATGTGTGGATCTGGGATGGAGTATGACCTCACAAGTCTTCATTCCAAGGGCTAGGGAGAAGCTGTTCTTAATACTTCTACTTCCGTGTCTACTCTTACTCACTCCCATTAGGTGGCCTGGGAATGAATAAGTATAGACGGGTGGACCAGATAGCTGCCGTGTCCAGTGAAGAAGGGTTCTAGTCTGATTCCAGTATTTATTTTTCAGCTCTGTGATCTTATGCGAGGTCTTACATTGTCACAGTTGGGCATATTTGTCCTGTTTTTCCAATTCCCCCTTGTATAGCAGGATGTTAAGTGTTTGAGGGTGCTAGGAAGGCCCTGCTGCCCTACTGGCAGGCCTCCCATAGTCTGAGAGTCTCTCATGAAAGATTCGTTTCTTTGGGTTAAAGCTTTGCCAAGGAGAAGCAGCACATTAAGCCACTGACACGGTAGTGATTCAATTTCATGAAATTGTAAGATGTTAGAGCTAAGGAACCACCTAGAGTCTAAAGCCTCGTAGTTCCTACCACTTAACCCATTCTTTCCTATTTCCATCCACAATGGGAGAGATATCCCAGCTCCTGTCTAAGCTAATCCTTCTCCCCATACTCTGGATCCCACCCACCTTCCTTCTCAAAGACCTCCCTTTATCCATTATACCTCCCTTTTCCATACCACCACCTCCCTGGCTCTGCTGGCTTCTTTCCATCAGTATTTAAATAAGCTCAAGTCTCCCTCATTTAAAAAAAAAATAAAATGAAATAAAAAGCCTCTTGGGTCTCATACCCCTCTTGAGCTACTGCCTTGCCTCATTTCCTTGCCTGCCTTGCCTTCTTTCCTTCTCAGCCAAACTTCTTATGAGAATTGCCTATAAACTCTAAGAGGCAGGCAAGAGAACCTCAGGGTTTTAGGATAGGCATATGTTTTGGGGGCCTGGTACAGCCTAGAGGAGGACGAGTAAGTGGCACAGAAAGAGGCTGGGGATGTGGGAGGTTCCTATGGCCAAACTACCTATTCCATACTTTTACCTAAAATCAATACTAACCTTTCACACCAACTAATAATTTATATTGGTTTGGGTACCCTCTCTGAGTATAGCACCAAGGTACTGTGGGGGATACCGTCTAGGACCTACCACATCACATCACTGCCTTTGACTTCTTCACAGTTTCATCTGGGGGGCAGGATATACACACTCAATGAAGATATCAATACAGGCAGTGCATGATTAAGGCTAAATGAATGATACAGATTTGTGGTCCTCAGAACATAGCATCAGCATTACTTTGGAATTTGTTAGCAGTGTAAATTCCCTGGCTCTACCTCAGCCCTACTGAATCAGAGACTGAGGGGTCCCAGAACCTGTGTGTGTTTTAAAATGCCCTTGAGTAAGCAAGGCTAGCATGTACTGTACTGTGCTTAGTCATTCAGTTGTGTTCAACTCTGCAACCCCATGGACTGTAGCCCCCTAGGCTCCTCTGTCCATGGGGATTCTCCAGGCAAGAATACTGGAGTGGGCTTCTATGCCCTCCTCCAGGGGATCTTCCCAACCCAGGGATCGAAGCCAGGTCTCCTGCATTGCAGGTGGATTCTTTACTGTTTGAGCCACCAGGGAAGCCCACCCTTGAGTAAAACAATAGACAATTTCAGATCATTTCCAAACAAATTGTACTTCTCTGCTGGTTGAAGAGCAGGAAGGATCTGAAGTGAACTGGAAACTCGATTGTTATTAATAACAATACTCAAACACGAGCACACAAGGACTGGGGTGGGATAGCTTGAATTTTGTCTGATAGTAAGTTGGACATGAGCTTAAGCCAAAGTTGGTTTTGTTACCAACAGGTTACAGAAAGAAAAACATAAACAAACAAATAATAAATAAAATGCCCTCCAGGTGGTCCTGATGCAGAGCCACAGACCCAGGGCTGTGGGCAAGTGGGACCAGTGGGGCTGGAGGGTTTGGTCAGACTTACAGGGTACGCAGCACTTAAATTTGATTCAGTGAGACAGAGCGAAGGGTAGAGGGTGATCCGGGAAGGATGAACCTGGTGAGTGAATGTTTCAGGGTTGGAACACATAAACAACAGAAAAGCTGGAGGGAGAGGGTATGGTGGATGAGGAAGGTGGAGACCTGGAGCCCTACCCTGGAGGAAGGCAAGGTCCCTGCAGAGGAGGAGGGAGGAGCCAGTGAGCCTTAAACACAGCTATCCTGTGGGGAAATAGAAACCTCTTCAGGTTCTCGCTATAGCAAAGGCTCCACCTCCCACATCTCATTTCTTTCTCTCCTTTACCTTGGCTGGCATTCTCTCATAGCCTCTCATCTCCAGAAGCGAGGATCACCCCTCTCCTTTGATCTTCGCTGCTCTGATCGAGAATCGTGTCTTTTCCCCTGCCTCCCCCATCAGTACTTCCTCCTTCCTCCTCCTAATTCATCTCCTCGCTCCTGCTACAAATGAGAAATTATAAACCACTCCTTTGAAATAAATGTTCCTAGAGAGGCTACATGATATGAACAAGTTCCTATTGAAAGCGTCAGGGGAGCTACACCTGCCTCTTAGATTCTGACAGTGTGTACCAGGAACTCATTCAGCGTGAATCAGAGGTCGGTTGTCGGAGCAGGTTTTTCACTGCGCCTCGAAGTTCAGTTCCACTGGGGACCCGCGCGGAAGGCTGATGCGCGCTGTGGTTGGAAGCAGCTCTCCGTTGAAAGTCCGTTTCCAAGAGTGAAGGAATGCTGGGTGGCCTTGTTTCCCAGAGGGACCTTCTCTCGAGATAAAGACTCCAAAGGCACCTTTAGGCTCTGCTGTTTAGAGCACCTGGTTCCTGAAGAGGCAACTCGATGTTACAGGATGTGCAGTAGTGGGTGATGAAAGCACAAGGGATTCCCTCTTAAAAGTTTTCATGATAGGGCCGAAGTTTTTTGTTTTGCCTTTTTTTTTTTTTGGACACACCTGCCCTCCGCAGTGAAAGTGCAGAGTCTTAACCACTGGACCACGAGGGAATTCCCAGAAGACTGAGGTTTTAAGCTTGAGCTCTTCTGTTTGCTAGCCAGGAGAAAGGGAAAGTGTTAGTCGCTTGGTCTTATCTGCTCCGTCTTGTCCAACTCTTGGTGACCCCATGGACTGTAGCCCGCCATCCCCCTCCATCCATGGAATTCCACAGGCAAGAACACTGGAGTGGGTTGTCCTTTCCTTCCCCAGGGGATCTTCCTGACCCAGGATCAAACCCAGGTCTCCTGCATTGCAGGCAGGTTCTTTACCATCTGAACCACCAGGTGATTTGGTCTGATTTGTTTATCTCCTCTTGCTGCCTTGTTTGTAAAATAGGGATAATGGACCCCACCTGACAGAGTCGCTGTGCAGATCAAAGGAGAGGTGAGCGCACACCATAAACGGCCCGTCAGGTCCGACTTCGGGGATGGCCTTTGAATCAGTTCCCGCGTTCCTCCACCCTCTCCACACTCCATTAGATCCTGTCCGATGTTGTGAACTGGCTTTCCCCAAATATGATTTTTATTATGTGGCAGGATAATACTGCAGGATATTATCCTCTCCCACTCCATCTCATCTCCCAACATTTCTTTTCATCCTTTACCTTTCAGTCACTAAAGTCGTATGAAGAACAAGAAAAACAGAGACAAGCTGGAGCTCCTCCAACCTTTCACCACTTCCAAACCGGGAGACACATCGCAGCCTAGACAAGGGGCTTAGGGCTGGGCCCCTCGTGGAGTGGGCCTGCACACCTCAGGAACAGAGACATCTCAGGGGACCCAGCACGGAGAGTGACAACAGCTCCCGTCCCCAGGGCTTGCTAAACCTCACGGAACCTGGTCTCCACTCCGAGCATGGCAGGGCTGGCCCACCCTTGCTGAGGTGCTGTTTTCACCATAGGGTGGAATGGGGTTTGGAAATCAAGTTCTGTTTTGGTTCTTGAATATTTTAGTCTGATGCTTGACATTTAAAAAGCTGTTGCTGACCATGTGGTTTCCCTAATCAAAGGGCCTCAGTGACTTACTGTCTTCACACTCAAGTCCATATGTCATCCTGTCACCTAGGCTCTCTACTGTCTAATCAGCCCTCTACTCATCCTAGTCAGTCTGTCAGGTTCCCCAGTCTCTTCTTCCAGCCCAGACCTGGTCCTGACCTCTGGCTGGGTCTAACCCACCACCCAGTAGGGAGGGTCCTCAGTGCATTATCTCACAAACACACCTTTACTTCCTGCGGTTCCTCTCACTGCTGACGGCCCCACAGGAAAGAAATGCAGCTATGGGAGCAGAGTTCTGGAGTCATGCTGGTCCTCCCTGCCCTTTAATCTACACATCAGATCAATCCCAACACCCAGTAGGGCCTATTTCCTAAATGGTTTTGAACCCTGTTTCTTTCTCTCCGTTTTCAGCCCCACCACTTCAGTTCTGGCCTCATTATCTTTTATTCTGACCATGACTCTGCCGCCTTCTGTCCCCCACCACTCACTTCCCTCCCCTCCCCAGCCTTCCCACTCTGCAATCAAAAGAGGTAACAGAATATAGGGGTGAAGAGTCTGGTCTTGAAAACCAAAAATCGTCTTCCTGCTCCTCCTGCTGGAGTGACCTTGGGCAAGTTTGTACCTCCCTCTGGAACTGATAAAGGTCATTGTGAGGTTAAGGTTTACAAACTGCAGTTGGCCCCAAATAATGTGAGACACTGTTATGCTTATCTTTCCCAAATGCAAATGTGGTATGTCATCGCCCCTGAAATCTTTTCTGATTGCCTCATCCTCTGAATAAAGTCCAGATTCCATAGAATGTCCTCCAAATGGCTTCGAGATCTGATCTCTAGACCATCTAACTACCTTATTTCCCATCAATCATCATCTGCCCTCTACACTGGCCTCCTGTGTCCTTCCTAAAGAGCCTTGGCATGCTGTCCCTTGCAACTGCAGAGCCTTGGCTCCCTTGTAACCCACTGAGCCCTTCTTCATTCCCTGGGAGGATGACACTCTCTGCATGCTACTTTACACAGGCCTCTGTTGTTATACTCATCACACTCTAATACACATTTTTCTTTATGTGTCTACCTCCCCCATAAGACTACAAACTGCTTGAGGGAAGGAATGACATCCTACTCATCTTTCAGGCCTGTAATAGATGTTTCCAAAAAATTTCATTCAATGCATTAATGAATCAATAAATAAAAACTATGTTCATCCCTGCTTCTGGGAGTTACCCCCCCAGTGACTTCCTACTTGGCATGCCACCCTGTACCCTCATTTGTTTAGATGATACCAAACCTTCACATCAAATCAAGACCCACCAAATCAAGACTACTCAAATGGACCCCTTGTGTGTGTGTGTGTGTGTGCGTGCGCTCAGTCGTGTCTGACTCTTTGCAGCCCTATGGACTGTAGCCTGCCAGGCTCCTCTGCCCATGGAATTTTCCAGGCAAGAATACTGGAGCGGGGTACCATTTCCTACTCCAGAAGATCTTCCCCACCCAGGGATCTAACCCATGTCTCTTGCATCTCCTGCATTGCCAGATGGATGCTTTACCACTAGCGCCACCTGGGAAGCCCCAACTGGACACCTTGGATAATATCAAGCAGGCCTCTTGGACATGACCATGTTCTGCCCTATACTGGAGCCCTGCTCACATAGATCAGCACCAGTGTTAGTCACTCAGTCATGTCCCACTCTTTGTGACCCCATGGACTGTAGCCCACTGGGCTCCTCTGTCCATGGAATTCTCCAGGCAAGAATACTGGAGTGGGTTGCCATTTCCTTCTCCAATCAGCACCAGTTCCTTATTAAAGTATAGGAGGGCAGCATTTAGCTCTCCTGAGCTCCTTCTCCTTCATGGCCTTCAATACAGAGGGTGTTCAGTGTCTATTAAATGAGTGAGTAAAAGAATGTATGGAAGAAGGAACAAATGAATTAAGTCTCCCTGTCTTAATTTTCTGTAGCAGTTACCTGTTTTGACAGACTTGGGGATATATTCATATATGATCTTGGCTTTTTGTCTTATGTGTTCTCACTGCAAGAGATTGTAAGCCCAAGACTCATATTGCTTTTCTATTTCCCGTAACCCTGATCACAATGCTGGAAAAAATGGTGCAGATTTTGTAAATATTTCTTGAGGAATCGACTCAGCCTCTTCGACTAGTAACGCAAGTAACAGACTGTACAGAAGGAGAAATTGGTCTGGTGTATTACAACACATTCTACCCAGCATTGCACTTCTTCACGTCACTGTTTTTCTCCTGTTCCACTCTTGTTTAAGTTTGTTTCTCTAGCCTGCAGCTAAACGTTACAACCAGCTTAGTTCTCACTACTCTCACCCTATTCAATGCCAATAGCACTTTTCCTGGGGTTCCTTCCTCAGTTAATGCCTGCTATTGCCTGTTCCTATTCAAAATCAACCCTGAAGATGAACCTGTAGTCTTATTGTCAGCCTGCAGGCCTGGTGAGATCAGAATGATTTTCTTATAACAAAAACAGCAGCAACAACAATAAGAATAGCTACCACTTAGTGAGAGCTTGTGATATTGCAGGTGATGAGCTAACTGCTTAAAATATTTTTATATTTAAAAATATTTAGTAATAATATCTGATTATATTTTATCATAAGAGTTGCATAGTTTAGAAGTATATGGAATAAAACATCAAATGCTAAACAAAAGGTCCTACTGATTAGCACAAGGAATTGTATTCAATATCTTGTAATAAACTATAATGGAAAAAAATCTGAAAAAGGATATATATATATATTTATATGTATTACAGAATCACTTTGCTGTATACCAGAAACTAAAACAACATTGTAAGTCAACTTTACTTCAATTAAAAAAATTTTTTAAATTAAAAACTCAAATGCTGAACATTTTTTCCTGGATTTTATTAATTAATTCTCTGAACAATAATGATAACTAATAAATAGGCACGTTTTGTACACTTCAGATATATTAACTTATTTTAAGTTGCACCATAATTTGTTGAGGTAGACTTCTTGTTCTTATCACCACTTCACAGGTGAGGAAACTGGGGACAGAGAGGCATAGAGAGATTTACTAGCTTGCTGAAGTTACAGTGGTGGAAGTGGCTGAGTTTCAATTCAGATTAAGGATGTCTCGTTCTACTGTCTATATTCTTCATTACTATGTTTTACTGCCTATGTGTGCATGCTAAGTTGCTTCAGTTGTGTCCGACTCTTTTGTGACCCTATGGACTAAAGCCTGCCAGGCTCCTCCATCCATGGGATCCTCCAGGCAAAAATACTGAAGTGGATTGCCATGCCCTCCTCCAGGGGATCTTCCCAACCCCTGGATGGAATCTGTCTCCTTTATTGGTAGGTGGGTTCATTACAACTAACGCCACCTGAGAAGCCCATTTTATTGCCTATGGAGTAGTGCTAATATTACTGTCACTTTATAGATTTATTTATTCATTCAGCAAATATGTATTGCCAGGTGTCCGAGGAGCCTCTAGGGATATTATAGTGAATAAGGCCAAGTCCCTGTCTTCATGGGGTTTCCAATCTATATGAGGAAACTGAGGCCAGTAAGTAATTGAGTACTGCTGTTCAGGCTGAATACAATAGTGCTGGGACTTTTGGGTCTGACTCTAAGGCCAATGATCCTAACCTTTGGCCATATTGCTTTTCTGAACAAATTCTGTATCAAAGACCCTGGAGGACCTGCTAAGCGTTACTGGAGGTGGCAAGGGGTGGTGACACTGAGTTGTACCTGCAGCTATCACAAAGGTAGAATTCACCTCTGATGGAGGCACTCAGAGCCAGAGAGATTGCTGAGAAGCCCAGCCGCACTGCTGACTTTGGGCATTGCTTTACTCCCTGGTGGCCCAGAGGTAAAGAATCTGCCTACCAGTGCAGGAGATGTAAGAGACCTGGGTTCAGTCCCTGGGTCGGGAAGATCCCCTGGAGAAGGAAATGGCAACCCACTCCAGTTTTCTTGCCTGGAGAATTCCATGGACAGAGAAGCCTGACAGGCTACAGTCCACGGGGTTGCAAAAGAGTGGGACATGATTTAGCACCTGAACAACAAATGACTCATCTCTAAACGTGTTTCTGGTCCTGTTTCTTCTTTTAGCATGACCAGAAACAGTATTTAATAATCCTCCTCTCTACAGTCTCCCTGATGACAGTCTTCCCTGGATCCCCCTGCCACCTCCCCACCAAATTTCAAGAGCTTCATGGCCCTTACAAGGGAGAAATTCCATGTGAACTCAGTCTCTCATACGCTGTCCCATTCCTCCAGTCTGGGTCAGTCTGTCTGAGTCACTGGGACAGTTGGTGTCCTTGTACGTCTTTCCTTTTCACTCAGCATTCAGCCTAGGTCTGTTTCGCAAACTCATATCCCTATGACATCCTCCCCCAGTTCTTATTATCATGCTTCACTCGTGAGGCACAAAATACAAATGGTGTACATTCTGGAAGAATCAGGTCTATTGCTGAGAGCAGAGGAAGTCAGTCTGCTGGCCCTTCCCTGAGCACACTTTCTGGTGAGGATGATATATGGCTGAGCAGTGTGGGGAGCCTGGCTGTGTAACGCGAGCAAGTGCTGATCTGAGGATGGGCTGGGGATCCTGGGAAGATCCCAGCCTTCCTTCCTGAGAGCTGAGATCTGGGGACTTGGAAAGTGAGGGAACTATGGACAGGAGTGCCACCAAGAGTGCTGCAGGCAGGCTGAGGTTGGGCCTCACTCCTTCCCGCAACCCTGGGAACACAAGAACCTTTCAGATTTCACAGCCATCTGGGCAGAGGGGAGGGCGCAGTGCCTAACTGCTTCGCCCTCAGGGAAATGTCCTGTGCCCTACAGATGTGGGATTCCCCATCACTCAGGCCCTCGGGAGCTCTCTGAAGACCTCTTATGACTCTTAAGTCCCCATAGGACAAACCCAAGAGGGAGATGGTCAGAGGCGTGAGAGGGGTGGTGGAGAGAATTTACACTCCCTCCCTGTGTCATACTGTGTGACTTACTCCTGTGTCTAGAACAGCTATTTTTCAGGGATGTACAGAAAAAACAACAAGTTTACTCTTAGTCCAGATTCCTTACAAGACAAGGACTTGTGTGCAGGTGATTAATTGGGGGAAGTGATGCTAAGGAATAATAGAGCGGCGGGGGATGCAGATAGAGGGAGGGTGCCTGTGAAGACTAAATCAGGGAAGAAAGAGAAGCCAATCCATGATGACTTTTGTTATCCGATTATCATTGTGGGCAACCAGAACTCAGTCCTACCTACGACCCTCTAAAGAGCCCTTGTACAATGCCTCAGACTTGGGAGCCTGAAGGATGGAAGAGGGAAGTATTAGTTTGCCAGCTTCCACTCCCCATTGATCAAGTGTGGTTCCTTGGGTGTTAACATCCACATACTTCCAGGTTTGCATGTGTATCAGAACGGCTGAACAGGTCTGCAGGCAGGGAGGGCAGAGAAGCCAGAAAGATAAAGCCATTGCTGCTCAGGGCACCTGAAGTTACAACATTGTCAGATTTCGCTGGTTTACAGCTCCTTTCTGCCTCCGTGGCTGAAATGGTAAAGTGGGCCCAGATGTGGATGTGGTGCCCTGAATTCAGGGGAGGAGTGCTCTTTCCACAACCTGCCTTCTGATTCAGCTCCCCCAGATCCTTCTAAGTTCAGTTCAGTCCTCTCCCATGAGGTTCTCCCAAAGGAATCTGGTTATAGCCAACTTTTCTCAACTCCTGGAGCACAGTCACTTAATTAGCATTTATATCTTGCTTGATTTATGTTATATATTATAATGGTCTCACTCTTTGGATGATGACTTGAAGGCAAAGACTTAATTCACCTCACTCCTAGGGCCTTCAGAGTTGTAGATGTAAAACAGGCCTGTCAATCAGTGTTCATGTAATTGAATGGTATAAACATTATTAGCAATAAGAGCTCTGCAGTTTTCAAGCATCTGTTTGAAAGCATTTGCTTTTTGTTGGCGTCATAGACTAAGCTATAGAGATGGAAGAGGTGAATATGGGTGAAGGTTTTGTTTAGGGCTCTAGATTATAAATGTAGCCACTGGAACCATTATGCTTTCCTACAAAGTCTGTAAGTTATCTCTAGCAGAAAATGTATCCTGTGACCTTCTCTTTGAGAACATGACACGTGCTGGACTGAATGCCCCAGCTGGTCATTTCTTCCTGTGCCCTTGCTGTCACTTCAGCCTGCCTCACCCTCTCCTTTGTAAAGCCTTTTGGGGCTAGATCCACTCAAGCCACTGAATATTGACCCAGAAACTTCTAAGGATAACTCCAGGATTCTGTCCTTTCTCCTGGGAAAAAAAAAATAAAAACAATCAGATTTTCTTCCCCATGTTCTCGAGAGTTAGAATTAGTGAAGGATTTGCTCTGCTCTATTTGTATTCTTTTGCCTATTCCTTGCTGTTGACCATGGCACACATGGAAAAATGGGGGATAAAGGGGGTGGTCTGTATCACTGGAACTAAGATTGCTATTGTCTGGACGAAAATGTAACTACTGGTCTTTTGGGAATTCAACCAGTGACCTTGACCTCATTGGCACAATGCTTTAGCTGACACAGGCTAGCCCATGATGCACTATCTACAGCAAAGGAGGGGAGCCCTGGACATGAATAACAGAAGCCATAGGTAACTCAACAAACAGCTAGCGAGGCTGTATGGCGTGCCAGGTCTGTGTTACACAGGAAGCTGTGTAACGTATTTGGTATTAGAAATCCTGGGTTTGAATGGCAGCTCTGCCACTTAATATCTATGTGCCCTTAGGTGAGTCATTTGACCTCCAAATATCTTAGTTTCCTCATGGGTAGAATAGAAACACTAATTTTTTGCCTACTGGGATTTTTGGAAGAATCAGATGAGATATATGTGAAAGTACTTTTAAAAAGTTGAGTCTGAAGTATTATTTGTATTTATGTAAAGATGAACTGTGGTGTTGGAGAAGACTCTTTGAGAGTCTCTTGGACTGCAAGGAGATCCAACCAGTCCATTCTGAAGGAGATCAGCCCTGGGATTTCTTTGGAGGGAATGATGCTAAAGCTGAAACTCCAGTACTTTGGCCACCCCATGTGAAGAGTTGACTCATTGGAAAAGACTTTGATGCTGGGAGGGATTAGGGGGAGGAGGAGAAGGGGACGACAGAGGATAAGATGGCTGGATGGCATCACTGACTCGATGGACGTGAGTCTGAGTGAACTCCGGGAGTTGGTGATGGACAGGGAGGCCTGGCGTGCTGCGATTCATGGGGTCGCAAAGAGTCGGACAGGACTGAGTGACTGAACTGAACTGAAAGATGAACAACACCCAGTCTCTACCTTTAGGGCTGTTAAATTTTTGGCTGAGTCTGGTGGGGCTAAATTTCTCCCAAAGAGAAAAATGTCCTTGAGGAACAAAGTCAGGCCCCAGCCCATTGGAACAGAAGCAAACTTTCTTGTGGGAATAATTCTTCCCTCCATAGGGGTCTCTCTAGCTTCCTAGCCATGTTAGGTCATCTGAATGGTTGGCAACTAACCACTAGGCGAGGGCCCCCACGCCTGGATAATGCATATGTAAATTATGCAGAACTGACAGATACATTTGGGTAGATCCCCAAATAAGACAGGGCTTCCAAGGTGGCACTGGTGGTAAAGAACCTGCCTGCCAACACAGGAGACGTAAGAGACCTGGGTTTGATCCCTGGGTTGGGAAGGTCCCCTGGAGAACGAAGTGGCAGCTCACTCCAGTATTCTAGCCTGGAGAATCCCATTGACAGAGGAGCCTGCTGGTCCATAGGATAGAAAAGAGTCAGACATGACTGAAGCAACTTAGCACACACACTACTTAGGAAATGTATAGATATTCCAGAGCAAGTCATCTTAGGCAAATGGCTTAAAAATCACATTTGGTGGTATGAGAGAAACCTTCTCCCCACAAATCCTACTTGATTTAAGAAGATGTGTACATTCTTACTAGGGACCAGTCAGACCTTTCACAACTGATTAAGTTGTAGAAATACGCCCTCATTAACATGTTTGGCTAATATGGAACAAAACATACTAAGTGAGAAACTAGTTACCCAAGTTTGGGAACCCTGTAAAGTAATTAGAGTTCAGAAAAAGTTGACCAAAAATACCGGAGACCTTTAAAACAAACCAAGATTGGGGAGGTTAGGGGATTTAATTCATTAGAAAAATCACCAAGCCAGGAATAAATGAAAAAATTGAAGATGAATGAAAAAAGGTATGCTATTTACTCCTTTGACCTTTACTGAGTGTGATGGTGGCAGGAAAGTTCTAGCTGCTAGGGTAGGTGGTAGATCCTCATTACCTGGAGGGCATACCTATCTCAGCCCCTGAGGACTCTCAGCTGAAACCTTTACTGGATCTTGTAGTGGATATCACTCCCCACAGTGATACCTGGGAAGGTGTGCCCCCCTCAACCCCACCCATACACACATACTCGGGGGCCAGCTTGCAGAAAATGAGATGACTGATATTTGTGAGGGTGGTGAAAATTCAACACCTAGCCTCAAGGTGGGACAACTCCATGTTGTCATTCAAGAACTAGAGCTCCTCCCCCACCATCAGACTTAGGCTGAGCCCACAGCTGATCTCAGCTTACCCTATTCTGTTTTCCTCATTCCACAGGTCTCACCTGAAAGTACGCTCTCATTAAATCACATGATAAGAACTTTCATTTTAGGCTGTGCGTCTAAGGACCCCAACTTACAGCAAAGAGCAACATCACAGCAGTTTCCGCCATCCAGAAGCTCAAGGATCCTGACACATAAACAGGTACTTCCAGTGTAGAGTCATGGTGATATTGTCAGAAAATACACAGTGCTCTGGGAACATGGGTGCTCATAGAGAGCTTTTAGAGTTGAAAACTTCTAAGCCGAGAATTGGAGTGTGACTGAGAGTTGGCCGGGTAAGGAGGTGGGGGAAAACGTTTGCCCTGCAGAAGAAAAAGGCACAGAGGTAAGAAGTATGGGAGACACTGCAAGATACATCCTCAAGACTGCAAAGGGTTCAGTAGGACTGAAGCCGCAGGTGACAATGGCAAGGAAAAAGAGCAGAGAGGTAAGATGGTCCAGATTATGAAGGGCCTAGTGACCTATTAGCAAGCTTGTACTGTGTCCAGGCAAAGGAAAAACAATGAAGGGTTTTAAGCAGAGGATACATGATAAGGCTTCTCTTTTAAGAAGAATTCCTGGGTAATAGAATGGTGAAGGGACTTAAAAGGGCAAGGCTAATGGTAGGAAACAACAGCAGTCAATATTTCAGTTTTAATGCAATGGTTATGGGCTAAAGCATCAGCATTAGAGAGATAGGGATTTAAGTTCCAACAACAAACCCACCCAGGTTGGGCAAGTTATTTATTCTCTCTGAGCTTCAATTGCCTTGACTGTAAAATGGGACTATTAACAGCGTTAAAACTCTCAGAGTAGGCATAAACATTGGAAGATCTAATGTATGAAGAGGATTTTATTACTTTTTTATAACACTTTGGTACCATGGAAATACCATCAAAACTATCAATTATTATCCATGTGGTCTGAACTAGGGCAGTAGCAGTGAGAATGGAGAGAAGCAGATGGAGTTAAGAATTGGGGGAGGAGGAACTAAAGGGACATGTAAATCGGTTGGATGTGGAAATGAAGTAAAGAGAGGTGTTGATTTCCGGTTTGGGCAGCAAGTAGACTGCAACATCCCTCATAGCGATGGGACTTTTCAGGAGGAGGTGAGGATTCTGAATGGAAGCTATGGCCAGTTCTGAGCACGCTGCTTTTGAAGAGCCAGGAAATACACAAAGTGGAAATGTCTGGCAAGTAGTTGTCTCTGTGGCCTGGAGTTCAGGAGAGAACTCTGAACAGGAGACGCAGTGGGTGGAGTGTGTGCTGAGGACAGAGGAGAGGGTCAGGCTCCGTGCTGGACCGGGGAACAAAGGTGAGAGGACATGCCTTGTTGCTCAGGGAACTCACAGTCTGGTGGGGGAAGCAGATAATTAAACATTATTACAACACAATGGATATGTTTTTGAACTGAAGCTATGGGGGGCGGATCCCAGGGGTTGAAGGAACTGAGGATGGGCTGACAATTCCAAAGGTCAAAACTAAAATTGGAGGCTGTCAAGGGAGTGGGGTGGGGGTGGGGCAAGGAAGGAAAGGGCGGAACAGCTTAGAAAGTATTTTTTTTTAATATGCTAACTCTGGGACAAAATAATGGACTGTAACATCATCCTAGTATCAGGAAGAGCTTTAGTGCTCTTAAGTTCTGTGCCTTTTGGGCTGTGCTACAGTGGAATCCTCAGAGTTCTGAGTGGCCCCTGTGAGCGGAGACCACCACAGAGTGGGGAACTGAAACCAAACAGACACCCACTGTTCATCAGAGTGCCTGTTGTTGTTTTGGAAATTGGGATTTGGGGACTGTGTGCAAGCTTTTTCTGGAAAAGAGCTGTTGTACTAAACAAACATAAAAGCATAAAGCTATTGACTTAGGTCAATGTACAGATTAAGAATCTGACCATAGAGGTTAAGCAATTTGTTTAAGATTAAACAGCTAATTGGGCTTCCCAGGTGGTACTAGTGGTAAACAGCCTGTTTGGCTATGCAGGAGATGTAAGAGACATGGGGTTCCATCCCTGGGTTGGAAGATCCTCTGGAGGAGGGCATGGCAACCTACTCCAGTATTTTTACCTTGGAGAATCCCATGGACAGAGGAGCCTGGCAGACTAGAGTCCATAGAGTCACACAGACTCAGACACAACTGAAGCGGCTTAGCATTCATGCACTCACATAGGTGTACAGCTAATTAGGGGTCAAGCTGGGCCTAGAATCTAGATTTTTGATTCTCAAGCTAGTGTTGTTTCTTGCTGTATCTGAGACCTTGTAACTCCAATACTTTGGCCACCTGATGCAAAGAGCTGACTCATTTGAAAAGACCCTGATGCTGGGAAAGATTGAGGGCAGGAGGAGAAGGGGATGACAGAGGATGAGATGGTTGGATGGCATCACCGACTCAATGGACATGGGTTTGGGTGGACTCCGGGAGTTGGTGATGGACAGGGAGGCCTGGCGTGCTGTGGTTCATGGGGTCGCAAAGAGTCAGACACGACTGAGCAAGTGAACTGAACTGAACTTCTCATGTGCCCAGTCCACATTCAACTGCATTTTCAAATTTTTCTGAAGTGTAGTGAAAGAGATATATACTTTAAAATATCACAGGTATAAGGCATGGGAGGGATAATTTTATGGCATAGCAATCAAGATCAATGATGGCACATGGTCCTTCACAAGAAAAGACCTTTCACAGCTGAGACCCCTTGTGATTCCTATCAGGACAGTAGCAGAAACTTAACCCAGGAGCAAGCCTGTCAGTCTTGCTGGGGACCCAGGCATTGCTCCCTGTTGAGGAATCCCATTTCGTTAGAAATGATCTAAGTTTGAACAAACACCACAACCTGATGGTGTAAGAAATGTCTACTGTGACTTTTGTGAAAAAGATTATTCTCAAGAAAAGGTAAAATCATGACTCTCAACAGATTTAGAATGAACACTCATTAGAGGTTTTAATTCAGTCAGTGAGGGAATTAGGTAGATGCCACAACTGATTCAAAAGAGAATTCAGAAGAAAACCGACCCATTTCTAGATTAGGAATGTCGATATGAATGTGCAAAAAAGCTGAAAAACTGGCTTCTTTCTTAAGGGACATGAGAGCCAATTGAACCTCTACCAGGAGGGATGGAAATTTGCATGTCTATAGACAAGAAGTGTTTTTGCAATGTTATCAGTTATCTCTAATGTACAGAGTTGTATAATGTACAGCTCCCATTGAATCAAAATCAGATAACGCAAAATGGTATGCTATAGACAACACATAGTTTTCCAGTGATGAGAAAATTTTTTCCTACACCTACAAGGAAAGCAGAGACATCTGACAAACAAACATGGGTTTCTTGGGTTCCTTTCCCTATTGGCATATATATAAATACATGCATGTGTGTATTTACATACACTTTTAGAAATAAAAGTTTTATGAAACAGTACTTTGCCTTATCACATGCAACGTACCCTGATACTTTCTATTCTCATCTTAATGCGGGTACCTACACAAATTAATTTCATGACCGATCAATGGGTTGCTACCCACTCGTGGATCAAAAGTTCACATTTTGAAAGCCGGGGATTAGATCAGTGGTCCTCAAACTATCTCTTGAGAAATACCCATTTTGAAAAATTTTTTTAAAAATTTCCAACCCTTCATGTACAACTGACCTTTGAACAATGTTCAGGTTAAAGGGGCCAACTCACTGCAGTTGAAATCCAGGTGTAACTTAATATCTGTGGTTCTGCATCTGAGCATTCAACTAACCAGATCTTGTATAACGGTGGTCATATTTACTGAAAAAAATCAGCATGTAAGTGGATCTATACAATTCGAACTCATGTTGTTCAAAGGTCAACTGTTCCTCATAATTTTATAAAATAATAAAAATACTAGGAAAATGAACTGGAAAAAAATCCCCACAAATTTACAAAATGCAAGCTCAAATTTTTTATTATTAGATTCAACAGACAAAAAATTGGATGTTGGGGCAAGGCCAAATTCCTGTTAAAATTCTCAAATGCTTACTCAGTTTCCATTCCTAGTTCCCACACACTGGAATGGTGGTGGATTCCACTGGTCCTTGGACCACACTTTGAGTAGCACTGACTAAATGATCCCTAACCACCTCTGACAGTCTTGGAATTTTTTTCCTCCAGGAACCAGTACTCCCTTAGCATACCTCAGTCAGTGGGAGATTACTGAGTCATACCTGTGGCAATAAGAAGAGAGACACATCATACCATCTGGAACAGTGGCCTCACAGTAAGTGAAATGCCATATGGGTACTGGGAGGACTAACCCCAGAGGTGGTCCTTCATCTCCTTCCTGTTCATCACAAGCATGACCAGTCTGTTCTCTTCAGCTGTCCTTCTGTGTTCATTCCCTGTTCATCTGATGCATCTCATAGTACAGATATTTTTCTTTGAGTTTCTCAGTTTAAATTCCTGAAAGAACTTTATTGCCCTATTGAATCATCACTCTTGTTGATGCAAAGCTTTGTGTTCTACTGGGGTTACTTGACAAAATTCAGATCGCCTGCCTTTATATCAGGAGTCAGCTATGCATTTGATCCAAGGGCAGAGAAAAGGTCCTTGTAGTAGGGAACATGGCCACCCTCATTCAAGGCACAGCCACTTCCCTTAGCACAGCCGGGAATGGGAGGACGAAGCCAGTTGTCCTTTAAAAGAAAAATTGACCCATTCAAGATACATTTTATAATTCTCCATTCCAAACTCTGAATAATCTCGAGATGTTACTCCCCAGGAGACTAAAGAAGGGCAGCCCTGTTGTCGCAGCATCTCTAAAATAACTGCGGATACAGGCCCTTCTGTCTTCACCACTATCCTAACCTAGAACTAGATAATATTATGAAAAGACATTGGAGAATTTACCTATATCAGTGGGGTATTTCCTCATCTCTTTAAAATCAGAAACACTTTTGCCTTTGTGAAGTATACGTCTTAAGATCTTTGCAAGTCTTCAAGCTCTCAGTTAAAATAATAGTTGATTCTATCACCCATAAAATGCAGCCAAGCATTGTTCCAAAAGAGTGAGGACAAACTCAATGAAACATATTAGAACAACCAAGTTGTACTGAGATGTAGACAGTGGGCAGTAAGCAATTTCCTCTGAACAGCTAAGAGAATCACTGCCCAGCATAAGTCATTCTGGTGTCTGAGTAAATTACAAATCAATCCGTGTCCTCTGCTTTAAGGGTTGCTCATGAATAGTCATGACTAGTTATGTCAAATCCTTGAATGGTGAAGTTCTTATACCTCAGATCCATACCTTTCATTTACTTCATTTCGTGCCACACGAATGGACATGTTACTTGATGTTTAGATTTCACAGGCTCGTTCATATTTCTCATGATGGTGGTTTAGTCACTCAGTCCTTTGTGACCCCATAAACTGTAGTCTGCCAGGCCCTTCTGTCCATGAGATTCTCCAGGCAAGAATACTGGAGTGGGTTGCCATTTCCTTCTCCAAGGTATCTTCCCAACCCAGGAATCAAACCTGGGTCTCCTGCTTTGCAGGCAGATTCAAGATCTAATGTGTATAAAGTGGTTAATACTATATCTGCCACATAGCAAATACTCAATAGACATTAATTCTGACATACATATATATAAAACCTATACTATCTAGATTGCTTGAGTTATTTTTTGTGCATGTGGTTGTATTAATGCCTGCTTGAGTTATAGCTATCTTCATTATTCAATATGTTCTCCGCTCTTGCTTATATTCACAGAGCTATTGTTTTTCTGCAGCAATCTCTTCCACTAGTTTTCAAGCTCATCTTAGAAGGTCTTTTACAGTCTGGCTAACTCCCTACAGTTATTAGTATCGAGAATGCTCTGTGCACAGTGGGTACGCAGCAAAGGCTGCTGGCTGGCTGACTGACTGATTTACTACCAACTCCCCTCCATCCTATTAAAAGCTTTCATCACTGCAAATATAAGAACCTCCTTATCTACATCTCCTGCCATCCAGAACAGTCTTCCTAGATCTCCCTGCCTCATTGACTCACCATCTCATTTCACCCTTTCTTCCTTTTCCTGGACATTCTAACTTAGTTCTTCTCCCCAGACTATCATTTTAAGTCAGTGCACACATTTTTAGTTTTGGAAAATGCTTCCCATTTGCTCCTGAGTGTTAATTTGGCCATACCCATTTCTATGGAGCCTAGCTGTATAAATGAGACAATGGCTCCAAGAGCCACTTGTAAAAAAGAAAAAAAGAGAAGTTCCATGCAGACTGTCAGGGATATTAAATGCATTTTAGACCAGAAGCTGAATTATGGGAGAGGAAGCTTCCTTAGCTTGTCTCTTCTGCGAAGCTGTATTTGTGGAAATATTTTTAAAGGAATTCTCTGAATATGGAGTGGGGGCTGGGGTGGGATGAAGCCTTCGCCATCTGGATGAGAAAGATTCAGATGCTGAAACAGATCTCTGGAGTTAATGAATTTCACAGTCCTCTGCCCTTACTTTCCTTTCAGTCTCAGTCTAGGAACAGACTCCTGGTTGGAGCTCCTTAAGTGGCAGGCGTAAGTAAGGAAGTGAAGCAGAGGTGAAGCGGACTTCTCTGGGAAGTGCTCTCCTTCTGAAACTAAGCAAGGAGCTCTAGGAGCGAAGGTAACCCAGGCATTCTCCTGGCTCTGTGCTGATCAAGTATCAAGGTTCACCCACATTTATGCACCTGCAGCTTTTTTTTTTTTTTTCCAAATTCAAGTCTGGGCTAATTACAGAATTTCATTGTATTTTCATACATATAATAATTTACCCAGTAAACAATTCATTTACAATTCAATTAAACAGCCAAGGAGAACAAAATGTTAAAATAAACGTGTGTTTAAATAAGATACAATATGTATAATTAGACATAACACATCCCCATATCTTAAGCATTTAATGTGCACAATAACACAAAACAGGTCATTTGAGGCTATGCCAAATATCAGGGATTAGATGACCTTTAAGTTCCTGCCAAGCCGGAGAGTCTATGATTTTGTGTTCTGAATGAAAAATGAAAAATTCAGTGCGTCATCCAAATGTTTATAAGGATCCAGCTGTTTGATGTCAGGTCGACAAAACATCCAGACTACTGACAGAGGCATGTCATTTTCATCCAGATGTTTCTGCATTGTGTTGATTTAGCCTGATGCATAGCAAAGTTAAGTGACTTTCTCAGGATCTGTGACAAAATCTTCTGAATCTACTGTCAGTAAAAGGATTTAGGGGTTTACCATCTTAGTATCCGTAGCACCAATGTTTTGCTCCTGCCCCACTGATAGCTTCTGCCTCCATGAGATGAAAACAGTCCATTCAGTTCTCTTCATTCTCTAGGTCATCACTCTCCTCATCCCCTCTTCCCCTCCCCAACTAAGGTCTGTGTTTAACCTAGGCTCTGACCCATGACAAAGTGGACTCTTCCATCACAGGGCTGTGCGTCGTGGCCTTTGTCTTTGAAGTAACTTCTGTTCACGGTGATCACTGTGTCTCTGGGACGTTATTCTCCAGGCCAAGGGCTGGCCAGATCAAAATTTCTAGCCATCTTAAAGGTTGATTGCCATGCAGGCAGTCACAGCCACCATTCATCCTCCCATTATCATGGTCAATAATACAGCTCATCTAGATTTGGCTGTGATTCACAGGCCTGGCTGAGGTGACTGACGCTGACCAGAAGTCCTATCCACACTCTGTAAATCTAAATGCTGTCCTTGAGTTGCAGCTGCAGCTTCTGTATGCAGAGCCCTGTGCTGCTTGCAAATCAGCCTCTTTGACTCAGCTTCTTCCGGTTGCCTTGACTCCCAGTGAATTTCCCAGTGCCTGATTGCTGCCCATCCCAGGCCCATCTGGTACCTCTCACGCCCAGATGTCTCAGGCTTGACCATTCGGATTGAAATTGTGCGGCTACAGCATCTTCCTCTGCAACCTCTCTCGGCTTCTTTTCTTCTAGCCCCTGCCCCTCACTTCATCATTGCCTCCAACCCTCTGCACAGACTCTGCTGTTGCTACTTGAGTCCCGCCCAAGTCTAGATAGCCTGGCCTTGACTGTCAACAGGGCTGGTAATAGACCAAACTCCCTATGTGACCTTGAGCAAGTCACAACACCTCCCTGCGCCTCACTGTCCTTATCTTAACATGAGAGTGTTGGATTAAATCAGGTCTGAGGCCCCCTCCAGTTCTAAAATTATATTATCTCTCTAATACTGTTAGACTGGCTGCCTTCCAAAGTGTCACTGCTTATCATTCTATCTAGTTGTTATGCAGGAATTTTGGGAGGTGGGGGTGAAAAAAATGAGGCCATGGGACTAATATCTTGAAAAATTATAAAATGTGTCTGCTACCCTTCTCATCTTCATCATTTTTCCCCCTCTGTTGAATTTAAAACTCAGAGACTTAAACATCCACATTATGACAGTTCTGTCACTTCCCCAAATTGCAGGGTAAAAACAGAGAAAGGTGCAGGTAAGCTTAGCACTTTGTTCTACAAGCTATGCTGCTTCTGGGCCCAGGGTGGAGGGTGGAAAGAGGCTCTACACGGGGAAGCTGGGGAGGGGGAGGTGGGGAAGAGAAAGACACAGTGACTGAAGAGAGGTGCTTGCACTCGCGTGGCTCTAGGAGAGAAGGGCTCACCTGGAGTATCCCACCAGTTCTGTGTGTGGAGTTTAGATATGTTCATTTCAAACGAATATAACACTTAAGACACTTAGCATATGTACAGTGTTGAGAGATTTCCAGTGTTTAGATTTCCAGATAAACTATCATCTATGACAGTAAAAGTTTGTCCATTCCTGGTTTGGATGTTCCAGGGAGATCACGTTAACTGCTCTCCCCTCACATGTTTATACAGGTAAAATCGGGTTAGTAAACATCCAGCATAGTTTTCAAGAAATCACAAAGGGTGTTAATCTAAGGAGGGGGTGCCGAAGTGGAGAAGAAGGCACTTACTTCTATAACCTCTTATGTGAATGAGGTTATAGTGTTTTTGCTACCATGATTGTTTTTATAATTTGACACTGCCAGCTGATGTAGTGGTTGACTCTCCCACAACATAACGCTGGTGGTGATTTTTTTTTAAAAGATCACTTGATATTATCTCTGATTTTTTGGCCTCTAAGCTCAGGAATGGTTCTGAATACCTAACTCTGTTTCCAAATTAAATCACAAGAGATCAAATGTATCAATACGTCCTGTGTTGGGTAGCACCAGATGAGACTGGGACCTCCACCTCTTTTCAGAGCTAGCCAGAGACACAACCCTGCTTCGGTGAGGTATATCATTCTCAAGGGAATAGAGTATGACCTGGGAGGATGGATTCAGTACCCTGTTCGCCCAACAACTCTTCTACCCTCACACATACTCCTTGTTTCTCTTTCTTCCGTTTCTCATATCATCTCTAATCTTTCTCCCCTGTAATCTCTGGATTGAGATTTTGCTTTCAAAACCCTTTCAGCTTTCTATTCCTCTCCAAATCAACTTCTCCAATGGCCAGGATAACCTTGGGTTATAACCCTCTCTTGCACTTTCTGGAGTGAGTGAAAGTAAGAGGGGTTGTTAGGGTGGTCAGGAACAGAGATTCTAATCCTTAGTGCAAAGGCAATTGCTAAGACTCCTAAGGGTGGGGAGAATGAGCCAAAAGAACCAAATTGAACTGAACAAGCACGCAACTGTAGATATTGCAGGGGTGAGTACAAAGCTTTGGTATAGCTGCTGATTGAGCCAAGCTGGGGATGGAACTGACAGGGATGATATGGAAGACAACCTGAGCAGTTCTAGATCAGAAAGGCACCTCCAGGTGAGAGAGCACAGGGCAAGTCTCAGCTGACGGGACTTTGATGCATCATGATCTCTCAACTGTTGAGATAGTGGGTCCAGAAAGAGGATGAAAAATCTAGAAAAGTATGGGAGATCAACCATGCATAATTTTTTTGTTGTTGTTGTGGGGGTTTGTTCAATTTCACAGCTTACAAAGTTTAATAACAAATACTATGTCATGCAATTTCCACAATTACCCAATATAACTGAGTAGTAGTTATAATCAACTCTATTTTGCAGTTCATTCATTCACTATACTCTGAGAGCCTTTTATAAACAAGGCGCTGTGCTAGATATTCAAGATACTACAACAGACAAGACTATATCAACAACTGAAAAGTAAAATTGCAATGAAGTGCTACAGATTGTGTTTGAGGAAAATAAGAGTGTCAGCAGGAAGGTTTAATCTGGTGTAGGGAAGTATTCTCAAAAGAAGTGACATTTAAGATGAGAACTGACTGGTAGGTAAGCAAGGTTGAGCTAGGAGAGAGGCAAGGGATGGAAAATATTACAGTTATAGGTACAATTGAAAAAAAACAAAAAAAAAAACTGGAGACAGGAAAGACAGAAAAGGGAAGTGAGCTGGCTCATTCTAGGGTCTGCAAAGAGTGATCAGTTAGGTGAAGACTCGGGGGCTGAATCAGAAGAAATAGAGCTGGAAAGAGAGGCAGGAATCAAGTCTTAAAGGGCCTTTGAAGCCATGTTAGGGAGGGTAAATGAGAGGTGAAAAAGATGACACTGAGTTTTCTGACTTCGGCAAATGTTGGATAATGGTATGATTTTACTGAGATAGGAAGTCTGGGAGGAAGACCGGGAGGAAGACCAGGTTTTGAAGGAAAGATAACAAGTCATATGTGAGACATCATATGTTCCTGTGCTTTGGGCAGTTGGAGAAAAAGACCTGGAGCTCGGGAGAGGAGCATGGACTGAGGACAGAGGATAGTAATATTTCTACATGGATGGTTATTAAAGACAAAAAGTGGGTGAGATTATCCAGGGAGAGATGACAGAGGAGAAACAGGCCCAGGATAGAACTCCATGGAATTCTGAAAGTAAAGGGAAGCGTAGAGGAAGACAGCCTATAAAGGAGAGTGAGAAGCATGTTGTGTCTATTGAGAGAATATGGTTTGGAAGCAGACAACTCTGGCCATATGTCCCTGGGCAAGTTATGTTACCTCTCTCAACCTTGGTCTTTTCCTCTTTGTGTGCATGCGTACTAAGTCACTTCAGTCGTGTTCGACTCTTTGCGGACTCTCTGGGCTGTAGCTCACCGGGTTCCTCTGTCCGTGGGATTCTCCAGGCAAGAATACTGGAGTGGGTTTCCAAGCCCTCCTCCAGGGCATCTTCCCGACCCAGGGGTCAAACTTGTTTCTCTTATGTCTCTTATAGGTACTAATAATACCTATCTTATGGAATAGCGTCTAGGAAGTTTAGCATAATCTTGGCACATAGTAAGCATCAACTAATGCTAGTGATTATTTTAATTATTTTAATAAGAAACAAAAATGATAGAAATAAGAGGAAGCAGCAGCTACAGAAGTCAGAAGAGTATCAGATGAAGCAATATCATAAAAGTTGAAGGGATAGTGTTTAGGAAAAACTGGTCAATAAGGACAAATGTGATGAGAGGTCAAAATTAAAAGGCTGGAAAAGGTCTACTGAATTTAACTGTAGGTAAGACATTGATATTACAACCCAGATAATCACAAAGGTGTGATCACTCACACTCACCTAGAGCTGGACATCCTGGAATGTGAAGTCAAGTGAGCCCTAGGAAGCATCACTACGAACAAAGCTAGTGGAAGTGATGGAATTCCAGTTGAGCTCTTTCAAATCCTAAAAGATGATGCTGTGAAAGTGCTGCACTCAATATGTCAGCAAATTTGGAAAACTCAGCAGTGGCCACAGGACTGGAAAAGGTCAGTTTTCATTCCAATCCCAAAGAAAGGTAATGCCAAAGAATGCTCAAACTACCACACAATTGCACTCATCTCACACGGTAGTAAAGTAATGCTCAAAATGCTCCAAGCCAGGCTTCAGCAATATGTGAACCGTGAACTTCCAGATGTTCAAGAGGGTTTTAGAAAAGGCAGAGGAGCCAGAGATCAAATTGCAAACATCCACTGGATCATGGAAAAAGCAGGAGTTCCAGAAAAATATCTATTTCTGCTTTATTGACTATGCCAAAGCCTTTGACTGTGTGGATCACAATAAACTGTGGAAAATTCTGGAAGAGATGGAAATACCAGACCACCTGACCTGCCTCTTGAGAAACCTGTATACAGGTCAGGAAGCAACAGTTAGAACTGGACATGGAACAACAGACTGGTTCCAAATAGGAAAAAGAGTATGTCATGGCTGTATATTGTCACCCTGCTTATTTAACTTATATGCAGAGTAATCATGAAAAACACTGGGCTGGAGGAAGCACAAGCTGAAATCAAGATTGCCGGGAGAAATATCAATAACCTCAGATATGCAGATGACACCACCCTTATGGAAGAAAGTGAAGAAGAACTAAAGAGCCTCTTGATGAAAGTGAAAGAGGAGAGTGAAAAGTTGGCTTAAAGCTCAACATTCAGAAAATGAAGATCATGGCATCCGGTCCCATCACTTCATGGCAAATAGATGGGGAAACAGTGTCAGACTTTATTTTTCTGGGCTCCCAAATCACTACAGATGGTGATTGCAGCCATGAAATTAAAAGACACTTGCTCCTTGGAAGGAAAGTTATGACCAACCTAGATAGCATATTACAAAGCAAAGACATTACTTTGCCAACAAAGGTCTGTCTAGTCAAAGCTATGGTTTTTCCAGTAGTCATGTATGGATGTCAGAGTTGAACTATAAAGAAAGCTGAGTGCCGAAGAATTGATGCTTTTGAACTGTGGTATTGGAGAAGACTCTTGAGAGTCCCTTGGACTGCAAGGAGATCCAACGAGTCCATCCTAAAGGAGATCAGTCCTGGGTGTTCATTGGAGGGACTAATGTTGAAGTTGAAACTCCAATGGTTTGGCCACCTGATGCAGAGAGCTGACTCATTGGAAAAGACCCTGATGCTGGGAAAGATTGAGGGCAGGAGGAGAAGGGGACAACAGAGGATGAGATGGTTGGATGGCATCACTGACTCAATGGACATGGGTTTGGGTGGACTCTGGGAATTGGTGATGGACAGGGAGGCCTGGCGTGCTGCAGTTCATGGGGTCGCAAAGAGTCGGACACAACTGAGTGAGTGAACTGAACTGAAGACATTGATGACCTTTGCAATATGTTTCTGTGGCATGGATGGGAGGGGAAAGTCCTGGAGAACAATGATTGGGTGGAAAATGATGCTCAGAAGTGTCTGGTGGCTTAACCAAGGTGATGCAGCCAGCAAGCTCTGTCGTCTTGTAGTGATCAAAGCTTATATCATAAGACTCCAAATTTGGTTTTCTTTCCACTTGTATTACTCAAAGAAGGTGGTTTAGTAGGTAAACATGACTCCGTGGCTTATGCTGAGTTAACTGAGGACGGGAACGAATGAAAAAACAAGAAAGGATGGGAGAGAGAGTGATGGGAAGTATCCAGCACGGGACAGAATGAGTCAAGAAGGGGATATAAAATCAACAAATACCTATTGGATGCCTAAGAGTTGGATGGGCTTCCCTGGTGGCTCAGTGGTAAAGAATCTGCCTGCCAATGCAGGAGACATGGATTCGGTCCCTGGGTGGGGAAGATCCCCTGGAAAGGGAAATGACAACCCACTTCAGTGGGTTGCCTGGGAAATCCCGTGGACAGAGAAGCCTGGTAGGCTATAGTCCATGGGATCACAAAGAGTCGGACACGACTTAGTGACTAAACAACAACAAATCATGTGTTAAGCAGGTGGGTGTTGATGAAACAGACATAAGACATGGTTCCTCCTTCCAGGAACAAGATAAAAATATGTAAAAGATGTAAGGGCTAAACCAGTTGTTAAAGGCAATGGTAGAAGAGCCGTCACAAAGCAATATGTGATTTACTGTCAAATGTACAATGGTATTTCATGAATGGATGGACTTCTTCAGACCTTTCCAAGGAAGGGTCACCCAGCAGAGGTAGAGGTCCAAACTGCCAGTTTCACGTAGTTGAACTGGCCCCCTGTCAGTCATCAGGGGACACGTACTGAGGTTTCCTGAAATTGTGTGATAAGAATGGGGCTGCAGAATGGCAGGGTTCAGACCTACTGGTCCATTATTTGGTTGTACGATGAGAGTGCTGTTCTCCACCTGGCTGGGGGAAGTATGGCAGAGGAATAGCAGAGGGAAACTAAGAGACAAAAAGACACAGAAAAACAGACACAGAGATATTATATATATATCTGGAAAAAAGGAATGAAGAACACCCAGCACATAGTGGGTAGTCACTGGGTAAATGAACAGAAAATCTAGGGAGACACAGTCCACAGCATATAGGAAAGGCTGAGCCACATATTGGGAAAACTTCAGACTCAAACTTACCTCTTTTTATCTGTATACATTTAGACAAGGTTATTTAACTTTTCAGGGCTTCCTTTTCTTTGCCAGAAAGCCAGGGTTAGCAACACCTTCTTTGACAGCCTGTTATGAGGCCTGAATGAGATAATACATACATAATATCCAGCACATTGTCTGATCCAAAGTCAATGCTCAATAAATATCATTTGCCAACAACAGTTCAAGGTGATTACAGATGGTCACCTTTTGCTGAAGAAGTTCAAATGTGTCATAACTATTAGAATAGGAAGCTTTGTAAGACCCTGGAAAAGTGGATAACAAATGTTATCATCCCTGCTTTATGCATGGAGAACCTTGGCTCTGAGTATCAGAATTCTACCAGAGAAATAAGCCATTTCGTGGGAGGATGGGAAGAGGAGGAAGAGGAGCCCTCCACAAAGATTCTTGAAGGCTGCCTTCCTTCCCTCCAACCCTCCAGCCAGCTTTCCAGCTTGCCGGCAGGTGGTGGGGTCAGGTTACACTCCTCTAACCCAGCCCTACCACTAGCCTTCACCGGGAGTTTGCAAGGATGCAGTCTAACCCTGGGCATTTATTTCTGAAAAAATCAGGCAGCATTAAGAGAAAAAGTTCTGATCAGACCCAGCATTGGCTCCTTCTGAGAGCAGTTTGCGAATCAGATTCTCTTTGGCAAGCTTTCCCCACCTCCTTCACGACAGCTTGATAATAGTCCGCCCTGGTGGAATTTTCTCCCCCGGGACATTCCTGCAACTGAGTTTCAAAACACGAGCCAGCAGAGCCCGGAAACTGAGACAGCCTTCTGGTCTCATTAGCGTGCTGTTTCCCTGTTGTTCTGCTTTGCTATTGTGGTTTCTATGTGTGAATGTGATCACTTGTTAGAGTGGTCTATTTATATGGTTCTTTTCTTCTGTTTATTCCCATTACTCAGCACCCTAGAAATCAAGAGAAGTCAGTGCATCGCGCTTATGATCCCTGGGGCCCTGGTTGCTAGGTGTGTGTGTGTGAAGACCTGGAGCTTGAGGAGGCGCTCAGTGTCTGAACCAGCGTGAAGCTGTCTCCTCCAACCTGTCCTCTGGCGCACGCACCAGTGACACTCGTTGGTATGGCTGACTTGAGCGTGTGCATCAGAAAGAGGCTCCTGAAGAATGCCAGAGTGTTGGGGTTGAATGGGAACCGCACGCACCCGTGCACAATTGTGGTGCTTCAGAAAGGCCTGGCAGGGAGGAGAGGCCTAGAATATTAATGAAGTGTGGGACCTTCAAGGGGGTGTAGCAAACAGTAGGTGCTCAGCTAGTTAGTGGTTGAAGGTGAAAAAATAGAACCAAACGACCAGGAGAATGGGTTTCCCTGGTGGCTCAGAGGTATAGAATCTGCCTCCAATGCAGGAGAAATGGGTTCTATCCCTGAGTCAGGAACAGCCCCTGGAGAAGGGAATGGCAACCCACTCCACTATTCTCCACTATTCTTGTCTGGAGAATTCCATGGGCAGAGGAGCCTCACAGGCTACACAGTTCATGGTGTCGCAAAGGGCTGGACATGACTGAGTGACTAATACACACACACACACATTCTACGAGAATGGGTCATATGCTAGGTTCTTAGGCCTGAGACTTGGAATGTATTTTCTTCTAGTCACCCCTGGGCCTTGGTTGAGCCCCGACTTCAGCAGGATAAGAAGTAGCTATCTTTTTAAAATTTAAAGCTCTGAAAAGTAGGAAACAGGAATCACTCCTCCCTTAGAACTCAATACATCATCCCTCATCAGGAAATTCTTCCCTCATTTATGAAGCAAGCTCATTTTCTCCGGATCCATCCTCAGAAGAGCTGGAGAGGTACATTTGCTGGCCCATTTTAAGGACCCTCCTTATGACTCATGTTGTGACCTTTTTTGTCCATGATGGCTTGTCTCAGTTCCTTTGGTGTTTGTCAAGGATCTTACTAACTGGCTGTTTACATCATCCTCTTGTCCCTTCCACATCTTCTGTCGAGAAATAATCAGGCTGTATATAATGAAAAGGCTGGAATGCTACTAGTCTTGTTTTATTCACACCAGTTTAGGATTAATAACAATGGCTAAATTCATGGAGCACCGGACCGTGTGCCAGGGTTCATGTGTTTGAATTATCTCATTTTATCTTTCAGCGGCTCTATAAGGAAGGTACTAAGGTATTATCCACAAATAATGGCCAAGAAACACCAGGCACAGAGAGGTTGGGGTACTTGCCCAAAGTCACACTTGAGAGTGGCAGAGCCTGCCACTGTTTGAACTTGAAGTAGTCTAATGTTAGATTGGCACTCCTGATAAACCTACCATGAAGTCTGTGTATGGGTGTCTGTTGTCACACTTCCTCCCCATCACTCCCACTGGCCATTGGTGAACTTGCTTTTGCTTTCTTTTCTGGTCAATATTTTTCCATCTCTGAATGAGCTTTTTATTTTTCCTCTACAGCTTATTTCCTTCATATACTTTGTTCCACAAATGTTTCTTGTTTACCTCCTGAGTGCCGGTTCTTTGGTATTAACTGTTGGAGTTCCAGTGGCCTCTCCCAAAAGCCCTGGTGGCCTTAGTCCACTTTCCTCCTCTTCTCATCTCTTGCTTTTCCTTACTTTACAACATATGAAACAAAGTAAAGAAGGATTTTCAGGGTGTGACATTGAAAGGCCCTCCGAAAGTATCTACCGACTCGTTCACTTACCCATAAAGACCCAAGTTTTAATCTAATTAAAACTTTTTCACTTCTCTCTACTCCTTGCTTTAATCTTAGTATCAGGTACATCATAGACAATGTGTTACTTGGCCATCTGTATTATTCTATGACTCAATTTTTTAGTCTGTAAAATGGGAATAGTATTACTACTCGTCTCTTACAGTTCTAGTGATAACTAAAGGAGTTACTACAGGTAAAGAGCTTAGACTGGTGCCTGGATTAATAAATGTTGGTTTATTATTGTTATTTTTAATTCTACTTCATATTTCTTTATGAGTCAGTGTTTCTAAATATTTGTCATATTAAGGTGGTTTTGAACAGGAACTGAAGAAATGAACTTCAATTGATCTTATGATGCCATCAGTGAATTAATAGAAATTATTTGTACAATTTAGAAAGCACTATGAAGGCTTATCAGCCTTCTTCTCTACCCAGAGACTTTGGCAAGGTCAGGTCATACATTTTCCTTGGCTTCCAGATACCCTGAACATTGGATCATTACCGTTTCCCACTCTCATTCCTAAGACACTGTTGGAACCTTGAGGGCATAGCCTAGACCTGTTCATCTTTTTATTGCCAGCTCTAAGTCCTGGATCTTCCTGGGTTGCGAAGATCCCCTGGAGAAGGGAAAAGCTATCCACTCCAGTATTCTGGCCTGGAGAATTCCATGCACCATTTAGTCCATGGGGTCACAAAGAGTCAGACATGACTGGGTGATTTTCACTTTCAAGCCCTGGATCAGGAAGATTCTCTGGAGTAGGAAATGGCAACCCACTCCAGTATTGCCTGAGAAATCCCATGGACAGAGGAGCCTGGTGTGCTACAGTCCCTGGGGTCACAAGAGTTGGACATTACTCAGTGCACGTGCACACACATGCCCAAGGGTGCAGAAGGTATTCAGCACAGATTTGTTGTTGAATAAAAGAACACAATATCTACATGTTTGTGTTCTTCCCTCCCCAACTTTCTACTATGGTTCACCAACTTCTTTCTAATATATAATATATTTTCCTGGCTTGGCTTTTAATTTGTTTTCTAATTTACCATAGAGTTTAAAACAAAAATATAAACTGTTAAATGCAGCCAGATAGGTGCTTGAATAGAGACCACAAAAAGGAAAATGGAAGCAAAAATCAATCAGAAGTCTCTAATGCTATCAAGAGAAGAAGGTAGTCCAAGTATGGCCAGATAATGTCAGCTTTTTAAGTAGCCCTAATCCTAGAGAAACAGGACAGAGCAGGTGGTTGAGAGCAGTCAGCTTGGTAGTTGGACACACCTGGGTGTGGATGAGTACACTGACCTAGATCTCTAAGCTTCTGTTTTACCACCAAAAATGAGGTGATAACTGGTAACCTTCTCCTAGGACTCCTGCAAAGTCTGAGACCATTTCTGTCCAGTGCCTGGCACATTGAGAGGCCTTGATAAGTATTAGCTGTAGAAGGGAGGCTGGCCTGCCACAGTACCCACACCCACCCCAGGCAGGTAGAATGGTTTCTTGAGACCATTCCATGCCCTTTATTCTAATTTTTTTTTAAAAATTCTATTACTTATTTTTGGCTGTGCTGGCTTTTGGTTGCTGTGCATGGACTTTCTCTAGTTGCAGAGAGCAGGGACTACTTTTCAGCTGTGGTGTGCGGGCTTCTCGTTGGGGTGGCTTCTCGTTGCAGAGCCCTGGCTGTAGGGCGTGTGGGCTTCAGTAGCTGATGCTCTCAGGCTTAGTTGCCCCAAGGCATGTGGAATCTTCCTGGACCAGGGATCGAACCTGTGTCCCCTGCACTGGCAGGTGAATTCTTAAGCACTGAACTACCAGGGAAGTCCCATGCCCTTTATTCTAAACCTGTGGTCACAAAGTGTTTATTCCCTCATGGGACTCGACAGTGAATTCTAGGGATTGGAGAAGGATCTCTCCTTTTCTATGTGAATGTGTTTGCATTCTGGTTTATCAGTCATTTCTAAAAGGAATTTCTTACCTGAGGCTTGAACCTGTACTGACAGAGTTCAAGCGCAGTTCTTGGACCCGTGGTGACTTTCCCTCTCCCGTTCCTATAACTCAGACGAGATGCGGCTACGTGGAGAGAGCCTGTCAGAAAGAGCTGAGCATCTCTCACCACATAGAGAGCAACAGCAGTAATTTTCATCATGACCATCACCATCATAATAGGTTAATAGGGCACGAGTACATTAAGGACAAATGTGAGCCATAAATATAAGAATAATAATTTAAAAGAAATAAGATCATTCATTTTAACTCTGCTCCCTACTCTCTCGAGCTTTGCTGAAATTATACAACCAAACAAGCAGCAGGCAGACACCCAGTTGAATATGGTTACCAGAAAAAACTCCCTGCCTTTACCTTGTGATTGGCTGGGCGTCTCCTGAGGGCCAAGAGCTTTTTAAGCAGCTGGTGCAAATGGATGCCTTTCTGAAATTAACCAGTTGATGAATGTCACAGGCAGCAGGCTCCATTCCAGGGTTGGGCCAGGCTGTGCTCAAACTGCCTGTTTCCCTCACAGCCTCCAGGGTCTATGACTAACGAGGAGATGAATGGTCCAGGGCGGGTGGAGTGGGATGGGGCTCAGGGGCAGTTTGAAGGGAACTGTAAGATGCTCACCCCTTGCGGGCAGGTGCTTCTCTCTCCTGTGCATCCTTGGATCTATGCAATCCCTTCTGAGACCACAATTTCTGGAGATTGGTTCACATAAGGTCTCAGTCCAGGAGGTTTATGTATATGGTATAACGGCCATGTCTTGGCTCAGGTACTTACTTTGTGAACTTGTGCGGTTACTACCCACCCTGAGTTTGAACTTTCTTATCTACTGATGGAGAAACTAAGACCTGCTTCACATGTGCGGTAAGTGATACATATGCTTCACACCACCTGGAATGTACTGCATGTGCATGTGTGCTTAGCTGCTCTGTTGTGTCTGACTCTTTGAGACCCTATGGACCGTAGCCCATCAGGCTCCTCTGTCCCTGGGATTCTCCAGGAAAGAATACTGGAGTGGGTTGCCATTCCCTTCTCCAGGGGATCTTCCCGACCCAGGATCAAATCCATTTCTCCTGCCTTGCAGGCAGATTCTTTACCATCTGAGCCATCAGGGAAGCCCTGGAATGTACTGGGCACTCAGTAAATGGTAGGTCACTGATGATGGTGATGATATTGCTTAGAATTATTACTACTGTTATTGAAGAAGTTGAGGTCAGCTAACTCCAGCTATCAGACTGAAAGTGCTATTGGCAGAGACCTTCTTTTTGGATTCATCTCCTCATGGGTGCTCTTTTAAAATATGGATTCGAGTTTTGCATATACTGAGGTATTAGTAATGCATTTTAGTCACATATCTTGGTGTATTTAATTCCTTCTTGACATGAAAGAGGTGAGAGGTTATAAGACTAGCTTTATTTATATCATGATTTTGCCAAAGGTTGGACCCATGCCTGAGAGCCACTAAAATGAGTCTGATATAAAGCTATATTTTAAAATGAGTCTGGGGACTCCCCTGGTGGTCCAGCGGTTAAGACTTCGTACTCCCAAGGTAGGGGGCCTGGGTTCGATTCATGGTTAGGGAACCGGCTCCAATATGCCACTACTAAGACCCAGCACAGCTAAATAAATTTTTTTTAAAAGACTGCTAAAAATGAGTCTGGTAAATGTGTGTTCCTCGAATTAGCGATTGGAATGGAATCTACACAGGCAATGCTCTGTAGTCCTGGTTGTTCTGTCCTTACAGAGCAACTGGATTAGACCAGGAGGCTGGACTGGTCCTAGATCTCCCACCCTCTACTTGGCTTTGGCAAAGTCTCTCTTTGGACCTCAATCTCCTCATTTGCAAAATGAGAGGGTTGCATTTTATAGGTGACAGACACCAGGAGTGAGAAAGAGTGCTTAGAAGAACAGACAGAGATGAGCCCAGGCCAAAGTTGCTAAAGAGAGAAGCACAGGGCTGGTAAATCTGTTATGAAGAGTAATTCCTGGTCCCCAGAGGACTGGCACTCCAGAAACTAGACTCAACATCTCCGAGCCCACCTTGGGAATGTCATAGCCCACTGCTGGGTAGGCAAAGCTGTGTGTAGCTTAGAGGCAAAGGTTTCATAAGGCTAAACAGACACAAGGAGAGGGAATTAGATTTCAAAGCCTTTGCGTTTGGCCCACTGTTTAGCCACGAGCTGCACCTGTCTTCCTCTTTCTATTAACACAGGCTGCCCCTCAAACACCTATTGACTGTTCATTAATGGCCAGCAAGTCAGCCAACCTGCTAGTACTAACTACTGTTCACAGCCCAAGAGTTTGTGCAGTAAGTTGTATTCTTCTTAGGGGTTGTTAGCATACATATCCCAAGGCCAATTGTTGAGCCTGGCAAGGTGATCTTTTAAGTGTTTACTTACTATTCTGGCCACAACGCTCTGTTGCCTAGAAAAATCCTTAATGAAAATAGTTATATAAACAAACAGATGATCAACGCAGGCATGGTTTTAGGAAAACTGCTGGACATCAGCTGGTTGGTGGACATTTGTTATGACAAGTCAGTCCGTCTAGGACTCCCTTGTTCTTTCAGGTCTTGACCTTGGCTGTGGTGCAGTTATGATGTGCCCTGGACCTCTCCCCAAGTCCAGTTCCTCTGTATGTTGCTCAGTGATATGGGAATAGGAGACCTGAATCAGAAAACCTGGTTCCTGTGCCTGCCCTGCTGTTTTCCTGCTGTGTGACACTGGGCAACCAGATATCGCCTCTGAGCCTCGGTTGTCTCATCTATAAAATGGGTAAGAAACAATACTCTCCCAGGCTGGTTGTGAAGGTCAATCAGTGCTGCCTGCTAGGGGGGAAAAAAAACACAACACGTTGCAAACTGTAGGGCTCTGTCAAACTGTGAGCTCTGTGAGGCTTGATTGGTGATTCTCTCTCTTTTTTTTGGTATGTATAATATCTCATACAATGATTCGCAACCACAGAAGAATTATCCAGAGAGCTTTTAAAGAATCCCGAAGCCTGGGCTCCACTCCCAGATATTCTTGCTTAATTGGTTTCGGGTGGAGCCCCGGCACTGGTGATTCTAATGTGTCAGCCAAGGTTGAGATCCACATTTGGCTCAGCTGGAGGCTCGGTTCTGGTGGGTGAATGAATGATTCGCATTCCGACTTCCTCTCCCTGCCCCTTTGGAGGCGTGTGCTTTACACCGGATGGAAGGGTGCTTCCTGGGTCGAGTTACATTCAGGTGCCTGGCTATTTCTAGCACTGCTTTGAGAGAGCATCTGGACGGTCATGTTCAGAAGATGCTCACAATGACTAACGTGCCGGTGGGCAGCACCCTTGAAGCCCAAGGTAGGGGTTGCCTTGCAGCTGCTGCACTTGGCCACTGGGCTAGCATCTTTACCTGGTGGTTGGCCAGGTAGGGAATAGAGGGGCGGGGGGCGGAAGTGAGCTGGGATTCCCTGGCCTCCAATATACTCTGGTCAATTAAGTCAGGCCAGCCTTTGGCTGTGTTAAATGCTTTAGGAAGTTCCTGGAGTCTTTCCCATTGTTTACCTTGTGGAGACACTTCCGTCAGGTTTTTTTAAATAGAACAATCCAACATGAAATTAATTTCCTGGGTGAGTTGGTAGTGAAGCACACTGGTGTTACAACTCCAACTTTAGATTTTTCACTTCAATTTTTGATCCTACTTCCTTCCAGAAAGTATTCTTTTATAGAATTCAATCAGGCTTAGAGTGTGTGTGTGTGTGTGTCTTTGTCTTTTTCTTTCTTTTATATACCAAATTCATCATGATTCAGTACATCAGATTTTCTGCACATAGACATGTAGGAATTCCTTCTTTCTTTTCCTGCCTCCTCGCCAGTCACTTTCCCCAGAATTCCTTTCTGATCCCCTCAGAAGTTTCCTTCGGAACTCCCAATAGCCTTCTTTTTATGGCGTTTTCCACATTCTTATGTTTTTACCTTATAAGCACCTTAAAGAAAAGGGGGACACAGTGAAAGCAGAGGCAGAGCTGAGCTTAAATTCCAGCTTTGCTAGAACTCTGACAAGTTACTTCTCTGAACCTCAGTTTCTAAAATCAAGCCAATGAGGCCTGACTCTCAGGTCTCGGGACTATTGTGGGAATACATGCAGAAAGATAAATTGTGGGAATAAATGGAATAAGATAAATAATGTGACAAAGGCAATACGTGAAGCAGAATGGTTCAGATATTTATGGCGAGGGCAGGATTTGTGTGTGTGTGTGTGTGTGTCTGTGTGTGTCTGTGTGTCTGTATGTCTGTCTGTCTATCTCCTCAGCACATTCCTTTACCCATTAGAAGTACTCTACAAACATTCACTGATTGGGGGTGGATGAAGGGACCTGGAGATCCAAATCCTAGGACATTGGCAAGGAAGCCGCTTTATTTACCCCAGCTCCTTGTTAAAGATAATTACACCTCCTACAGTTTTGTTTGTTTTTAAGTGATACTCAGTGCCCTTTATACACAGAGTATTGTCACCAGATGGAATCATTTGGATTCATTACTAAAAGCTGCTTCATGAAGCTGAGCGAGTTCAGAGAGGAACCAGGCCCCCAGCTACAAGGGGAAGGCCTGACCAGTGTTGACTAAACGCCACACCTCTCACCTCTGCTAACTTATTGACATAATTTGATCCATAGCATGGCACAAGCACTGTCACCCACAAAACACGAGGACACAGAGGTTCAGACAAGTTAGGAAAACAAGGCACAGGAGATTCTTGGCTCTAAAATCCAGGTGCTTGCTGTTACATCACACTGGATTTTGAATCAGAGGACCTGTGACGGAGTTGTGGTTCTGCCACTCACCGCCTGGGTGGCCTTGGGAGTGCCACTTAATCTTTCCGAGGCTCCAGTTTCCTCCACCTAAAGGGAGATTGGACCACTAGGTGATGGCCGTCTGTGCCTGTCACTGCTAGTCTCTGCAGCCCTCTAGTGGTGCTTTGCAGGTCACGGAGTGGTGCCTTACCTTTCATCACCACAGTCACAAAGGGCTGATGCAGACTCTCAGGGCTCCTGGGAGCCAGACACCCTCTTGATGTTCATTTATGACCAAGATAAATGGGGTTCAGAGGAGCCTTAGTGATAGAGATGAACAGCCTGGTTCCCAGAAGACATTTTTGTTTTTAAAACTTTTGGTCCTATTGGTTCTATGCTGCACCTAGAACTCTCACTCTTGAATGATAAAGAATGAAAGCCTCCAATATGGATTGAAATTTTAAGTTTAAAATTATTTGTGGAATAGATATACTCCTGACCTTGTTTGCAGTCCACTGACTCTAATATCATCAGGCCACTTTGGCTGTTGGAGGTTGTGTTGAAGGGGACACTGTGCTGGGGGTCCTCGTGTGTAGGTCTAAGCTTTGACTGCTATGTATGTACCAGCTGTGTGACATCACTGGTCTCTCACCTCTCTGCACACCAAACTCTTCACTAATAAAATGAGGGGGTTGGTGGCAGAGCTTTTGCGAAGTCTGATATCTTATGCCAGTGCCTGGAGTTGCTTTTTCTTTAGAATGGTAGATTTTTAACATTCCATCCAGTCATTTACTTTGCTATTCTTGCTGATGGAAAAATGCTATTCTGGGATAGAAGGTGTTCAGTTCAGTTCAGTCTCTCAGTCGTGTCCGACTCTTTGCAACCCCATGAACTGCACCATGCCAGGCCTCCTTGTCCATCATCAACTCCCGGAGTCCACCCAAACTCATGTCCATTGAGTCGGTGATGCCATCCAACCATCTCATCCTCTGTCGTCCCCTTCTCCTCCTGCCTTCAATCTTTCCCAGCATCAGGGTCTTTTCAAATGAGTCAGCACTTTGCATCAAGTGGCCAAAGTATTGGAGTTTCAGCTTCAAAATCAGTCCTACCAGTGAACACCCAGGACTGATCTCCTTTAGGTTAGGTAAAGATATTATCTGAAGCTATGAAGTTGACAAAGGTCAACAAACATGATCTTATGAAGCGTCTACATGCTGATGACTCTTAGATCTCCAACTGGGCTTCTTCTCTGAGATCTAGACTTAGAATCTAAGTGTCTGTTCCATTTGGAAATCTAACAGCTATTCAGGCCTTTCATGGCCGAATAGAGCTCTTGATTTCCCACTCCCAAATATATTCATTCACCCACCCAGCCTTCCTCACCTCAGCACATGCTATCATCTCTACGTAGTTGTTCTGGGAGCCCCATTAGGTTCCTTTCTTTCACTCATTCCCACCTCTAGTTCTTCAATAAACCCTTCATCTCTACCTACAAGGTAAATCTCAAAGTTGACATTTCTCCCATCTTCACCGTCTGCTGCAGCACATTACCCCCTTGACACCTGGATGACAGCCATGGCCTCTTAATTGGTCTTTGGTGTCCACTCTTTCCATTCTAATCCATCCTCCACGGTGATCATTCAGAAGAGAAGAGCAGATTTTATCACCCCCTTGCTTAAGTTCCTCTAGTGGTTTTGCCTTTACATATACAGTCAGATCCAAATGCCTTATCATGGTCTACCAGGCACTTGCTGGTCCCACCCTGCCACTCTTGCCAGCCTCCTTTTCCTCTGATTGCTCCTCACTCACCTCATGTTGCTCTGGCCACCCTGGCCTTCCCTCTTGCCTAAGATTTCAAAGTCCTTCTCGTCTCAGGACCTACCTGTTATTTTTTATTAATTACTTTTTATTTTCGGTTGCACTGGTCTTTGTTGCTGTGAACGGGGTTTCTCTAGTCGTGGCGAGTGGGAGTGACTCTTCATTGCATTGAATGGGCTGCTCATCATGGCGGCTTCTCTTGCTGTGCAGCACAGGCTGTAGACACACAGGCTTCAGTGCAGCACATGAACTCAGTAGTTAACCGCTCATGGGCTCTAGAGTGCAGGTTCAGTAGCTGTGGTGTGCGGGCTTAGTTGCCTCACAGCATGTGGAATCTTCCTGGACCAAGGATTGAACCCATGTCCCCTACACTGGCAGGTGGATTCTTATCTACTGTACCAGCAGGGGAAGTCCTCAGGATTGATTCTGACCTTTCTGCCTGAAATGCTCTTCTCTTAGAGCTTGGCCTGTCTTCCTCTTTTTCGTTACCAGTATCACCTCCTCTTGCAAAATCGTGACTCCTCTATGGGGCCATCCCTAGTCTAACTGGAGTAGCACCTTAGTCACACTGCTATTTTTAACATACTTTTCTAGCCATTACTCATGTATGATATTATTTATTTGTTTAGGAGTTATCAGAACCCGTCACCCCAGAATATAACCTCCTTTAGGGCAGAAAATGTATTTCTCTTGTTCATCGTTGATTCCCCGGAGCCTTGAATTGTGCCTGAAACATGCTTTTGTCATCCAGAGGAAACATTTTTTCTGATCATGCCACCTTGGTTGCATTCTCTAGTCCTAGTTGAACACAGTGCTCAGGAAAACCTGTAGATGTGATTTATTTCCCCCTCTCATGGGTGGGGGTATAAAGAAACTGAATGCAAATAAATGCTGTTTGGGGCCAGCAGAGATGGAGGCAATGAGAGAAAGTATACATATGTGTTGGGTGGTGAGTGGGTGTTTATTGACATGTGCCTGTGTGTGTGTTGGAGAGCAGGATTTCATTTTATAGTTGAGCATGGTAAATGATTTTTAGTTACATTTTCTACGATTCTGAGCCCAACTTAGTGGAAATAAAGCAGCAGGTGGCAGCAGGGGAGTACTACTACATTTTCTTAGCACTTAAAAGCACTTTTCCAGTGGATGAGAGACTTTACAAAATGGACAATTAGACACAGCCTCTGCACAAACAGCTTGCAATCTATAGATGGGTTGGTTGCCATTATATAAAATCTGTATCTTCATTACCAAAAACACGTGCTGAACGTCCTTCTTTGCAGGACATTAGGCAAAGGCTGCAGAGTCTTCAACCAGAGTGGACCTTGCATTGTGGCGATTACAGTAGAAAACAAAAAATAAAGGAAATATAGATGGTTGCATGAGCCCTGAACAAGAAGTGATCGTGTATTGCAATTATTTGTCTACTTGTTTTACAGTTTATTGTTTCTTCCTTCAGACTGAAAGTCCCTTGAGGGCAGGGACTTTTTTCTTTCTTATCCTTGAGGGCAGGTGTTTTGTATCTCGTAATCCTGAAACACTTAGCAAAGAGCCTATCACAAAAATGAAGCTTAATGAATGTTTGATGAAAGCATGAAAAGAAGAGTTTAAAAAAACAAGACAGAAAAAAAAAACAGTATATGTTACTGTGTAGAAAGAAATTAGGAGCATGTCTTGTATAAAATATTTGAGTTGCATGCTCTTAATCCCAGTTTATGGTGATATTCATCTTCCTTTTCTGCTCTTCAAGAAAAGTCAAGAATCCTTCCACACCTCACTTCAGTGGAATATTAGCCATTGAGAGCTCTTTAGACCAGGAAATCTGATTGAATGGGTGAGCTTACTATTCAGAGAAAACCCTTAAGACATATTCCCGTTAAGCTGATTAGCATTGCCCACTATTTTTATAGCTGAAAAGCACCTCTGTGGACCTAGAGACCATGTTCTGTGTTTTATAATCTTCAACATCTTAGGCTCTGTATTGTCACCCAAGCATTGAAAGGCAAGAGCCATGTCTTACAACTCAGTACCAGAGCTTCTCTTGAGATGAAGATAAGCTCACCAGGCCACCAAGCTTTTCCATGCCAGCCCACCGCCCCTGCCCCACAAGAGAGGGGACCTGGAGCAATTTCTCCCTCCTAGGGTGGCAGGACGGTGGGATGGGAAGAAGAAGACTGGTAGGCATCAGAAAGTGGAAAGGCAGAAAGGAAGAGCACCCCAGGCCAGGGCCAGCTATGGCACAGGGGCAGGGAGGAGGAGCACTCTCTGGAGAAGGGACTTGCAGTGTCTCAGGCAGGTTAATACAGCGGGGACAGTTTTCTCCAAGTCAGACTAGCTGAGCCTGCGCATGCAAGTTAGATCTCAGATTAGGTTAGGGTTATGTTGGAGTTCCTTCCTAAGCATAAATTCTAAGGAGAAGTCATTCTTATATATCTTCTCTATATATCAAATCCAGTATCTGCTACCAATCCAGGGATTTCTGAATCTTAATTTCCTTTAAGAGAGGGAAAGTCTTTCCTTCTACAATGATAGATTAAAAGGTTTAAATGGAAGCAGCACATTTGTGTGAATGAATGTCAATGTATACCTGATAGTCAGCTCCTTTCCTATTTTGTTTGAGGGGAGAGGAGAAAACCATAGAAAAGTAGGGGCTGGAGACCAGCCAAGGGCTGTTTTTTTTCCTCTTCATTCTCATGCAGAGAAGATAAGCTGCTGGACCAACTTTACAAAGATCAACATAGGCATTTTAGCAGCTTCTAATCTCTGTTTTTCCCATGATCTGTTCCATGTTTATGATAACCTCTAAAAAGTAATATAAATGTATTCTGAATTATAGATAACTATCTTAAAGACTAAATATGGCCTCCTATTTTTGGTGTCCCAGTTTGTGTCTGTTTCTGATCATATTCCTGCCATATGAAGAACAAATAACATCTCCACCTCATCTGTAGATGAAAGTTTTGTACTGGTTCAAGACAGTGAAACTGCTGGGAGAATTGTCATCACTATGGTGTGACAGAGAATAGAAATGTCAAACTTGAAAGAATCTGTGCACGTCAGTGAGTACAGCATGTGTATGGTATTAATATTTAAAGTGTTTTACTTGTATTCTTTGTTCATACCAACATGCTGCAGCTCAACAGGAAGAAATAAATGTGCAATAATTAATTTTTTGCTTAAAAGATTTTTTTAAAAATTACAATGTTTTATTTGGAAGGGGTGCACCCATTAAATTGAGTCACTCACCCATCAGACAGTAATGAATCCACCTGCAAGGTGGGAGAACTGGGTTCGATCCCTGGGTTGGGAGGATCCCCTGGAGAAGGGAATGGCTACCCACTCCTGGAGAATTCCATGGACAAATGAGCCTGGCAGGCTACAGTCCATGGGGTTGCAAAGAGTCAGACATGACTGAGTGACTTTCACTTCATTTCACCCAAAAACAAATCTGTGGTTAAATGAGCTCCTTTTTTTTTTAATAAAGAAAATTATCAGCAATGATATGACCATGATTTAAATGCACATCCATTGTGCACAAAATCGAAAGAATCAAGTCAATAGGATGTTACATTTTTATCAATAAACTCTGCATTGGTGATTTTGCTTAAACAAAATAGTATTACATTGTCACATTAACTTAATGAGGTCAATCTGAATTTTATTGGTGTGCCTATATTTAATTTGTAAATTGATTTGGTTTTATGGTTGCTCCTGTAAGTATAAGGAGTGGAGTTTACGTTTAGTTTCATGATTGTACCTGTTTACATTTTATCCTTTTTTACCTGTTTTACTCCTTCCCCACCTGTTTCCTCTGCCCCTTCTCTCTGGTAGCCACTACGCTCTTCTCTCTATGTATGTTGTTCTGTTTATTGTTTTTTCTGTTCCACACATGAGTGAAATCTTGTGGTGTTTGTCTTTCTCCATCTCAATCAGCTAATTATTTTTGAAAGTGAATGTTATACTTTATGACATTTATAAAATGTTATACTTTATTATACAGATAATTTAACACTTATTCCACTTGGATCACATATCTTTGAATATAGTTCTTTTCAGTTTTATTAGCCATTAACAGCAAATATCTAAAACTTAGATCTTAGAGACAGTTTGTCAGAAAGTATATCAAAAATCTCCAAATCAGAACAGACTGGTGGTTGCCGAGGGGGAGCGGGGTTTGGAGAGGGGTGGATTGGGAGTTTGGGGTTAGCAGATGCAAACCATTATATGTAGGATGCATAAACAACAAGGTCTCACTGTATAGCACAGGGAACTCTATTCAAGATCCCATGATAAACTATAATGGAAAAGAATATGAAAAAGTTTATTCAGATATATGTGTGTGTGTGTGTGTGTATATATATATGAATTGCCTTGCTATACAGCAGAAACTAATACAACATTGTAAATCAATTATACTTCAATAAAATAATTATTTTAAGCTTCTAAATCAATGAGGCATATTCAACGATATTGCTACACTAAAAATAATTCATTATTGTAAATTTTATAAATGTTTGAGAGTGAGCATAAAGGTTTTTGCTTTTAATACTTAAAAAACTATTTAAAAGTTTTAATTTTGAAAACTTGTGATATTGGAGTATAGGTATCAATCAGCTAATTTTTAATGCCTTCAGTTTCTCTCTTCCTATTCTCTCATAAGCTCACTCCAATCATTTTTCTACCCTGACGATTCCACCAAACCTTTCTCTTGTCAAGATCACCAGTGACTTTCACGTGGCTGGACTCAATGGGCGCATCTCAGTCTTCTGTCTCCCTTGACCTGTCTGCAGCATCTGACATTACTGATCATTTTTTCCTCCTGGAAACACTTTGCACACTTGGTTTCACGGTCAACACACTTTTAGCTTTCTTTCTATCTCACTGGCTGCTCCTTCTCAATTACTTTGGCTCATTCCTCCTCTCTCTCCAAACTTCTTAAATTTGACATGCTCCAAAGTTCAGGTTTTGCACGACTACTCTTCTAATTTCCTTGGTATATCATCTAGGCTTTTTTTTTTTTTAACTAGGTGTAATTTATATATAATATTACCTAGTGTTACAGTTTTAAAATTTCACCCAAATGCTGTTGAATTTCTATAGCCCAGGCTATAGAAAAAAAAAAAGTATATGTTACTATTTTTTTTTTCTCCCTCTCATTTGGCTATAGCCCAGGCCTTTCTCTTGAGCTTCAAGATTTTATACCCAAATGGCTACTTAACATCTCCACTTGTTATCTGTGCACAAGTGTCACAAATGTAACAAAACGGAGCATCAGACCTTATGTGGTAAACGCTGTACTGCACTGCCCACATCCCCCTTCAGGACTGAGGCCCCTAAGAATTGCTCTCTGCTGAAAGGAGCTGTCTTGCCTATGGTAACACCCCTATTGGGGGCAGCTCTCATCCAACACCTGAGAGGCCTGGTCTCCTCACCTCAACTGGAGACAAGGCTTATGAGTCTTTCCAGCTCCACATGGGATCAACTGGAACCTCTGTCAAAGCTGGATCATAGTTCAGCTTTTATGTCTGCCCATTTCTACTTCGGGTGTTCCAGAGAGCAGTCTTGGGCACAGTAAAGTAATCTGTCTCAGATCTGTTTCCTGGGGAACATGCCTCAGATAGTGAATACTGAGAATGGTCCTTACAGATTGATAATTGCCTTAAATGTAAATGGATTTTGGTTGGTATATTTAATCCATTTACATGTATGCACTTCCACTTATCACATCACTCTGCTGCTGCTGCTGCTGCTGCTAAGTCGCTTCAGTCGTGTCCGACTCTGTGCGACCCCAAAGACGGCAGCCCGCCAGGCTCCGCCGTCTCTGGGATTCTCCAGGCAAGAACACTGGAGTGGGCTGCCATTTTCTTCTCCAATGGATGGAGGTGAAAGTGAAGTCGCTCAGTCGTGTCCAACTCTGTGCGACCCCATGGACTGCAGCCCACCAGGCTCCTCCGTCCATCGGAGTTTCCAGGCAAGAGTGCCGGAGTGGGGTGCCATTGCCTTCTCCACATCACTCTGCGTGATCCCCCAAATTGTATGTAATCATTTTATATTGTCAGATTAATCGTGTCCCATTATAACTTGCAGTTGTAATGATCTTTTATATTTTTTGTCTAGCTATTGATTATGAAAACTGATAAACATCTTTTATTATTGTGATTATGTAACTGTTATGTAACTCACTCGATTGGTCAACAGAAAAATAATAGAATTCCATATCACCCAAACTACCATTTAATAGAAAAACCTGTAATCACTTAAAAAAATCCAGATGCATATCAGAATCATCTTGGAGCTTTTTGAAAAATATAAATGCCCAGGTGTTGCTTTTTTTCTCCAGAGCTCCAGATATGTTTCTAATGAGCAGCCATGTTTAAAAACAGCTGGACTTTATGAGAATGGTCCTAGGGAACAGAATTTTTAAAAAGCGTTTTGGAACTAGATCACCAGCCTGTAGACTGGAAATGAAAGCCTCATCACTAGCAGTGGGTGGGATACTCATAGTTTTTGGTTTTCTGTTGTGTTTTTAAAATGACGTAGTGTTTTATTATCATCAATTGTTCTATTAACAGTTGAGAGGGGTGTTGATATCTCTACTATAATATTGGATTTATATGTTTATCCATTCAACGCTATCATTTTTTCCATGTTCTGCTATTAAGTGCATGCACATGTAGGCTTGGTCTAGCTTCTTGAGAATTATCCTTTTTATCATTATAAATAATCCTGGCTGTATATTTTATTCTGAGTAAGAATTTTGTTTCTTTGTATACTTTGCTTCACTTTGGCTAGGTCAGCGATCTATATGTGTGTGCTCTCAGTTATTCAGTTATTTCCAACCCTTTGTGACCCTATGGACTGCAGCCCATATGAGTCAATAAACTTTATTTTCGGTCTCAACCATATTTGCAATAGGTTTCTTTTCTCCTCCCTTGTTCAGGACCCCATTTAGTTATATCTTTTCTGAAGCTTCTGAAGACAAAATTTGTTATCACCTCTGGCAATCATACTGAGCATGGAATCCATTGCGCACATATTGCATGCATTCTAATTTTATTGAGGATGATTGCATGTATTTGTTTTACTTGTGGGTTGGCTGCTCTTGGGTTAGTCATCAGTTGTCCAAAATAGGTAGAAGGTGGGATCATGTGATATAATGTGACTGTCCAGGGATATTCCTTGATTAGGGCCTATGGATGTACCACTCCGTTGATGAGAAGTAGAGAACATACACACCATTGATGACAACATGTAAGGTAAGCCTAAAATATAATCCTCCTGATTTTTTAAGGTTTATCCCTGTTGTTGCATATATCTCTGGTTCATATCTTGTTTAATGTTGCATTGTATGAATATACTGCAATTTATCCATTTTCTGTAGACATACATATGGAACCCTATTGCTTTTCAAACTGATATTTAAAATGTTTGTTTATGCTGTCATCAAACAGATACAATTTTGAAGTCATGCTTGTAGGAAAATTACTAAATCTATATATTTCTCTTCCTCTTTCTCCCTTCTCTCCCTTTCTTTCTCTTTCTCTCCTTCCCTTCTTCTCATGATTTCAGTCAGGATACCTCTTGAATATCCAAATAGTTTTGTTTGTTTGATGTCATTTGAAGCTGATTAATCTTTCCCCATAAAAAATACACTTGGAAGTTCAAAATAAAATAATTGAGTATCCTGTAACTTGAGACACTTTGCAAATATCCTTTTTTTCTGAGTGTTGCAAGAAATGAAAAGATATCCATAAAATGCTTGTACACAAATATTTATAGTAGTTTACTCATAATAGACTCAACTGGAACTGATCCAAATTTCTATCAACAAAGTGAATAAATAAACTTGGTATATTTCTAAAATGGAATACTAATTGTAATTTTAAAATAGCAATTATTATGCACAGAATCTCAAAAATTTTGATCATATTTGAAAGATCCACATTTACATGTCCACCTTCAACAAGCTGTGAAAGTAAAGGAAGGCATACAGGGGAATGTGTTGGGGTAAGGTGTAAGGCCTAGCTATATTAAAATGAAAATTACAGTCTCTTTGAGGTAGGAACATCTGAGATAAGATCTTAATGAGAATGAGAAAGGCTGGAGACAGAGGCAGGAAACAGATTATGTACAATTTTACAACCTATGGAAAGAAATATACTTTAATAATCAATTAGATGGGATATCATGTCTATGTTCTATATAAATATATATATTAATATTTTATTTATAAATTATATCACTATATATTTATAAACAAATATATTAACAATTGTGTAAATTACATAGATATAGTTTACTTATTATATATTAGGGTAATATATAGTATATGTAGAATAAAACATAAATACATTTGTTATTTATATATCATATATTGGGATAAAACATATTTTACATCAGTTCAGTTGCTCAGTCGTGTCCAACTCTTTGCGATCCCATGGACTGCAGCATGCCAGGCTTCCCTGTCCATCACCAACTCCTGGTGATGCCATCCAACCATCTCATCCTCTGTCATCCCCTTCTCCTCCCACCTTCAATCTTTCCCAGCATCAGGTTCTTTTCAATTGAGTAAGTTCTTCTCATCAGGTGGCCAATGGATTGGAGTTTCGGCTTCAGCACCAGTCCTTCCAATAAATATTCAGGACTGATTTCCTTTAGGATTGACTGGTTGGATCTCCTTGTAGTCCACGGGACTTTCAAGAGTCTTCAACACCACAGTCCAAAAGCATCAATTCTTCAGTGTTCAGCTTTCTTTATAGTCTAACTCTCACATTCATACATGACTGCTGGAAAAACCATAGCTTTGACTAGATGGACCTTTGTTGGCCAAGTAATGTCTCTGCCTTTTAATATGCTGTTTAGATTGGTCATAGCTTTTCTTCCAAGGAGCAAGCATCTTTTAATTTCATGGCTGCAATCACCATCTGCAGTGATTTTGGAGCCACCCCCCCCAAATAAAGTCTCTCACTGTTTCCATTGTTTCCCATCTATTTGCCATGAAGTGATAGGACCAGATGCCATGATCTTAGTTTTTTGAATGTTGAGTTTTAAGCTAACTGTTTCACTCTCCTCTTTCACTTTCATCGAGAGGCTCTTCAGTTCCTCTTTGCTTTCTGCCATAAGGGTGGTGTCATCTGCATATCTCAGGTTATTGATATTTCTCCTGGCAATCTTGATCCCAGCTTGTGCTTCATCTAGCCCATGTACTAGATGTACTCTACATACATGCTACAGTTCATGGGGTCACAAAGGGTTGTACACGACTGAGTGACTGAACTGAACTCTGCATATAAATTAAATAAGCAGGGTGACAATATACAGCCTTGACGTACTCCTTTCCCAATTTGGAACCAGTCTGTTGTTCCATATCCAGTTCTAACTGATGCTTCTTGACCTGCATATAGATTTCTCAGAAGGCAGTAAGGTGGTCTGAAATTCTTGTCTCTTTAATAATTTTCCACAGTTTGTTGTGATCCACACAGTCAAAAGGTTTGGTGTAGTCCATAAAACAGAAGTAGATGTTTTTCTGGAACTCTTTTGTGTCTTTGATGATCCAAAGGATGTTGGCAATTTGATCTCTGGTTCCTCTCCCTTTTCTAAATCCAGCTTGAACACTGGGAAGTTCACAGTTCACGTACTGTTGAAGCTGGGTTGGAAAATTTTGAGTATTACTTTGCTAGTGTGTGTGATGAGTGCAATTGTGTGGTAGTTCAAACATTCTTTGGCATTGCCTTTCTTTGGGACTGGAATGAAAATTGACCTTTTCCAGTCCTGTGGTCACTGCTGAGTTTTCCCAATGTGCTGGCATATTGAGTGCAGCGCTTTCATAGTATCATCTTTTAGGACTTGAAATAGTTCAACTGGAATTCCATTGCCTCCACTAGCTTTGGTCATAGTGATCCTTCCTAAGGCCCACTTGACTTCACACTCCAGGATGTCTGGCTCTAGGTGAGTGATCACACCATCGTGATTATCTGGGTCATGAAGATCTTTTTTGTATAGTTCTTCTGTGTATTCTTGCCACCTCTTCTTAATATCTTCTGCTTCTGTTAGGTCCATACCATTTCTGTCCTTTTTAGAACAGATCTGATCTATATATTAATGAGTTTGTTTGTTTTTGAAGTATAGTTGACCTACAAAGCTATGTTAGTTCTTGGTTCACAACGTAGTAATTCAATATTTCTATACATTTCAAAATGATCACCGTGATCAATCTAGTTACCATTTGTAACCGTACAAAGATATTACATAACTATCAGCTGTATTCCCCTCACTGTACATTTCATACCTGTGGCTCATTGATCTTGTAACTGAAAGTTCATACCTCTTAGTCTCCCTCACTTATTTTTCTCCTCCCTTCATTCATCTCCCCTCTGGCAACCACCTGTTTTTTTTCCCCTCTGTATCTATAACTCTGTTTCTGTTTTGTTATGCTTGATCATTTGTTTTGCTTTTTTGAATTCTACATATAAGTGAAATTCATATAGAGTTTGTTTTCTCTTGTCTGACTTATTTTACTAAGCACAACACAGTGTAGGTCCTTTGTGTTGTCACAACTGGTAAGATTTCACTGTTTTAAGCCTTTTTCATTTTAAAAATATGTTCCATTGAATATGTAAGCCATATCTTTTATTAATGAATACTTATGTTGCTTTCATATCTTGGCAATTGTAAATAATGCTGCCGTGAACATAGGGGTGCATGTATCTTTTCTAATTAGCATTTTTATTTGCTTTGTATATATACTCAGCAATAGAATTGCTGGATCATATGTTGAAAGTGAAGTGAAAGTGAAAGTCACTCAGTTGTGTCCGACTCTTTGCAACCCCATGGACTATACAGTCCAAGGAATTCTTCAGGCCAGAGTACTGGAGTGGGTAGCCTTTCCCTTCTCCAGAGGGTCTTCCCAACCCAGGAATTGAACCCAGGTTTCCCACATTACAGGCAGATTCTGGACTTTCCTGGAGTCTCAGATGGTAATACAGGAGACCAAGGTTCAATCCCTGGGTCAGGAAGATCCCCTGGAGAAGGGAGTGGCAACCCATTCCAGTATTCTTGCCTGGAGAATTCCATGGACAGAGGAGCCTGGCAGGCTATATAGTCCATGAGGTCACAGAGGCGGACATGACTGAGTGACTAACACACACACACACTAGTTTTATTTTTAATTTTTTGAGGAATCTCCATACTGTTTTCCATAGTGGCTGCACCAATTTACATTCCCACCAACAGTACACAAGTGTTCCCTTTTCTCCACATTCTTGCCAACGCTTGTTATTATTGTCTTTTCGATAAGAGCCATTCTTACAGGTGTAAGAATGGGGGATTGATGCAGGTTCAATCCCTGGGTTGAGAAGATCCCCTGGAGAAGGAAATGGCAACCCACTCCAGTATTCTTGCCTGGAATATCCTATGGACAGGGGCGCCTGGTAGATTATAAGTCCACAGGGTCGCAAAGAGTCAGACACAACTGAAATGACTTAGCATGATTTAAAGTAATTATTGAATAGGTATGAAGAGGAACTGAAAAGCTTCTTGATGAAAGTGAAAGTAGAGAGTGAAAAAGTTGGCTTAAAGCTCAACATTCAGAAAACAAAGATCATGGCATCTGGTCCCATGACTTTATGGGAAATAGATGGGGAAACAGTGGAAACAGTGTCAGACTTTATCACTGCAGATGGTGATTGCAGCCATGAAATTAAAAGACGCTTACTCCTTGGAAGAAAAGTTATGACTAACCTAGATAGCATATTCAAAAGCAGAGACATTACTTTGCCCACAGAGGTCTGTCTAGTCAAGGCTATGGTTTTTCCAGTGGTCATGTATGGATGTGAGAGTTGGACTGTGAAGAAGGCTGAGCACCGAAGAATTGATGGTTTTAAAGTGTGGTGTTGGAGAAGACTCTTGAGAGTCCCTTGGACTGCAAGGAGATCCAACCAGTCCATTCTGAAGGAGATCAGCCCTGGGATTTCTTTGGAAGGAATGATGCTAAAGCTGAAACTCCAGTACTTTGGCCACCTCATGCAAAGAATTGACTCATTGGAAAAGACTCTGATGCTGGGAGGGATTGGGGGCAGGAGGAGAAGGGGACGACAGAGGATGAGATGGCTGGATGGCATCACTGACTCGATGGACGTGAGTCTGAGTGAACTCCGGGAGTTGGTGATGGACAGGGAGGCCTGGCGTGCTGCGATTCATGGGGTCGCAAAGAGTCGGGCACGACTGAGCGACTGAACTGAACTGATACATGTATTGCCTTTTGGTTAATTGTTTTGGGGTTATTTTGTAATTCTTTTTTGTTCATTTCTTTTTTGTTATGATTTGTGATTTCGTGACTACTTTCGGTGTTATGTTTGGTTTCTCTTTTGAGAATTAATCTATTATTTTGGTTTGTGCTTACCATGGGGTTTATATGTAGCAATCTCTATTCAAATGTGATTATTTTAAGTTGGTAATCTTTTAAATTCAAACATATCTTAACAACCCTATCTAACTTTTGCCATTTTAATTACAATGTATCTTGATGTGGTCCTTTTTGGGTTGATCCTGTTTGAGACTCTGCCTCCTGTACCTAGAAAATCTGTTTCCTTTCCCAAGTTAGGAAACTCTTCAGCTATTATGTCTTCACATATGTTCTCTACCCCTTTCTCTGTCTCTCCTTCTGGGACTCCTACAACACGAATGTTAGTATGCTTGATGTCATCCTAGAGGTCTCTTAAAGTGTCCTCATTTTTGTTTTCCTTTTTTCGGTTCAGCTTCAATGATTTCCACTATTCTGCCTTCTAGTTCATTGATTTGTTCCTCTGTATCATCTAATCTACTGTTGATTCCTTCTAGTGTATTTTAAAATTTCATTTATTGTACTCATCTTTTTTGGTTTTCCTTATATTTTCTGACTCTGTTTAAAAATTCTAACTTCTCATTCTGGTCATTCAGTCTTCTCTCATGGTCTTTGAGCATCTTTTTGATTATTACCTAAAGTCTTTATCCAATAGATTGTTTATCTCCAATTTACTTAGTTCTTCTGGAATTTTATCTTGTTTCTGTGTTTGGAACATACTCCTCTATTGCCTCCTTTTGTCTAATTTACTATTTGTACTTCTATGTATTTGTTAGGTCGGTTATGTTTCTCAGTTTTGGAGTAGTGGCCTTATGGAGGAAATGAACAGTGCACACCCTTTTGTTTTCTAAAGACTTATGCTCAGGGTGTCCTCTGTGTGGGCTGCATGGTTCCTTCTGTTGTGGTGGACTGACTACAGTGTACATGCTGGTAGATGTGGCTGACCCCCGTTCCAGTTAGTTGCAAGGCCTTGCCTTTTCAGAGCCTGCCAGCTACTGGTGGATGGGTCCAGGTCCTAGCATGGCTGGTTGCATGTCCAGGGGAGTTCAGTTCTGGTTTTGTACTATTAGTGGGTCAGGCTGAGTAATGAGGAAGCTGGCTATGGGGCCCTGGAGGGTCCTAGGACAAGTGCTGGCCAATTGGTCTGCAGAGCCAGGTTCCAGGGCAACTGGCTACATTCCCAGGGATCTTGGAATTACTGTTGACCCACTATGGGTGGACTGATGGGGTTCAGAGTGTCCTGAAGCCTGATCATGGATGGGGGTGGGTTCAGAGTCTCTGGATTCAGGGTTTTGGGAGTCCTGGAGTTGGTGTTGACCAACAGGTAGGCAGGACCAGTGCCCATGGGGGTCCCACTACTAGTGCCAGCCCGTTGGTGAGTGGATCAGGCCCTGCCTGACAAACCTGGCTGTATGACCTCAATGGTCCTGAGGTGGTGTCTGCACATGAGTGGGTGAGGCCAGGTCCCAGGGCCAGGGCTGACCCACTGATGGGTGGAGCTGGGTTCTAGATTCTCTGGCTATAGAGCCCTGGTGTCTCAGAGTTGGTGTTGGCCTTTAGGTAGACAGAGTGGGGCCCAGTAGATCCCAGGGCTATTGCTCACCTCCTGGTGAGTGAGGCTGGGTCTCAGGGGTAGTGTCAGCTCTCTGGTGGTTGAATCTGGGGGTTGGATCCTCTGGTGGGTAGAACTAGGTCCCAGGGCAGCTGGGAACTCAGGGCATCCTATTGTAGCTAGCTTAGTGATGGGTAGGCTGTCTCTCTGCCCAGTTATCTGCTTGCTCTGGGGCGTCCCAGGACTGGTACCAACAGTCTAGTGGATAGGGCCAGGTTCTGGCACTAATTAGCTAGAAGAAGGATTCCAAATTGTCCTCCTAGTACCAGTGTCTTCATGGTGGGATGAGCTCCTCAAACTGGCTGCTGCTAGCATCTGTGTCCTCAAGCTGAGACCCTGTAGCCTCCTACCTTTCCAGGAGGCCCTCCAAGATCAACAAGTGGGTCTGACCAAGGTTCCTTTCTAATTACTTCTTCTGCCCTGGGTCTCAGAGTTTGTGAGATTTTGTGTGTCTTTTAAGGGTTGGGTATATTTCCTGCAGCCTTCTAGCTCTCCCCAAAGTAAGCCTTATTGGCCTTCAAAGTAAAATGTTCTAGGCTCTTGTCTTCCTGGTGCAGGACCCCTAGGCTGGGGAGCCCTATGTGGACCTTAGACCTCAGAAGAACCTCTGAAGTTGTACTTATTCTCCCATTAATGGTCATCTCCCCAGGGGTTTAGGTCTTGACCACACTGTATCTCCACCCTCTTGCATGACTCATTGTGATCCCTTCTTTATATCTTTAGTTGTAGAAGATCTTTTCTACAGTTTTTAGGTGTTTCTCATCTATACTTGCTCTGTACTTGGTTGTAATTTAGGTGTGCTGGTAAAAGGAGGTGAGATCAGTATTCACTGTCTTCCTATTCCACCATCTTTTTAATTGGATGCTGAAAATAATAAATTTTATATTTTTAGTTTATATTTTGAGTTTTTTAAAAACAGTGTTTGATTTTTTTTCTGTCCATCAGCTTAGTTAGTTACATATCAATTTGATCCTTTCAAGGCCTATTGTTATTTTAGGACAGATCTACAGGAGTCTTTCTCTAGGACTAATTTAGCAACACTCCCAAAGTATGGATATTCTTGAATCTCCACTGACTGCTCTATTGTTCAATGTATCTATACTTCAGATGGTAAAAATCAGAATGACTTCTGGCCCTGGGAAAAATTTAGTTTACATTCCTTTTAATTGTGTGTGTGCGTGTGTGTTCAGTCGTGTCCAGCTCTTTGTGACCCTATGGACTGTAGCCCATAAGGCTTCTCTGTTCATGGTGTTTTCCAGCCTAGACTACTGGTTCAGTTCAGTTCAGTCGCTCAGTCATGTCCGTACTGGAGTGGGTTCTATTTTCTTCTCCAGGGGATCTTCCCAACCCAGGGATCAAACCCATGTCTCCTGCATTGGTAGGCAGATTCTTTATCACTCGTGCCACCTGGGAAGTCCACAATCCTTTTTATCCCTCTAATAATTGGTCTTCCCCAAACGTTACTCTTGCCCAGCTTCATGAGGTTTTACCCTATACATGTATAAATTTGTATTCAGTCAGACTCAAAAGGGAATGCTAATTAAATTTCTGAAATCTGTTCTCTGTATAACTTCTTCCTTTTGAATATCTTGTCCCCACAAATTCTAACCTTCTTAACTTTCTTGTATAATACTTCTGTGTCTCCTCAAATGAGTGAGATAACTAGTCTTTGTTTGGATTCTTTCTCCTTGTGCTGTGATTGAGAAATTACCTCCTGACAGGAAACTTTGAAATGGTAGAACCTATCTTTGTTGTTTTCCTTCTTTCAGGGATCTCAGACCTGTCCTGCCTCATGTCCAATGTCTGAAAGTGGTTGTTTCCTGTGTTTTATGACTGCATACTCTCTTACTCATTCATGTCTGGAAGAGAGATTCCAGGAGTATATGTTTTATTTTATTGTAAGAAAAATAGGACATTAGGGAAGGTAGTTTCCTTTTGGTGGGGGGGTGGTTGGGCAGAGGAGTGATATGATTTATGATTGATATTTTCAAAATATTATTTTGATCACCTTATAGAAAATGGAGTGACATAAGAGTGGAATCAGAGAAAACAGTGAAGAATATTGCAGAAATCAGAGTAAGGATTATGTTACTTTCTGTCTGTCTTTACAAGGATTAAATCATGTTTGCTATAGCCACTGACTTTCAACACCACCTAAAAGGAGTTCAGGATGAAGAGTAGAAACGAGGTACTTTGTGCTCTGGGAAAAACTGACAAAATATGTCTTCAGAGAGCTAGGTTTTATAAAACCAATTCTTGCATCTCCTCATATCTAGGAAAGCACTAAAACCCTTCATGGTGAGGTCTGCTCCAAGTGACCTTCACAGGACTAGCAGAGACTTTCTGCAAAAATGTCTTGATTGCATGTACTCCCCCTTCACCAAAATCATATATTTACTGATCTTCCCCCTGTATCTTTGGAGCGGTTTCTCAGAGCTATCTGAGATGTTGTCTTCCAGGCTATAGTCTTCATTTTGTCCCAAATATAACTTAACTCACAACTCTCACAAATTTCCTTTTTTTTTTTTTAAGTCAACAGCTAGTAGCTTTTAGGTCCAAGTTTATGCTAAGATAGATGACATAGTCTTCAGGAATACAGAACTTAGTCAAAGATTGAATGTTAAGTGTGGTTTGGAAATTTTGTGATTGGTGGAAGATGAATAGAGGATCAGATAAAGGGCAGGAGAAATCGAGAATTGTTTAAAATGATATTCTGAACATAGTGAATTTATAATTTCTATTAGACATTGAAGAGAAGATGGCAAGAAGGTGGTCAAATCTGTAAGTTTCAGGTTCAAAAGAGACTGGAGATATAAACTCTAGAGTTGTAGACATATGGGTTTTAAAGTTATGGGAATAGATACAGTAATCCTCAGAGGGTGAGTGGTTAGTCACAAAAACTCGATATTCCTTCAGGTAAGGTATGTGGTTGATTTTTTAGTTTTATTTATAAATATTTAACTTTGGAAAATGAGAAAAGGTCAAACACATATTGGCCTTATGTATGTGGAATGTTCAGTGCAGATGAGGTTGGTAGTAGATACGAAGCCGATGCCAATAAGTTCAGATTCCTGGGGAAATCATTCTTTAGAGTGTGGAGGGCAATCACTATGAGCTGGTGGCTGTTACTATGAGCATGTTCCAAGGTAAATGATCAGAAAGACCAGGAAGAAAAACCCCTGTAGGTTGGATGGTTAGAAAATCTCATGAAAATGAATTCAGTTACAGCTATTTGGTTGTTCATTTCAAATTATGTCACAGTGAGAAAACAATGAGAAAAAAGACCCCATAGTGCATAAAACTTTGCCTTCTAATGCAGGGAGTGAGAGTTGGGGCCTAAGAACCCACATGACTTGCAGCCAAGAAACCAAAATATAAAACAGAAGCAATTTTGTAACAAATTCAATAAAGACTTTAAAAATGGTCCACATTAAAAAAAATCTAAAAAAGAAGAGCAAAAACAAGAATATAGTGCAAGTGCAGAAAATGAAAAGTGAAAATGTTAATTGTTCAGTTGTGTCCGACTCCCTGTGACCCAATGGATCGTAGCCCTCCAGTTTCCTCTGTCCATGGAATTCTCCAGGGAAGAATAATGGAGTAGGTTGCCATTGTCTTCTCCCAAAGGTTTTCCCAACTTAGATCAAACTCAGGTCTCCTGCATTGCAGGCCAATTCTTTTATCATCTGAGCCACCAGGGAGAGAGCACCCTAAGCAGGCTTGTAAACTTGTGGGTTGTGCCAAATGACTTGGGTTACAAGACAGCCTAAACTGTAGAGGGAAGAGAGCAGGGGTGTCTTTGGGAGACCATCATGGTTCCTCACTAAATAGACCTTGGTGGCTCAAGCGCAGGCACCTCCCATGTGGGCTTCTGTGGCTACCAGAGAGTAGGAATGATTGCAGACTTGGTTCAGACCTGCATGACTCTGCATTAGAGTGAGCTCATTGCCTGCTAGTTATGCAAAAACTTCACTCCTAGAATTGCCTTCACTATATTATTTAAATGTATTTATGAAAATATATATTTATTATGATACTTATAATAGATATTTATGAATAAAAAAATACAAAAAGATGCTTAACACCCACAGAATCTGTTTCATTTCAATGCATTTCTTTCTATTCTCCTTCTCTTTTCCACCCCCTCACCATTCTGTTTCTCTTCATATCTTCACAAAATACAGATCTTAATTTATATGCAATTTTATACCTTTAAAAAACTAATCTCATACCACAAACACTTTCCATAGCTTTCAATATATATTTGAATATATACTTTCCTATGGCTGCATAACATTCCATTATGGGGAAGTACTGAAGAAGGAAATGGCAACCCACTCCAGTGTTCTTGCCTGGGAAACCCCATGGACAGAGGAGCCTGGCGGGCTACAATCCATGGGTTAACAAAGAGTCAGACACAGTGACCAAACAACAACTGTGGAAGTACACATGAAAATGTATTTATGGACGTGTAGGTTGCTTTCTTGACTTTGCCATCACAGAAGTCCTATGATGGGCATCCTTGATGTAATTATAGATGATCTTTCGCTAGCTTCTTCACGTAAATGTTTAGGTTCCATTTTTTAAACAGTTTTTTTGAGAATTCTTTTTTTGAGGGGAGTATTTTTTGTTTTGTATGGATTTTCTTTTTTTTTTTTTTTAGGTTTTATTAGAATATCAACATTTGAAAAATACTTTAACGGTGTTTTATAAGCCTAAAAATAATATTGAATTTACTGATTCTTTTCTAAAATCTATCTCCCTCCTGGGAAACATATCATGTAAAATCTTTGCAAGGTTTTGGTAATCTGGAATAGATTTTATTTTTCTTAATAAGAATATTTTTCTTTTCAGGGTTTATAAGTATTTAGAAAATTTAATCAACCTATTAGTTTTAGGTCAACTTCTTTGATATATTTCCTAATTGATAAAACTTTTACTAACCTCTTTTTATATTTTATATTAATATTTAATAACACTTAAACTTTATAATATTATTTCCTAGAGAGTAATTGAAATGAATGCCAATTTTAGTTTATTTATTTAAACTTTGAGCCAATGCTGGCTTCTTTTCCAATGTATCTGTTCTAGATTTAGAGTCAGTTAACTATAGTGGAAAGAGTAGTCTTTGGTGCCAGGTAGCTTTGAATCCTGGCTTTGCTACTCTGTCCTCTGTATCTCTCAGTTCACTTATCAAAGTGATAAGTATTATTGTATCTACCTCATAAATTTGGGGAGAAGAATTAAATTTGATTATTAATCCATGTAAAAACCTGTTAAGATACAATGTTCTCCCCATCTCTCTTTCTAATGCTCCCCACATACCATCTCACCAGCTCTACTGCTCACTCCTGGGTCCGGGCAACCACCATCTCTCCCCTGGACTATGAAGCAGCCTCTGCAATGATCTCCTAGTTTCCACTTTTGGCTCTACTAGTCAATTCTCACAGCAGCTAGAGTGATTCTTTATAGATACAAATCCCATTGTGTCACTCCTGTTATCCGTCTTCCAGTGCTTTCTCATCACATAGAGGAAAAAAGCCTCCTACATGATCCGGTCCCTGGCTACTAGGAGACTAATTCTTACCACTCCTTCTATTCTCACTTGGCTTCACTCATACCAGACTTCTTGTTTTCAGCTACACCAAGTACATCCCCACTTGCTGTTCCTTCTGCCTATAACTTTTTCCCCTTCAATATTTGCATAGTTCTTTTGCTCTTGTCTTTTAATCACAGCCATGAAATTAAAAGATGCTTGCTCCTTGGAAGAAAAGCTATGACCTACCTAGACAGCTTATTAAAAAGCAGAGACATTACTTTGACAACAAAGGTCCGCCTAGTCAAAGCTATGGTTTTTCCAGTAGTCACGTATGGATGTGAGAGTTGGACTATAAAGAAAGTTGAGCACGAAGAATTGATGCTTTTGAACTGTGGTGTTGGAGAAGACTCTTGAGAGTCCGTTGGACAGCAAGGAGATCCAACCTAAAGGAGATCAGTCCTGAATATTCATTGGAAGGACTGATGTTGAAGCTGAAACTCCAATTCTTTGGCCACCTGATGCGAAGAGCTGACTCATTGGAAAAGACCCTGATGCTGGGAAGGATTGAAAGGAGGAGGAGAAGGGGGCGACAGAGGATGAGATTGTTGGATGGTATCACCGACTCAATGGACATGCTGCTGCTGCTGCTAGGTTGCTTCAGTTGTGTCCAACTCTGTGCGACCCCATGGACTGCAGCCCACCAGGCTCCTCTGTCCATGGGATTTTCCAGGCAAGAGTACTGGAGTGGGGTGCCATTGCCTTCTCCTCAATGGACGTGAGTTTGAGGAAACTCTGAGAGTTGGTAATGGACAGGGAGGCCTGGTGTGCTGTGGTCCATGGCGTTGCAAAGAATTGGACATGACTTAGCGACTGAACTGAACTTTGCTCTTGTCCTTCAGGCCTCTCACCACAAGTTACCTCCTCGAAGAGGCATTCCCTAATCTTTCCAACTATGAGAGAATCCCTTCCCATTCCCTTATTCTGCTTTTTTTCTGTAACAATAATCATTATGTAACATTTAATAAAATGTATAGATGTTTTTAAAATTTCTATCTCCCCAAGTAGAATGTAAGCTCTGTGAAGCCGAGAGACTTCCTCAAGTTTGTCACCCCTCTAGTCTTAGGGTCCAGTACAATATCTGTCATACCGAAATGTGCTCAATTTTTTTTCTGGAATGAGCGAATGAACAAGTAAATCAATCACTATATATTTTAAAAATGATATTGGGATCCAGTGTATTTTCTTGAGCAAAGTCTAGTTTAATTCCTTTCCGTTTTATCTTGTTAGTCTTCCTGGGTGTGCCTCCTTTATTTTAGGAAAGCTGTTAATATGTGTATTTTAATCTTTAAACTGGAAAGTATTACTAGTTTTAATAGCTTAAGTATTATCTTCCATATCAGTTGTTTTGTCATCACCATTCTGTTCTTCCAACTGGACTTTTTGAGCTGACCTAAATGAGCTGACCAGCACAGTCTGCCCTTTTCAGTTTTGACCTAATGTGAATATTACAAATGGTCATTAGAAGTACCTCAAACTCATTTATCTGAATGACAGGAGAAACAGATCAATATATTAAGTGTCTTAATGTAAACTTACTTGGCAACTGAAGAGTTGTTGTTTAGTCTCTGAGTCATGTCTCACTGTTTTGCGACCCCATGGACTGTATGGCCCACCGGGCTCATCTGTCTATGGGATTATCCCAGCAGGAATACTGGAGTGGTTTCCATTTCCTTCTCCAGGGGATCCTCTCAACTCAGGAATTGAACTGTGTCTCCTATATTGGCAGGTTGGATTCTTTACTACTGAGTCACCTGGGAAGTCCAACTAAAGAGTAACACTTAAAAACTGTCTGATCAACATAGAAATGAAAGCCATCCTAATGATGCTATCTTCCTGCTACCAAAATCTCTTTGAAATTAAAAGTGAATTATTTCCCTCTTCAACTTAAAAAGCTTCAGGGGTTTCTCATCCTCTATAACAGTAGTTCTCAAACCTCTGTGCATATCAGAGTTGCTTGGAGGACTTGTTAAAATAGATTGCTTGGTTCATGCTCAGTTTCTGATCCAGCAGGTCTGGGGTCTAAAAATCTGCATTGCTAACAAGTTCCTAGGTAAGGCTGTTGCTGCTAGTCTGGGAACCAAACTTTGAGGACTACTGCTCTGTACTGTACAAATACCTTCACACAATGTGCAAATTAGGTTATCATGGTAGTTAAAAGGTGTAAGAAATTCAGGCCAATCCAGCTGTACCATTCCCTAGCTATGTTACTTTAGGAAAGGTATGTTATTCCTTTTCACTGTAATTGCTTCATCTGTATAATGAGGACAAGTTTAATAGTAGTGCTTTCCTCAGAGATTTGTTGTAAGATTCAGTTCAGTTCAGTTCAGTCACTCAGTCGTGTCCGACGCTTTGTGACCCCATGAATCGCAGCACGCCAGGCCTCCCTGCCCATCACCAACTCCTGGAGTTCACTCAGACTCATGTCCATCGAGTCGGTGATGCCATCCAGCTATCTCATCCTCGGTCATCCCCTTCTCCTCCTGCCCCCAGTCCCTCCCAGCATCAGGGTCTTTTCCAATGAGTCAACTCTTTGCATGAGGTGGCCAAAGTATTGGAGTTTCAGCTTCAGCATCAGTCAGGACACCCAGGACTGATCTCCTTTAGGATGGACTGGTTGGATCTCCTTGCAGTCCAAGGGACTCTCAAGAGTCTCCTCCAACACCACAGTTCGAAAGCATCAATTCTTCAGTGCTCAGTTTTCTTCATAGTCCAACTCTCACATTCATAGATGACCACTGGAAAAACCATAGCCTTGACTAGACAGACCTTTGTGGGCAAAGTAATGTCTCTGCTTTTCAATATGCTATCTAGGTTGGTAATAACTTTTCTTCCAAGGAGTAAGCATCTTTTAATTTCATGGCTGCAATCACCATCTGCAGTGATTTTGGAGCCCCCAGAAATAAAGTCTGACACTGCTTCCACCGTTTCCCCATTTATCTGCCATGAAGTGATGGGACCAGATGCCATGATCTTAGTTTTCTGAATGTTGAGCTGTAAGCCAACTTTTTCACTCTCCTCTTTCACTTTCATCAAGAGGCTCTTTAGTTCCTCTTCACTTTCTGCCATAAGGGTGGTATCATCTGCCTATCTGAAGTTACTGATATTTCTCCCAGCAATCGTGATTTCAGCTTGTGCTTCTTCCAGCCCAGTGTTTCTCATGATGTACTCTGCATATAAGTTAAATAAGAAGGGTGACAATATACAGCCTTGACGTACTCCCTTTTCCTGTTTGGAACCAGTCTGTTGTTCCATGTCCAGTTCTAACTGTTGCTTCCTGACTTGCATACAGGTTTCTCAAGAGGCAGGTCAGGTGGTCTGGTATTCCCATCTCTTGAAGAATTTCCCAAAGTTTATTGTGATCCACACAGTCAAAGGCTTTGGCATGGTCAATAAAGCAGAAACAGATGTTTTTCTGGAACTCTCTTGCTTTTTCGATGATCCAGTGGATGTTGGCAATTTGATCTCTGGTTACTCTGCCTTTTCTAAATCCAGCTTGAACATCTGGAAGTTCACAGTTCACGTATTGCTGAAGCCTGGTTTGGAGAATTTTGAGCATTGCTTTACTAGCGTGTGAGATGAGTACAATTGTCCAGTAGTTTGAGCATTCTTTGGCACTGCCTTTCTTTGGGATTGGAATGAAAACTGACCTTTTCCAGTCCTGTGGCCACTGCTGGGTTTTCCAAACTTGCTGTTGTTGTAAGGTTAAATGAGATAATACCTATAAAGGGTCATGCAGAGTAATCAGCCCCCAGATATTAACAGTTCTTCAGGGTCCTCTAGAAAACTGTCTCTGCATCTTTAATCTCAAAGTGCTATGTGGAGGTCTCTCAAATACACTACTCTGTTTCACTCTTTTGTTCTTTGGGCTATGGCTCTTTACTGTTTGGTATGCCTTTGCCTTCATTCTACTTGGCCTGGTAAACAATTACTCTTCCTTTAACACTAAATTCTGACATCACATCTGCTCAAAGCACCTCCTGAGGTTCTTAAATGAGGCTCGGTGTTCCTCCATGCGGACAGTCGGCTCTCTGCCTTATATCTGTATATTTCGGATGATGGCCCCACGACAAAGACGGTCTACTTTGCTCAGTTGACTATCTCTGAGACAGACATGTTAACAGTTCATTGAGCTGTTAGAGAAATTTCAATGATAGAGAAATTTCTAGGGCCCCATGGAAGCTCAGGGGAAGGACAGTATCTCTTGCTTCCATTTACAAAAATACAGAAGAGAATGACATAAACTACCAAAACCAGACTCACTAATTCCACATTCTCTCTTTCAAACCACATTAATTAAGCTTTTTATTTTTGTCAGTTCACTGAAGCACACCTTGTACAAGTCACCAATGTCAACCAAATTCAATCCCCATTTCCTAGTGCTTATTGTACCTGATTTACTTGATATAAATAGTCACTCAATTTCATTTGGCCTTGGAACAGTACTCTTGATTCTCCTCTTACCATATTGTCTGATCCTTCTCTGTCCTTTTGCTTCTTGCTATGGTCTGAATGCTTGTGTTCCCCCCAAATTCATATTAAAATTCACAGTTTAATTAGGGGCCTTTATGAGGTGACTGGGCCATGAACGTGGAGCCCTTGTGAATGCGATTAGTAAAAGGACTTTCCAGCCTCTTCTGCCATGTGAGGCTATAACAAGAAATCTGTAATCTGGAAGAGGACCCTCACCCAACTCTGTTGGCACTCTGATCTGGGACTTTCAGCCTCCAGAACTGCAAGGAATGAATTTCTGTTGTTTATAAGCTACTGAATCTGTGGTTCTTTGTCATTAGCAGCCTGAATGGCCTAAGACACTTCTCATCTTTTTAAGCTAAATGTTGGACTGCATAGATCTCAGTCCTCAGAATCCTTTTTTCTTCTTTTGACACTCATACTCTATGTATTCTTATCTGCTCTCAACCCTTTATGTTTATGTATTGATGTATATATCATGGATTACCCAGGTGCACAGTAGGAAAGAATCTGCCTGTCAACACAGGAGATGCAGGTTCAATCCCTGGGTTGGAAAGATCCCCTGGAGGAGGAAGTGACAACCCACTCCAGTATTCTTGGTAGCTGTGGAGATGGTAAAATGTAGTCTGATTCTGAATATATATTCATGTTAAAGAAGTCAAGATATGCTGGTGGATTTACTGTGGAGTGACAGAATGAGACAATTCAACAATAATCATTGGAAATGTCAATACTCCACTTTCAATAATGTATAACAAGGTAGAAGATCAACAAGGAAACAGAAGACTTGAACAACACTATAAAGTAACAGGAATTAGCAGACATCTATAGAACATTCCAGCTGTATTAGTTTGCTTGGATTGCCATAATAAGGTGCCACAGATAGGGTGGCTTAAATAACATATGTTAATTTTCTCACAGCTCTGGAGGGAAGAAGTCTAAGATCAAGGTGCCAGAAAATTGGGGTTTCTAGTGAAACCTCTCTCTCTGGCTTGTATATGTCCACTTTCTCATTGTGTCCTCACGTGGCTTTTCTTCTCTGCACACGTGGAGAGAAAGAGAGAGTTATAATGTATCTTCATGCTTCTTATGGGTCTGCTGCTGCTGCTAAGTCGCTTCAGTCGTGTCTGACTCTGTGCGACCCCATAGGTCCACCACCCTATCAAATCAGGGCCCCATCCTTGTGACCTTATTTAACATTAGTTATCTCCTTAAAATTTCTGTCTCCAAATACAGACACATTGGGGGTATGGCTTCAACATATGAATTTTAGCAGAACACAATTCAATCTATAATATTACCTACTAATAGCAAAATACACATTCTTTTCATGTGCATGTGAAACATTCTCCAGTGTAGATCATATTCTATGCCATAAAACATGCCTTAATAAATTTAATTTTTTACTGAAGTATAGCTTGTTTAAAATACTGTGTTATTTTCAGGTATACAGCAAAGTGATTCAGTTATACAAATATAATTTTTCAGATTTTTGTCCCATTATACATTACTACAAGATGTTGACTATACTACGCTGTGTGTGAGCTCAGTTGTGTCCGACTCTTTGCCACCCTATGGACTGTAACCTGCCAGGCTCCTCTGTCCATGGGATGTTCCAAGAAAGAATACTGGAGTGGGTTGCCATTTCCTCCTCCAGGATGTCTTTCCAACCCAGGGATTGAACCAGCGTCTCCTGAATTGGCAGGCAGATTCTTTACTACTGAGCCACCTGAGAAGCCTGTTGTCCAGTCCTTCAGTCATATCCAACTCTTTGCAACTCCATGGACTATAGTCCATGGCCTCTCTGTCTATGGGATTTTCCAGGAAAGAATACTAGAGTGAGTTGCCATTTCCTCCTCCAGAGGGTCTTCCTGACCTAGAGGTCAAACCAGCGTCTCTTGAATTGACAGGGAGATTCCTTAGCACTGAGCCACCCGGGAAGCCCCATATACTTCCCGTTGTTGCTGTTCAGTCCCTCAGTTGTGTCCACCTCTTTGTGACCCCATGAACTACAGCACACCAAGCTTCTCTATCCTTCCCTATCTCTGGGAGTTTGCTCAAACTCATGTTCATTGAGTTGGTGATGCCATCCAACCATCTCATTCTTTGTCATCCCCTTCTCCTCCTGCCTTTAATTTTTCCCAGCATCATGCTCTTTTCCAATGAGTGGCTCTTCACATCAGGTGGCCAAAGTATTGGATCTTTAGCATCAGTTCTTCCAATGAATAGTCAGGGTTTTCCTGATTTCCTTTAGAATTGACTGGTTTGATAAGGGACTCCCAAGAACCTTTTCCACCCTCACAATTTGAAAGCATCAGTTCTTCAGTGCTCAGCCTTCTTTATGGTCCAGTGCTCACATCTGTATATGACTACTGGAGAAACCTTGCCTATATTACTTTTATCTGCAAAGTGATGTCTTTACTTTTTAATATGCTATCTAAGCTTGTCATAGCTTTTCTTCCAAGGACCAAGCGTCTTTTAATTTTATGGCTGTAGTCACGATCCACAATGGCTTTTGCAGTCCAAGAAAACAAAGTCTGTCACTGTTTCCATTATTTTTCCTTATCAATTTGCCGTTAAATGATGGGACTAGATGCTATGATCTTAGTTTTTTGAATGTTGAGTTTTAAGTCAGCTTTTTTCACTCTCCTCTTTCACCTACATCAAGAGGCTCTTTAGTTCTTCTTCATTTTCTGCCATTAGGGTAGTGTTATCTGCATATCTGAGGTTATTGGTATTTCTCCCTGCAATCTTGATTTCATCTTGAGCTTCATCCAGCCCAGCATTTCACATGATGTGGTCTGCATAGAAGTTAAGTAAGTAGGGTGACAATATACAGCCTTGATGTGTTCCTTTCCCAATTTGGAACCAGTCCATTGTTCCATGTCTGGTTCTAACTGTTGCTTCTTGACCTGCATACAGGTTTCTCAGGAGGCAGGTAAGGTGGTCTGGTATTCCCATCTCTTGAAGAATTTTCCATAGTTTGTTGTGATCCACACAGTCAAAGGCTTTAGTGTAGTCAATGAAACAGAAGTAGACGTTTTTCTGGAATTCTCTTGCTTTTTCAATGATCCAGTGAATGTCAGCAATTTGATATCTGGTTCCTCTGCCTTTTCTAAGGGGCTTCCCTGGTGGCTCAGAGGTTAAAGCGTCTGCCTCCAATGCGGGAGACCCGGGTTTGATCCCTGGGTTGGGAAGATCCCTTGGAGAAGGAAATGGCAACCCACTCCAGTATTCTTGCCTGGAGAATCCCATGGACTGAGGAGCCTGGTGGGCTGCAGTCCACGGGGGTTACAAAGAGTTGGACATGACTGAGTGACTTTACTTACTTACTTACTGCCTTTTCTAAATCCAACTTCTACCTCTGAACGTTCTTGGTTCACATACTATTGAAGCCTAGCTTGGAGGACTTTGCTAGCATGTGAAATGAATGCAATTGTGTAGTAGTTTGAACATTCTTTGTAATTGCCCTTCTTTGGGATTGGAGTAAAAACTGAACTTTTCCAGCCCTGTGGCCTCTGCTGTTTTCCAAATTTGCTGGCATATTGAGTGCAGGACTTTCACAGCATCATCTTTCAGGATTCAAAATAGCTCAGTTGAAATTCCTTCACCTTTACTAGCTTTGTTCGTAGTAATGGTTTCTACGGCCCACTTGACTTCACTCCAGGGTGTCTGGCTGTAGGTGAGTCATCACACCATCATGGTTATTCAGGCATTAAGACCTTTTTTGTACAGTTCTGTGTATTCTTGCCACCTCTTCTTAATCTCTTCTGCTTCTGTTAGGTCCTTACCTTTTCTGTCCTTTCTTGTGCCCATCTTTGCATGAAATGCTCCCTTGGTATCTCTAATTTTCTTGAAGAAAATTTCTTTGCATTTTTCACTTGAATTTTCTTGAAGAAAATTTCTTTGCATTTTTCACTTAAGTCTTTCTTATCTCTCCTTGGTATTCTTTGGAACTGTGCATCCAATGGTATATCTCTTTCTCCTTTGCCTTTTGCTTCTCTTCTTTTAGCAGTTATTTTCAGATCTCCTCAGACAACCATTTTGCCTTCTTTCATTTCTTTTTCTTGATGATTTTGGTCACTGCCTCCTGTACAAGGCTACAAACCTCCATCCATAGTTGTTCAGGCACTCTATCACATCTAATTCCTTGGATTTATTTCTCACTTCCACTATATAATCACAAGGGGTTTGACTTATGTTGTACCTGAATGACCTAGTGGTTTTCCCTACTTTCTTCAATTTAAGTCTGAATTTTGCAATAAGGAGCTGATGATCTGAGCCACAGTCAGCTCCTGGTCTTGTTTTTGCTGACTGTATAGTGTTTCTTCATCTTTGGCTGCAAAGAATATAATCACTCTGATTTTGGTGTTGACCATCTGGTGATGTCCATGTGTACAGTCACCTCTTGTGTTGTTTGAAGAGGGTGTTTGCTATGACCAATGTGTTCTCTTGGCAAGAGTCTGTTAGCCTTTGCCCTGCTTCATTTTGTACTCCAGTGTCAAACTTGCCTCTTACTCCAGGTATCTGTTGACTTCCTACTTTTGCATTTCAGTTGCCTATGATGAAAAGGACATCTTTTTGGTGTTAGTTCTAGAAAGTCTTGTAGCTCTTCATAGAACCATTAGACTTCAGCTTCTTTGGCATTAGTTGTTTGGGCATAGACTTGGATCACTGTGATGTTGAATAGTCTGAATGGTTTGCCTTGGAAACAAACCAAGATCATTCTATTGTTTTTCAAACTGCACCCAAGTATTGCATTTTGGACCCTTGTTTACTAATGAGGGCTACTCCATTTCTTCTAAGGGATTCTTGCCCACAGTAGTAGATACAATGGTCATCTGAATTAAATTTACCAATTCCCATCCCTTTTAGTTCACTGACTCCTAAAATGTTGATGGTCACTCTTGCCATCTTCCATTTGACCACATCCAATTTACCTTGATTCATGGACCTAACATTCCAAGGTTCCTACGCAGTATTGTTCTTCAAAGCTTCAGACTTTACTTACACCATGAGACACATCCACAACTGGGCATCATTTTCATTTTGGCTCAGCCTCTTCATTCTTTCTGTAGCTATTTTTCCACTCTTTCCCAGTAGCATATTGGACAACTAGCGACTTGGGGGGCTTATCTTCCATTTTCATATCTTTTTTGCCTTTTTGTACTGTCCATGGGGTTCTCAAGGCAAGAATACTGAAGTGATTTGCCTTTACTATACTGTAGTTCCCTGTACTATACAGTCAATTCTTATTGTTTATCTATTTTATATATAGTGCTATGTACCTGTTAATCCCGTACTCCTAATTTATCTCTCCCCTCCTTTCACCTTTGGTATCCATAAGGCTGTTTTCTAGATCTGTGAGTTTGTTTCTATTTTGTAAATAAATTCATTTGTATTATTTTTTTAGATTCCACATATAAGTGATAGTATATAATATTTGTCTTTCTAACTTACTTCACTCAGGACAGTCCATCTAGGTCTATCCATGTTGTGCAAATGGCAATATTCCATTCTTTTTATGGCTGAGTAATATTCCATTGTAATACATACCACATCATCTTAAATATTCAATTCTTGATGAACAGTTAGGTTGCTTTCATGTCTTTGCTATTATAAATAGTTCTACTATGAACTTTGGGGTGTACATATCTTTTCATAAGTTTAATAAATTTTAAAAAGGTGAAATTATGCAAAGTATATTCTCCAACCACAATGAAATGAAATTAGAAATCAATAACAGTAAGATGTTTGAGAAATTTACAAATACATAGAAATTAAGGAACACATTTTTTAGCAGTTTTTTTAACGAAGTGATGCTTTTCTTAAAATTTTTATTTGTTTATTTTTGGCTGCACTGGGTCTTTATTGCTGCATGCAGGCTTTCATTAGTTACAGTGAGAGAGGTCTGCTCTCTAGTTGTGTGTGCAGACTTCCCATTGCTCTGGCTTCTCTTGTTGCAGAGCACAGGCTTGATATGTGTGGGCTTCAGTAGCTGTGACATGGGCTCTAGAGCATGGGCTCAGCTGCCCTGAGGCATGTGGGCTCCTCCTGGCCCTAGGATTAGACCCTTGCCCCTGCTTTGGCAGGTGAACTCTCAACCACTGGACCACCAGGGAAGTCCATAAGTAACACACTTTTAAGTAACAAATGAATCAAAGAGGAAGTCGAAAGGGCTACTAGAAAAGACCTTGAAATGAATAAAAGTGAAGACACCAAATACAAAAAGTGATTGCCAAGGGGGAGGAGGTCGGGGGAAGGATGAGTGAGAGGTTGGAGTTAGCAGATGTAAGCTTTTATATATAGAATGGATAAACAACAAGACCTTACTACAGAGCACAGAGGACCATATTCAGTATCCTATGATAAGTCATAATGGAAAAGAATATTTTTAAAAGGGTATATATTTAATTGAATTATTTTGCTGTACAACAGTAATTAACACAACATTGTAAACCAGTTGTACTTCAAAAAAATGTTATAAATCCCACAAAAATCCAAAACATAGGATTCAGTAAAACCAAGGGTAGAAGGAAATTCATAGAAAGAAAAACTCAATTCTCTTGCAATTGATTTGGAGACAGGTTGAAAACAAGTGATTAAGGACTGCCCAAGGGCCCATGGGATATCAGCATAGATAAGTATATTAGCATGTTTTATGAGTAGATCCTACCAAAAGGTCACTTAAAATGCTGTTCATCATGAAAGGAAATTGGTTGGGATGTTGCAGAACCCATGATGTTGCAGACATCGTGGTGAACTCATACCGTAGACACATATCTGGAAGGCTGTCTTCCACTCCCTGAATGAAGATGAAGTTAAAGCTATCCCATAAATCTAATTTCATGAAGATGGTACTTTCTGTCCCAGGATCTTCATGGAAACCAGGCTTGGGTGTGGCAGTGGGGCATCTACAAGGGGACCAAAGGAGTCTCGGAAACAGAGGACATCTGGAAGAACACTTATCCTGGGTTGTGTACACTTCCTGGGTCATGATTTGCTCTGAAGATGTGATGAAATCCAAGGACGAAGAAAAATTAACTTCTCTACATTCATGGCATTTTTCATATCATTTCAAGAAGAAATTTCAGAATCACGAAACCCATAGTGGTCAGTGAATTCTGAAGTTCGAAAATTCCTCATTCCACCCTAGAGAGTAGGTAGATTAGAACTATATTTGAGGGGAATGGTCCATAATATGAAGATAGAAGTTTTGGAGCTTGGAGAGAATTCCTAAAGCAATAGCTTATGGTGAGGGAGCGATTTTTAGAACATTCTGGAGCCCATGAGATTTGTTTGCTAAGTCAATCTTGACAGTCAAGGAATAAGGAAATGTCATCAGATGACATTATTATTGGAAAATAATTGAGGAAGAACAGGTTTTGGAATGAAGATAATGAAATCATTTTGGAAATTTAAGGTGTTTTGGGACATCCAACAGCCTGAAATTGAAAACACAGGATTTATCAAGGCTTCAGGGAAAAGGCTGAAGTTAACAGTTTATAGGTCTTTGGCATGATATTAGAAGCTGAAGCCATGGCTGTCTGTGACATGCATCAGGAAGGGTAGTTAAAATGAGTAAAATGCAGTTGAAGATGGGATCCTCACACATTTGAAAAAGAAAAATTTGTTAAGGAAGGATCTGCAACAGACTTTCAGATGTTCACTTCTATCTCCAGAGTGACTACAGGCACTGAAATCTCCAACTTTCTGGCATTGATTACTTTCAGTGAATTCATATCTGAAATGGGTCAGGAATCTGTGTGAACTTGAAATAAATTCCTCTGTAATGAGGGCACTGCTTTCTGTGATCTTTATCATCTCTCTAGATGAACCTCAGATTCCTCCTACCTTGGTAGCTGGTATATGACTTTATCTCCTGATATTGAAAAACCCAACTCAATATCCCAAATTAATCCAGGTATATTTGTAGAAAGAAAAGAAGGTCTCTCATATAGGACATTCTTTACAGAGTTAGTCTGAGACACTTGCCTAGTTCTTGATTAGCCAAACTAACACAAAGGGCACACATTTTTTATTTATTTATTTATTTTTTTAGGGCACACATTTTTTAGGAGTCAAATTTGGTTGCCTTTTAGGATTGATCACACTGATTATTTCATTAAAAAAATTTTATTGGCATATAGTTGATTTGTAATATTGTGTTAGTTTCAGGTGTACAGCAAAACAAATCAGTTTCACATGTACATATATCCACTCTTTAAGGGGATGTTTTCCCATATAAAGTTATTACAGGATACTGAGTAGAGTTCTCTGCTATATAATAGGTCCCTATTAGTTATCTATTTTATATATAATAGTGTGTATATGTTAATTCCAATCTCATTTATTCCTCCTCTTCTCTCCCCTTTGGTAACCATATATATGTTTTCTACATCTGTGAGTTTATTGCTATTTTGCAAGTAAGTTCATTTGTACTATATTTTAAGATTTCATATGTAAATGATATCAATATGACTTTTGTCTTTCTCTGTCTGACTTACTTCACTTAGTATGATGATTTCTAGGACCCTCCAGGTTGCTGCAAATGGCATGATTTTGTTCTTTTTTATGGCTGAGTAATATTCCTTTTATATATGTACCACATCTTCTTTATCCATTCCTCTGTCAGTGGACGTTTAAGTTGCTTCCATGTCTTGACTATTGCAAATAGTGCATCAGTGAACATTGGGGTGCATGTATCTTTATCAGTTATGATTTTCTCTAGATATATGCCCAGGAGTGGGGTTGCTAGATCATATGGTAGTTCCATGTTTAGTTTTTTAAGGAACCTCCATACTGTTCTCAATAATGGGTGTACCAATTTACATTCCCATCAATGGTGTAGGAGGGTTCTCTTTTCTCTACACATTCTCCAGCAATTTTTGCTTGTAGATTTCTTTTTTTAAAAGAAAAATGGAAGTCAACACTGCTCTCATTCTTTTTTTTTTCTAAGTAACTATTTCTGGCTGTGCTGGATCTTTGTTGCTATGCAAGCTTTTCTCTAGCAAATGGAGGTTACTCTCTAGTTGTACTGTGTGACTTCTCATTGTGGTGGCTTCTCATTGTGGTGGCTTCTCTTGTGGAGCATGGGGCACATGGGCGTCCATAGTTGCAGTACATGGGCTCAGTAGTTGCAGCTCCCGGGCTCTGGAACACAGGCTCATTAGTTGTTGCACACGGTCTTAGCTCCATGACATGTGGGATCTTCTTGGCAGGTAGATTCCTTACCACTAAGCCACCAGGGGAGCCCCTGTTTGTAGATTTTTTGATAATAGCCATTCTGACCAGTGTGAGATGACACCTCATTGTAATTTTGACTTGCATTTCTCTTTAATTAGTGATGTTGAACATCTGTTCACACTGCTTATTTTAAATATCTTAAAAATATGACTTCTATTTACTTAAAGATAGGTCCTGAAAAGTAATAGTAGACCTAATAATTAGAGTGCTATGCTCAGTCATGTCCAACTCTTTGAGACTCCATGGACTGCAGCACGCCAGGCTTCCCTGTCCATCACTAACTCCTGCAGCTTGCTCAAATTCATGTCCATTGAGTTGGTGATGCCATCCAACCACCTTATCCTCTGTCGTCCCCTTATTCTCCTGCCTTCAATCTTTCCTAGCAGCTCTTCACATCAGGTGGCCAAATTATTAGAGCTTCAGCATCAGTCCTTCCAATGAATATTCAGGACTGATTTCCTTTAGGATTGACAGGTTTGATCTCCTTGCAGTCCAAAGGACTCTCAAGAGTCTTTTCCAACACCACAGTTCAAAAGCATCAATTCTTTGGTGCTCAGCCTTCTTGATGGTCCAGCTCTCAAGTCCATACATGACTACTGGGAAAACCATAGCTTTGACTAGATGTACCTTTGTTGGCAAAGTAATATCTCTGCTTTTTAATATGCTATCTAGGTTGGCCATAACATTTCTTCCAAGGAGCAAATGTCTTTTAATTTTATGGCTGCAGTTACCATATGTAGTGATTTGGAGCCCAAGAAAATAAAATCTGTCACTCTTTCCATTGTTTTCCCATCTACTTGCCATGAAGTGATGTGACCAGATGCCATGGTCTTACTTTTCTGAATGTTGAGCTTTAGCCAACTTTTTCACTCTCCTCTTTCACTTTCATCAAGAGGCACATCAGGTCCTCTTTGCTTTCTGCCATAAGGGTGGTGTCACCTGCATATCTGAAGTTATTGATATTTCTCCAGCAATCGTGATTCCAACTTGTGCTTCGTCCAGCCTGGCATTTTGCGTGATGTACTCTGCATATAAATTAAATAAGCAGAGTGACAATAAGCAACCTTGACATACTCCTTTCCCAATTTGGAACCAGTCTGTTGTTCCATGTCCAGTTCTAACTGTTGCTTCTTGACCTGCATACAGATTTCTCAGGAGGCAGGTGAGGTGGTCTGATATTCCCATCTCTTGAAGAATTTTCCACAGTTTGTTGTGATCCACAAAGCCAAAGGCTTTGGCATAGTCAATAAAGCAGAAGTAGATGTTTTTCTGGAGCTCTCTTGCTTTTTCAATGATCCAATGGATGTTGGCAATTTGATCTATAGTTCCTCTGCCTTTTCTAAATCCAGCTTGAACATCTGGAATTTCACAGTTCATGTACTGTTGAAACTGGCTTGGAGAATTTTGAGCATTACTTTGATAGCATGTGAGATGAGTACAAATGTGCAGTAGTTTGAACATTCTTTGTCATTGCCTTTTTTGGGGATTAGAATGAAAACTGACCTTTTCCAGTCCTGTGGCCACTGCTGAATTTTCCAAATTTGCTGGCATATTGAGTGCAGCACTTTCACAGCATCATCTTTTAGGATTTGAAATAGCTCAACGGGAATTCCATTGCCTCCACTACCTTTGTAGTAATGCTTCTTAAGGCCCACTTCACTTTGTATTCCAGGATGTCTGGCTCAAGGTGAGTGATCACAGCATCATGGTTATCATGAAGACCTTTTTTGTATAGTTCTTCTGTGTATTCTTGCCACCTTTTATTTTTAAAAATTTATTTTATTTTATTTTTAAATTTTTTTTTACTTTACAATACTGTATTGTTTTTGCCATACATCAACATGAATCCGCCATGGGTATACATAAGTTCCCACTGCCACCTTTTCTTAATATTTTCTGCTTCTGTTAGGTCTACACCATTTCTGTCCTTTATTGTACCATTCTGTCATCTGATTATAAAATATCTTTTTAAAGTACTTTGAATTATCCGAAGTTTATAAACAAAATAAGACATACTTCTTATCCTTTATTCTAAGAATTCAGGACATATGATTAATAGGTAGACAATTTTTATTAATAATTCCAAATCTCAGTGCCTCAAGGATTTTAAAGTATTTATAATTCAATAGAAACTTGATACTGAAGTTAAAATTAATTCTTAAAACCAAATTCAAATGATGAAAATGCTATAAGCCTAGAGGCCTTAAGTAGAAATAAACAATCTGCTTTGCCAAAATAGGAAATGCCTGTTGCATAAGCAAAGGGGGTTAAACTTCTCCATATTAATGTTGGTATATTCAGATTCATAGTCACAACTTATTTTGTTAATTTGGAAATCCACATATTCTAGGGAATATTAGGTGATTATCTCTACTTGCAGAAGCTGATGTATTCTTGCTGCTGCTGCTGCTGCTAAGTCACTTCAGTCGTGTCCGACTCTGTGCGACCCCATAGACGGCAGCCCACCAGGCTCCCCCGTCCCCAGGATTCTCCAGGCAAGAACACTGGAGTGGGTTACTATTTCCTTCTCCAATGCATGAAAGTGAAAAGTGAATTCTTACAGAGTTGTAATAATATCATCCTCATGGTTAATTGAAACAAAGTGAATCTAGAAGATCCCCTGGAAGGAGGGCATGGCAACCCACTACAGTATTGTTGCCTGGAGAATTTCATGGACAGAGGAGCCTGGAGGGCTACAGTCCATGCGGTTGCAGAGTCAAACATGACTGAGCAACTAACTCTGTCTCATTGTATATATGTACTATCTATCTATATGTTGGCATGAAGTTTGGTTTTATGATTTGTTTCTATTATTATTGCTTTGCATTTGTTTTCTGCTTTTCAATTCCATATTTTACTAATTTAATCTGAGCAAGCATTTTATAGCTTCTGGAGAGTAGTGAGTTCCTCATCACTGGAGATACTCAAGTAGAGGCTGGACTGCCACACTGGTTGAGATGACTTTTACGGTTCCTAACAACCATTAATTTTTACTGTCATTCTTAGATGTGTATGCAGTGTAAATATGGTATCATGAAGAGTTTGAGGATTCCATATTTTTCCTGAGTGGTTCAAATCAGTTACACCTGAGGAGCAGTAGACAGTCCCTGGAGCCAGACATTCCTGACTGACTTCAAATCATCCTGATTGGTTATTCCCAAGGAATCCTCTGATAAGCTCTTGTATATGCAAGTATCTTAGAAATTTTCTTGAGATTCGGGCATCTTAAGCACCCAGTGAACAGATCTAGCTTTCTGTCTGAGCAACCCTGAAGTTCTCCCTCTGTGCTCTAAGAAGGAAGAGACTGTTATTATAGACCACTTTCTCAAGTGGTGCAGTTGATAAAGAATTTGCTTGTCAATGCAGGAGACACAAGAGGCGTGGGTTCGATCCCTGGGTTGGAGAGATCCCCTGGAGGAGGAAATGGCAACCCTCTCCAGTATTCTTGCCTGGAAAATTCCATGGACAGAGGAGCCTGGCGAGCTATAGTCCATGGGGTCTCAAAGCATTAGACACAACTGAACAGAAACACACACTCCTCAGTTTAGCTTTCAAATCAGACTCCTTTTGAATGGTTGCTTACTGAAGCTCATTTGTAAAGTCTTGGTCAGGCCACCTGCCTTGTCGCCATTTTGTGACTCTTTCCCTAATATGTGCAAACTTTCTCCCTTACTGCATCACTTCTTCAACTTAACCACCAAGTGTATGACTGTTGAGTATTGACAGTGAGTACCGTTCAGTGGACCAGTCACTTCACCCCCATGGCTGTAGTCACCACCTTTAGTCATCTGCAGAGTACTGCTTCTCCCTGGAGAAATGCATGCATCTAACAATCCTTAGACATCCACACTAAAAAAGGGCTTCTAAGCCTAGAAGCAGACAAATTCTCTGTTAGAACATTCATTTATTCCACATCATGAATTGTGTAACTGTTTTAGGAACTGTAGTACTAGAAATGAGAAGACATAATTCTCACCCTCAAGAATCTCATGGACATAGTGGGTGTATTTTTGTTGTTGTTGTTATTGAGATATTCCAAATAGTACATTTATTTTCAGGTGTGCATTATCATCCATACTAACATGCTGATAAATAGATGAAATTGTTGCTTACTCTTTTAAAAACAGCTTCCTGCCTGCTTTTTTATTTTATTTATTTTTGTTGAAGTATAGTTGATTTACAGCTTTATTTTAGTTTCAGGTATACAGCATATTGATTCAGTATTTTTACAGATTGTGGTTTTTGTTCAGCTGCTAAGTTGTGTCTGAGTCTTTGCAGCTCCATGGACTGCAGCATGCCAGGCTCTTCTATCTTCCACTATCTTCCACAGTTGGCTCAAATTCACATTTGTTGAGTCACACCCTCTCCTTTGGCCGTCAATTTTCCCCAGCATCAGTGTCTTTTTCCAATGAGTCGACTCTTTACATCATGCGGTCAGAGTACTGGAGTTTTGGCTTCAGCATCAGTCCTTCCAATGAATATTCAGGATTAATTTCCTTTAGGATTGACTGGTTTGGTCTTCTTGCAGTCCATGGGATTCTCAAGAGTCTTCTCCAGTACTACAGTTTGAAAGCATCAGTTCTTTGGTGATCAGCCTTCGTTATGGTCCAACTCTCACATCCGTACATGAGTACTGAGGAAACCATAGCTTTGACTATTCCGACCTTTGTCGGCAAAGTGATGTCTCTGTTTTTTAATACACTGTCTAGGTTTGTCATAGCTTTCCTTCCAGCGAGCAAGCGGCTTTTAATATCATGGCTGCAGTCACCATCTGCAGTGAATTTGGAGCCCTAGAAAATAAAATCTGTCACTGCTTACACTTTTTCCCCTTCTATTTGCATGAAGTGATGGGACCGGATGCCATGATCTTAGTTTTCTGAATGCTGAGTTTCAAGCCAGACTGAATTTTCATGTATTATACAAGCTATCTCTCCCCTTCTCCCTCCATCTCCCCAAAGGTAACCACTAGCTCATTTTCTATATCTGTGAATCTGTTTTGCTATATACATTCATTTGTTTTATTATTTAGATTCAACATATAAGTATATTCAGTGTTTGTCTTTCTCTGTGTGACTTATTTCAGCAAGCGTAATATTCTCTAGGTCCATCTGTGTTGTTGCTAAAGGCAGAATTTTGTTTTTGTGACTAATATTCCACTGTATGTATATATATATATATATATACCACATCTTTATCCATTCATCTGTTGATGAACACTTGAATTGTGTACAATTTTTGGCTGTTATAAATAGTACTGCTATTGTGGGTACATGTATCTTTTTGAGTTAGTATTTTCATTTCCCCCAAATATATAGGGAGTTTCTGGATCAAGAATGGAATTTCTAGATCATAAAGTAGGTCTGTTTTCAGTTTTCTGAGGAACCTCCATTCTGTTTTCCATAGTGGCTGCAATCAATATACATCCCCATCAAAGCATACAGGGGTTACTTTCCCCTCCATGTCCTCACCAACATTTGCTATTTGTAGACTTTTTATAATAGTCATTCTGATAGATGTGAGGTAATATCTTATTGTGGTTTTTATTTACATTTCTCTAATAATTAATTCTGTTGAGCATCTTTTCATGTGCCTTTTAGCCATTTATATATGTTTTCTTTGAAATAAATATTCAGGTGTTCTGCCCTTTTTGATTGGGCAGTTTTTATGATGTTGAGTTGAATGAGCTGTTTATAGTTTGCATATTAACACCTTGTCAGTCATATCATTTGTAAATATTTTCTCTCATTCTGTTGGTTGTCTTTTCCTTTTGTTGATGGATTCCTTTGCTATGCAAAAGATTTTAAGTTTACTTAGGTCCCATTTGTTTATTTTTGCATATATTTCTTTTGCTTAGGAGACAGATCTAAAAAATATTGTTTTGATTTATATCAAAGAGTTTTTTGGCTGTATTTTCTTCTAGAAGTGTTATGGTTTCAGGTCTTCTATTTAGGTCTTTAATCCATTTTGAGTTTATTTTCATAAATGGTTTGAGGAAATCTTAACACTTTTACATGTATCTCTCTAGTTTTCCCAGGCCCGCTTATTAAAGAGACTGTCTTTCCTCCATCACAGATGTGTAAATTTATTTTTGGGCTCTCCATTCTGTTCCATTGAGCTATATGTCTGTTTTGATGCCAATACCATGCTGCTTTTAAATTATACTTATTTATTTTTGGCTGCATTGAGTCTTCATTGCTGTGTGAGGGCTCTTCCCTAATTGCAGTGACTGGGCGTTACTCTGTAGTTGTGGTGTGTGGGCTTCTCATTGCAGTGGCTTCTCTTGTTGTGGAGCACAGGCTCTAGGACACATGGTCTTTAGTAGCTGCAGCACATGGGCTCAGTAGTTGTGGCACACAGGCTTAGTTGCTTATAGCCTGTGAAATCTTCCTGAACCAGGGATCAAAACCATGTCCCCGGCATTGACAGGAGAATTCTCAACCATTGGTCCACCAGGGACGCCCCCCTGACCCCATGCAGTTTTGATTACTGTAGCTTTGTAGTACAGTCTAAAGTCAGGGAGCATGATATCCCCAGCCTTTTTCTTTATTCTGAAGATTGTTTTGGCCATTTGGGGTCTTTTGTGTTCAATATGAATTTTAGGATTATAAGTTCTATAATAAATGTCATGGATATTTTGATAGAGATTACATTAAATCTGTAGAGTATTTGGGGTAGCATGGCCATTGTAATGACATTAATTCTACCAATCCAAGAGCAGAGGCTATCTTTCGATTTTGTTTTACGATCTTCAATTTTTTTCATGTTTTGTAGTTTTCAGAGCATAGGTCTTTCATTTCCTTAAGTTATTCCTAGATGTTTTATTCTTTTTGGTGTAATTTGAAATAGAACTTTAAAAACTTTTATCTTTCTGATAGTTTGTTATTAGTGTATAGAAATACCAATGTATTTCTGTATGTTAATCTTGTATCCTGCAACTGTACTGAATTTATTTATTCTAATAGTTTTTTTGATGGATTCTTGATGGAGTTTTATATTTATGGTATACAGTATGTCATTTGCAAACAGTGACTCTTTTACTTCTTCCCTTCCAATTTGGATTCCTTGTCTTTTTCTTATCTAATTGCTATGGCTAGAACTTTCAAAACTATGTTAAACAGAAGTCATGAAAATGATTGTCTTTTTCCTTAATTTAGAGAAAATGATTTCAGTTTTTTACCATTGAGTAGGCCGCAGTCCATGGGGTCACAAAGAGTCGGACACAACTGAGCAACTTCACTTTCACTTTTCACTTTCATGCATTGGAGAAGGAAATGGCAACCCACTCCAGTGTTCTTGCCTGGAGAATCCCAGGGATGGGGGAGCCTGGTGGGCTGCCATCTATGGAGTTGCACAGAGTCGGACATGACTGAAACGACTTAGCAGCAGCATGGGATGTTAACTATGGGTTTGTCATAAGTGGCCTTTATTATTTGAGATATGTTTTCTCTATACCCACTTTGATGAGAGTGTTTATCATGAACAGAAGTTAAATTTTTGTCAAATGCTTTTTCTGCATCTATTGAGGTGATCATGTGATATTTATACTTACTTTTATAATGTGTATCATATTGATTAATTTACAAATATTGAGCCATCCTTGTGTTCCTGAAATAAATCCAACTTAGTCATGGTATATAATCCTTTTTATGTATTGTTGGATTAAATTTGTTAATATTTTGTTGAGGATTTTTACATCTATATTCATCAAATATTGGTAAAATTAGACTGTAATTTTGTAGTGTCTTTGTCTGATTTTGGTATCAGGGTAATGGTAGTTTCATAGAGTAAACTTGGGAGTGTTCCATTCTTTTCAGTGTTTTGAAATTTTGGGGAAGGATAGGTAGGTATTACCTCTTCTTTATATAAGGTAGATTTCTCCTATGAAGCTGTCCAGTACTGGACTTTTGTTTGCTGGGAGTTTTTAAAATTACAAATTCAATTTCATTACTAGTAATTAGCCTGTTCAAATCATCTGTTTCTTCTTGATTCCATCTTGGCAAGTTGTATATTTCTAGAAATTTGTCCATTTCTTCTAGGTTGTCCAGTTTGTTGGCATGCATATAACTCTTCATAGAATTTTCATGTAATTTTTTTTTTTTACCTCTCTAGAATTGGTTGTTATTTCTCTTTCATTTCTTATTTTGTTTATTTGGGTTCTCTATCTTTCTTCTTGGTGAGCCTGGCTAAAAGTTTATCCTTTTTTTAAAAATAAAAAAACCAAACTAGCTCTTGGTTTCATTGATCTTTTTCTCCTTTTTTGTCTGTTTTATTTATTTCCTCTCTGATCTTTTTTATTCTTTTCCTTCTGCTATCTTTGGGATTTGTTTGTTCTTTTCTGTTTTCTTTAGATGATTTGTAACATCCTCGAGATGCTAGTAAAGTTGTTTATTTGATACTCTTCTTGTTTCTTGATGTAGTCCTGTGTCACTATAAACTTCCCTCTTAAGACTGCTTTTTCTGCATTCCATAGATTTTGAAGCATTGTGTTTGCACTTTAATTTGTTTCAAGGTATTTTCTGATTTCCTCTTTGATTTCTTCAGTGACCCACTGGTTTTTTAATGTCATGTTGTTTAGTCTTCATTTGTTTGTAGTTTTCCCAGTTTTCTTCCGGTACTGATTTCCACTGTGGTTGGGGAAAAAGATGGTCAATATACTTTCTATCCTCTTTAATGTTTTTGAGACTTGTCTTATGGGCTAGCACGTGATCTCTTCTGGAGAACATTCCATGAGCACTTGGAAAGCATGTTATTCTGCTATTTTTGGATGGAATATCCTGTAGAAATCTATTAACTCCAACTAGTCTTCTGTGTCATTTAAGACCACTGGTGCCTTTTTGACTTTCTGTCTGGATGATCTGGCCATTGATGTAAGCAGAATGTTAAAGTTCCCTATTACTATTGTGTTATTGTCAATTTCTCCATTTAAGCCTGTTAATATTTGCTTTATATATTTAGATGCACATTTTTGGGTGCATATATGTTAATGAGTGTAATTTCCTCTTCTTATATTGATCCCTTTATCATTATATAATGTGATTCTTGGTCTTTTGTTAGATACTTTGTTTTTCATTATTTATTTATTTGTATTTTTTGTTTCAGAAAATTTAATTGTTTAAAAAATTTATTTATTATTGTTGGCTTTCTGGGTCTTCCTTGTGTGCAAGTTTTGTCTAGTTGTGGAGGGTAGGGACTGCTCTTTAGTTGTGGTGTGTGAACTTCTTATTGCGGTGGCTTCTCTTGTTGTGGAGCACAGACTCTTGGGCGTGAAGTCTTCAGTAGTTGTACAGGCTCAGTAGTTGTGGTTCCTGGGCTCTAGAGCACAGGCTCAACAGTTGTGGTGCACTGGCTTAGCTGCTCTGTGGCATGTGGGATCTTCCTGGATCAGGGATCTTCCCATATCTACTGCAGTGGCAGACAGATTCTTTACCACTGAGCCACCAGGGAAGCCCAGAAAATTTAATTTTTAATGATTTAGAAATTCAGTCATAATTAAAATTTTAAATTTTATATTGGAGTATAGTTGATTAACAATATTGTGTTAGTTGAGACTTTGTTTTAAAGTCTATTTTGGCTCATACAAATATTACTACCCCCACTTTTTCATCATTTCCATTTGCATGAAATATCTTTTTCCATCCCCTCACTTTCAATCAGTGTGTATCTTTAGCTCTGAAGTGAGTCTCCTGTAAGCACTATATATATATTTATTTATTTAAAAATAAATTTATTTAATTGGAGGTTAACTACAATATTGAATTGGTTTTGCCATACATCAACATGAATCAGGATGGGGAACACGTATATACCTGTGGCAGATTCATGTTGATGTAAGCACTATATAGATGGGTCTTATTATTGTTTTTTAATCCAATTAGCCACTCTGTCTTTTGATTGGAGCATTTAGTCCATTGATAGTTAAAGTGATTATTGATAGGTATGTACTCATTAACATTTTACTATGTGTTTTCCAGTTGTTTTTTAAAATACTTTTCCCTGTACTTCTTTTTGTTTCTTTCCTTGTAGTTTGATGATTTTCTTTAGTGGTATGCTTGTGATCCTTTCTCTTTAGTTTTTGTGCAACTATTGTAGGTTTTTGATTTGTGGTTTCAATGGAGTTCATATATGTTGACCTAAAACTACATCTAGTTGTTTTAAACACATAGTCCTTAAAGTTTAAGCACACTCTAGAAACTCTCACAGAGAGTTCCAAACAAGATGAACCCAAACAGACCCATGCCAAGAGTAAACTCTGCATGTTTTACTCTCCTCCCCCTCACTTATGTATTTGGTATTATATTTTACACTTTATGTTTATCCCTTTACTGATTATTGTAGTAATTAGTTGATCTTACAGTTTTTTGCCTTTTAATCTTCCTAGTAGCTTATTTAAGAAATTGATCTTTAGATTTAACTATATTTTTGCCGGAACTAGTGTTTTTCTTCCTTTCCTATAGATTCTTTTTTTTTTTTTTTTTCTAGCTTTTCCGCCTCTTAGACAAGATCTTTTAAATTTTCTTTTATGTAGATTTAGTATCAATAAACTCTTTTAGTTTTTGCTTGTCTGAGAATTTCTTTATCTCTTCTTCTATTCTAAATGATAATCTTTCTAGGCAGAGCATCCTTGGTTGCAGGGTTTTCCCTTTCAGCACTTTGAGTATATCATGTCACTCCTTATGGCCTTCAAAGTTTTTGCCTAAAAGTCATCCAAAAGCCTTATGGGTTTTTCTTTTTATATGATTCTTTGGTTTTATCTTGTTGCCTTTAGAATCCTCTCTTTAACTTTTGCCATTTTATTTAAGATGTCTTGGCATGGGTGTGTTTGGATTCATCTTGTTTGGAATGCTCTGTGCTTTGGTTATCTTCCTTCTTCAGGTTTGTGAATTTTTCAGCCAAACTTTCATCAAATACATTTTCAATCTGTTTATCTTCCTCTTCTCCTTCTGGGACGTCTATCATGTTCACATTGGTTTGCTTGATGTTGTTTCATAGATCCATTTTCAGTTTTTAAAATATATTTTTCTTTTTGCTGCTCTGGTTGAACAATTTCCATTGTTCAGATTAGGTATACATTCTTCTGTATCAATTCATCTGTTATTCCTTCCAGTGTATTTTTCATTTAAGTTATTGTATTCTTTAGTTGTGACTGGTTTTTATATTTTCTAGTTCTTTAAAATTCTCAATTGTGTTCATCTATCCTTTTCTGTAATTAAGCTAGCATGTTTATTACTAGTGCTTTGAATTCTTTATCTGGAAATGGTTTATTTCTGTTTCATTAGTTGCTTTTCAGGTATTTTCTGCTGTTCTTTCAAATGAGCCAGATCTCTCTGTTTTATTTTATGTAATTTTCTCTTTCTCTATGAAATTAGCTGAAACAGTCACCTCATATGGTTTTAATGCATTATGTGGAAACATCCCTATACAGTCAAATGTGCTCAGTGGCTTTGGTGGGAGAGCTGGATTTAATGTGAAGAGGAGTCTCATTTTTCCTTAAGGTGTGCTGGCAGCTATCATCTTGGTAGGAGGTGGTGCTGGAGATGGAGGGGTTAGAGATGGAGCCAGATGTGAGCCAGGGCTTACTCTCTGTTCAGTGGCTATTACCACCCCATTGTGGGAGGGAATGGGTTCAAAGTTGCTGGAGCAGAATCTCTAGGGGTCAGGTTCAAGCCACAGGACAGGCACAGTCCACGTGGCCTCCCAGCATCAGTTGCACTGTGGGCTGTTGCAGTCTAGCTTCAGACAGAGATGTGCTGCTTAAGTGCCAGTAATGGCTGCCACTGCCTTGCTCAGTACTGCTTTGGGTCAGAGCTACCTCTGTTTTCTTGCAGGCACGCTTCTAAGTGGGGCTGAAATGTGTGCTCAGCTCAGGCTGGGGCACATATCAGAGCAGTCATGGGAAACTGGCCACTTATGCAATTTTCAGTCCACCTTCTCTGTCCTGCTTCAGGAGCAAGCAAGCATATGCATACTCCTTACAAGCAGAGTCCAGGCTTCCTCAGACTTCCAGCCTTCCTGTTAATACCTCTGGCCCTCTAAGCAGTCAAGGGGGCTCATATTCCTTGTGTGGACCCCCAGGGGAGAGATGCCCAATACGTGGCTCAAACTACTCACTCTTCAGGGAGGGTCTCCACATGTGCATGCTCCCTTTTCCAAAGCACAGGGCTCAACCTGATCACTTCCTTTCCCTTTGTACCCAATTTTGTGTGAATATTTCTTACAGCCTTGGTTGTACAGGAGTTATGTAAGTCTACAGTTATTTTTCAGTGAGAATTGTTCTACATGTTGACTATTTTTGATGTGTTCATGGTGGGAGATGAGTTCTTTGTCCTCAGGCATTCTTGGTCTAGTCTCTAAAAACAGTAAAACCTTTAAACTTAATTTTGGTGTGAATATTATAATCTCCTGGGTTATACCTTGTGCTACTATCCTGAGTTATTCTGGGTTTGGGCCCCAGTTAGGTGTGTAGATATAATAAGGGATAGTGGGTGAGCTTTTTAAAGAGAATTACCGTTACTTGTAATGATCTCAGGTGAGATCATTATAGTTTCAACTGAGAGGAAGATAGTCTCAGATAGGGGAGGAAGGGCTGTTTCTGTTAGCACAAAAGGTTAATGGAGATTTAAGGGTTCGAAGTCCTAAGATTTTCCTAAATTCTCTGTATTTTCCCACTTTAATTGTCAGAGTCATTACCAAGCCAATGCCCTAATTAGCACATAAGACACCTAGAGAAATCATGGATTTATAATTTTCTTTGCTATTATGCAATTGATAGAATCAGATTTTTGTTCTAATATTAAGCTTCACTTAATATAAGATTTAAAATAAGATTTACTGAGCATGGCCCCACCCATCAGAACAAGACCCAGTTTCCCCCACAGTCAGTCTCTCCTATCAGGAAAATTCCATAAGCCTCTTATCCTTATCCATCAGAGGACAGAATGAAAATCACAATCACAGAAAACTAATCAAATTGATCACATGGTCCTTGTCTAACAATGAAACTATGAGCCATGCCGTGTAGGGCCACCCAAGACGGATGGGTCATGGTGGAGAGTTCTGACAAAATATGGCCCACTGGAGAAGGGAATGGCAAACCACTTCAGTATTCTTGCCTTGAGAACCCCATGAACAGTATGAAAAGACAAAAACATATGATACTGAAAGATGAACTCCCCAGGTTGGTAGGTGCCCAATATGCTACTGGAAAAGAGTGGAGAAATAACTCCAGAAAGAATGAAGAGATGGAGCCAAAGCAAAATCAACACCCAGTGTGGATGTGACTGGTGAGGGAAATAAAGTCCGATGCTGCAAAGAAAAATAATGCATAGGAATCTGAAATGTTAGGTCTGTGAATCAAGATAAATTGGAAGTGGTCGAACAGGAGATGGCAAGAGTGAACATTGACATTTTAGGAATCAATGAACTAACATGGGTTGGAATGGGCAAATTTAACTCAGATCACCATTATATCTACTACTGTGGGCAAGAATCCCTTAGAAGAAATGGAGTAGCCCTTGTAGTCAACAAAAGAGTCTGAAATGCAGTTCCTGGGTGCAGTTTCAAAAATGACAGAATGATCTCTGTTCATTTCCAGGGCATACCATTCAATATCAGAGTAATCCAAGTCTATGCCCCAACCAGTAATGCTGAAGAAGCTGAAGTTGAACGATTCTATGGAGACCGATAAGACCTTCTAGAACTAATACCCAAAATAGATGTCCTCTTCATTATAGGAGACTGGAATGCAAAAGTAGGAGGTCAAGAGGTACCTGGAGTAACAGGCAAATTTGGCCTTGGAGTACAAAATGAAGCAGGGCAAAGGGTAACAGAGTTTTGCCAACAGAATGCATTTGTCATAGTAAACACCCTCTTCCAACAACACAAGAGAAGACTACACATGCACATCACCAGGGGGTCAATGCCAAAATCAGACTGATTATATTCTTTGCAGTCAAAGATGGAGAACCTCTACACAGTCAGCAAAAACAAGACCAGGAGCTGACCGTGGCTCAGATCCTAAACTCCTTATTGCAAAATTCAGACTTATATTGAAGAAAGTAGGGAAAACCACTAGATAATTCAGGTATGACCTAGAACAAATCCTTTATGATTATACAGTGCAAGTGACAAATAGATTCACGGGATTAGATCTGATAGACAGAGTGCCTGAAGAACTATGGACGAGGTTTGTAACATTGTACAGGAGGCAGTGATCAAGACCATCTCTGAGAAAAAGAAATGCAAAAGACAAAATAGTTGTCTGAGGAGGCCTTACAAATAGCTGAGAAAAGAAGAGAAGCTAAAGGCAAAGGAGAAAAGGAAAGATATACCCATTTGAATGCAGAGTTCCAAAGAATAGCAAGGAGAGATAAAGTTTTCCTCAGTGATCAGTGTAGAAAAATGGAAGAAAACAATAGAATGGGAAAGACTAGAGATTTCTTCAAGAAAATTAGAGATACCAAGGGAACATTTCATGCAAAGATGGGCTCAATAAAGGACAGAAATTGTATGGACCTAACAGAAGCAGAAGATATTAAGAAAAGGTGGCAAGAATACACAGAACTATACAAAAAAGGTCTTCATAATAACCATGATGCTGTGATCACTCACCTTGAGCCAGACATCCTGGAATACAAAGTGAAGTGGGCTGTAGGAAGCATCACTACAAACAAAGGTAGTGGAGGCAATGGAATTCCAGTTGAGCTATTTCAAATCCTAAAAGATGATGCTGTGAAAGTGCTGCACTCAATATGCCAGCAAATTTGGAAAATTCAGCAGTGGCCACAGGACTGGAAAAGGTCAGTTTTCATTCCAGTCCCAAAAAAGACAATGACAGAATGCTCAAACTACTGCACAATTGCACTCATCTCACATGCTAGCAAAGTAATGCTCAAAATTCTCCAAGCTAGCTTCAACAATATGTGAACAGTGAAATTCCAGATGTTCAAGCTGGATTTAGAAAAGGCAGAGGAACTATAGATCAAATTGCCAACATCCATTGGATCATTGAAAAAGCAAGAGAGCTCCAGAAAAACATCTACTTCTGCTTTATTGACTATGCCAAAGCCTTTGACTGTGTGGATCAAAACAAACTGTGGAAAATTCTTCAGGAGATGGGAATACCAGACCACCTCACCTGCCTCCTGAGAAATCTGTATGCAGGTCAAGAAGCAACAGTTAGAACTGGACATGGAACAACAGACTGGTTCCAAATTGGGAAAGGAGTATGTCAAGGCTGCATATTGTCACTGTGCTTATTTAACTTATATGCAGAGTACATCATGTGAAATGCCAGGCTGGATGAAGCACAAGCTGGAGTCAAGATTGCTGTGAGAAATATCAATAACCTCAGATACACAGATGACACCACCGTTATGGCAGAAAGCCAAGAAGAACTAAAGAGCCTCTTGATGAAAGTGAAAGAGGAGAGTGAAAAAGTTGGCTTAAAGTGCAACACTCTAAAAACTAAGTTCATGGCATCCAGTCCCATCATTTCATGGCAAATAGATGGGGAAACAGTGAGAGATTATTTTGGGGGGCTCCAAAATCAGTGCAGATGGTGAATGCAGCCATGAAATTAAAAGATGATTGCTCCTTGGAGTTTTTCCAGTGGTCATGTATGGATGGGAGAATTGGACTATAAAGAAAGCTGAGCGCTAAAGAATAGATGCTTATGAACTGTGGTGTTGGAGAAGACTCTTGAGAGTCCCTTGGACTGCAAGGAGATCCAACCAGTCAATCCTAAAGGAAATCAGTCCTGAATATTCATTGGAAGGACTGATGCTGAAGCTTACTCCAATCCTTTGGCCACTTGATGTGAAGAACTGACAACTGGAAAACAGCCTGATGCTGGGAAAGATTAAAGGCAGGAGGAGAAGGGGTCAACAGAGGATGAGATGGTTGGATGGCATCACTGACTGGATGGACATGAGTTTCAGTAAACTCTGAGAGTTGGTGATGAACAAGGAAGCCTGGCATGCTGCAGTCCATGGAGTCACAAAGAGTCAGACATGACTGAGAGACTGAACTGAACTGAACAGATTAAGCTTCATCAGTTTTGAGAGAGAAAATATTTTCTGGTTGTTTGACTTTCCCTTGATGAAAAATGTAATGCCTGAGGCTATCATTTTCTTCCTGTAAGCTTTCTGTTGTAATCAGTAGTAGTAGTCGTCAGTAAGTGATCTTTACAATCTTTATTCTCACTATAAAGGTCAATTGCAGCACTAATTTGGTGCTCCAAAGCCTGGTTTTCAATAGACATTTTATTTCAGACAGTGACTGTTGATAATATTAAGAATCTGTTTTGTTATTGCATACCATGAATGACCATAATTTCCTATATCCCATTGGCTATGACGTTATTAGTACTTTTCAACTCCAGCAGATCAGATACCCAATCCAAGATTTCTATCTTTGAGGGTCTGTTTCCTAGAACCACTCCTGATAGAAAATGCTGTCACAGTGAGTGTTCACAGAGGAAATGAAAAACTACTTTATGTATTTCAACCTATAGGAATTTAGCATAGAAAATAAGTGATAAAATTGTTCAAAGGGCTTGAGGAGCCAAAAAAGGGGAGGGGAGAGAAGATAATATTACTCTCTGTGGAAGCCTCTATCCTTCCTAATAGAGACACTTATTTCATACTTGTGGGTTTCCCTGGTAACTCAGCTGGTAAAGAATTCGCCTGTATGCAGGAGATCCTTATTCAATTCCTTGGTTGGGAATATCCTGGAGAAAGGATAGGCTACCCACTCCAGTTTTCTTGGGCTTCCCTCGTGGCTCAGATGGTCAAGAATCCACCTGCAATGCAGGAGACCTGGGTTCAATCCCTGGGTTGGGAAGATCCCCTGGAGAAGTGAACAGCTACCCACTCCAGTGTTCTGGCCTGGAGAATTCCCTGGACAGAGGAGCCTGGGAGGCCAAAAGTCCATGTAGGCTACATTCCATACTTGTATGACCTTTTGTTTCAAAAACAGCTCTTACAGAAGATTGCAAACATCTGCTACCACAGGACTGTTTCTGTCACTGCAGTCTAGTGTTGCTGCTACCGGATCCAGAAAAAGAAAATTTTCTCCTTTATCCTTTTTCTTCTACTCTCCCATGTATGACTCTTATATTGGCAGAATATAAGATGGGGTCTTAGTGGCAAGGGAACCTGAAAACTACGGTTTCCAGGCCTTCAGCTCTTATGATGTGGGGAAAACTCTAAAGGACTGAGATATTATGGAGAACCAATACAAAGTATTTGACACATCTTGACTTTGCAAACTGGAATAAGAGTATTTATGGAAAGAGAGGAGAGAAAGGAGTTCCTGGGAAGGTTATGACCAACCGGCTAGATGAAGCACAAGCTGGAATCAAGATTGCCAGGAGAAATATCAATAACCTCAGATACACAGATGACACCACCCTTATGGCAGAAAGCAAAGAACTAAAATGCCTCTTGATGAAAGTGAAAGAGGAGAGTGAAAAAGTTGGCTTGAAGCTCAACATTCAAAAAACTAAGATCATGGCATCTGGTCCCATTACTTTATGGCAAATAGATGAAGAAACAGTGGAAACAGTAGCAGACTTTAGTTTTTTCAGCTCCAACATCACTGCAGATGGTGACTGCAGCCATGAAATTAAAAGACATTTACTCTTTGGAAGAAAAGCTATGACCAAGCTAGACATCATATTAAAAAGCAGAGACATTACTTTGACAACAAAGGTCTGTCTAGTCAAGCCTATGTTTTTCCAGTAGTCATGTATGGATGTGAGAGTTGGACTATAAAGAAAGCTGAGTGCCAAACCATTGATGCTTTTGAACTGTGGTGTTGGAGAAGACTCTTGAGAGTCCCTTGGACTGCAAGGAAATTCAGCCAGTCCATCCTAAAGGAAATCAATCCTGAACATTCATTGGAAGGACTGATGTTGAAGCTGGAACTCCAATCCTTTGGCCACCTAATGTGAAGAACTGACTCATTGGAAAAGACCCTGATGCTGGGAATGACTGAAGGCAGGAGGAGAGGGGACGACAGAGGATGAGGTGGTTGGATGGCATCCCCTACTCAATGGACATGAGTTTGAGTAAGCTCCGGGAGTTGGTGATAGACAGGGAGGCCTGGCATGTTGCTGTCCATGGGGTCACAAAGAGTCAGACATGACTGAGCAACTGAACTGAACTGATATGTAGGAATCGAAGATTTGGGTACAGACTTTCTAAAACTATCTATGTTATAAATACTTTGAATTTTTTTTCAGGTGGCTGCATACCCTAGTTTGAAGACCATTGACCTCTAGAGAAAATATTGCCCAGGAACACATACCCTCCAACTAGCTTCCTCAGGGCACATTTGACCTCCTTGTTTCTCAAGCTGTAGATAATGGGGTTTAACATGGGGGTCATAACACAGAACAGTACAGAGACTAGGATGTCCATGTCTAGGGAGTAGCCTTCTCTGGGTCTGTCATAGTTGAAGTTGGCTGTTCCATAAAAAACCACCACCACAGTGAGGTGGGATGCACAGGTAGAAAAGGCCTTGCTCCTGCCCTGAGCAGAGGGAATCCTAAGGATGGCAGAGATGATGAGTATGTAGGACACAGCAGTAAACAGGCAGGGACTCAGGCCAATGGTAGCACTGGCCACATGGAGCACAAACTCATTGAGAGAGGTGTCAGAGCAGGACAGCTTTAGGAGGAATGGGATGTCACAGAGAAAGTGACTGATCTGGTTGGGTCCACACAGAGTGAGTGTGGCTGCCAGCACTGTGTGTGTCACAGAATTCACCAGCCCACATAGCCAGGACCCAGTCACCAAACAGACACAGACCTTTACACTCATGAGGACAGGATATTGAAGAGGGTGGCAGATGGCTACATAGCGATCATAAGCCATAGCTGCCAGGAAGACACATTCAGCGCCAGCACATGTCACGAGGAAAAAGACCTGGGAAAGGCAGCTGTCATAGGAGATGGTCTTCTTCTCCCGGAAGAAGTTCATTAGCATAACTGGAATGGTGGTGGATGTGTAGCAGATGTCCAAGAAGCTCAAGTTGCTCAGAAAGTAATACATTGGAGTGTGGAGAGCAGAAATGATCCTGGTAGATATTATTATGAGTGTGTTCCCAAGGAGGGTTGTCAGATAAATGACCAGGAAGATCAGGAAGAATAAGTCCTGTAGGTTGGGGTGGTTGGAAAATCCCAAGAAGATAAATTCAGTGACATCTGTTTGATTGTTCATTTCAAGTGGTGTCACAGCTACAAAATAATGAAAAAAAAAAAAAGCCGTAATGAGAAAGAAACATACAAAGAGCACCCCAAATTGGCATGTCTTGAGGGAGACCATAAGTTCTCACTCAACAAATCTGGCCAGCTCAGGCCCAGGGACAATTTTTCACATGGCTGCTGGTACCTGAGAATACATGGAGATTTGTATTTGGTCTAAACCTACCACAAGCTGCTAGAGTAAGAGTGAGAGTTAGAGTAAGCTCACTTCTTAATGGCTCTGCAAAATCTTCCTCCTAACATTATAATTAACTGCTTTAAATTCTTTTTTGTAAATATTTTTAAGTAATAAATTTTCATTGTGAAAAGTTAAGAAAATGCAGAAGGATGCAGAGAAAAATAGAACCGTCCACAGAATCAATGCTACCTTATAGAGTATTCCATTTTAGTTTCTTTTTCTATATATGAATCTTGATTTCTATAGGCTTGAAATATTGGGAGCACATTTCATATAAATGCATTATATTCTATTATATAAGTGTAATTTCTTTGAGCATTTAGTTTGCTTCCATTCCTTCTGTTATTATAGACACTAGCATGAACAATTTCATAAACAAGTATCTGTGAATATCTCTCATTTATTCAGAATAAAATTTTCTTGTTGGCATGTTTTTAAATAAATTAATCTCATTTTTCTCAATATGAACAATTATCTTTCAGAACTTATATTTTTATTTTTTTTTTTTTATTTTTATTTTTATTTTTTTTTAAATTTAAATTTATTTATTTTAATTGGAGGCTAATTACTTAACAATATTGTATTGGTTCTGCCACACATCAACATGAATCTGCCACGGGTGTACACGTGTTCCCCATCCTGAACCCCTCTCCCACCTTTTTATTTTAATATATCTTCCATAAAAAGAATGTATAAAACATGTATATTCTCTTAAGAATGTTAATAAAATTAATGCCTATTCCCCTCACTTAGCTTATTTTTTTTTTTTTTTTTCACTTTACAGGTTTAACTTTTTTTTTTTTTTTGTTTTGTTTTGTTTTGTTTTTTTTTTTTTAATTTATTTATTTATTTTTAATTTTTACTTTACAATTCTGTATTGGTTTTGGCATAGATTGACATGAATCCACCACAGGTGTACATGCGTTCCCAAACATGAACCCCCCTCCCACCCCCCTCCCCACAACATCTCTCTGGGTCATCCCCGCGCGTCAGCCCCAAGCGTGTCATATCCTGCATCAGACATAGACTGGTATTTCGATTCTTACATGTTATTATACATGTTTCAATGCCATTCTCCCAAATCATCACACCCTCTCCCTCTCCCTCTGAGTCCAAAAGTCCGCTATACACATCTGTGTCTCTTTTGCTGTCCTGCATACAGGGTCATCATTGCCATCTTCCTAAATTCCATATATATGTGTTAGTATACTGTATTGGTGTTTTTCTTTCTGGCTCACTTCACTCTGTATAATCGGCTCCAGTTTCATCCATCTCATCAGAACTGATTCAAATGTATTCTTTTTAATGGCTGAGTAATACTCCATTGTGTATATGTACCACAGCTTTCTTATCCATTCATCTACTGATGGACATCTAGGTTGTTTCCATGTCCTAGCTATTATAAACAGTGCTGCGATGAACATTGGGGTACATGTGTTTCTTTCAATTCTGGTTTCCTCTGTGTGTATGCCCAACAGTGGGATTGCTGGGTCATAAGGCATTTCTATTTGCAATTTTTTAAGGAATCTCCACACTGTTCTCCATAGTGGCTGTACTAGTTTGCACTCCCACCAACAGTGTAGGAGGGTTCCCTTCTCTCCACACCCTCTCCAGCATTTATTGCTTGCAGATTTTTGGATCGCAGACATTCTGACTGGTGTGAAGTGGTACCTCATTGTGGTTTTGATTTGCATTTCTCTTATAATGAGTGATGTTGAGCATCTTTTCATGTGTTTGTTAGCCATCCGTATGTCTTCTTTGGAGAAATGTCTATTTAGTTCTTTGGCCCATTTTTTTATTGGGTCGTTTATTTTTCTGGAATTGAGCTGCAGGAGTTGCTTGTATATTTTTGAGATTAGTTGTTTGTCAGTTGCTTCATTTGCTATTATTTTCTCCCATTCGGAAGGCTGTCTTTTCACTTTGCTTATGTTTTCCTTTGTTGTGCAGAAGCTTTTAATTTTAATTAGATCCCATTTGTTTATTTTTGCTTTTATTTCCAGAATTCTGGGAGGTGGATCATAGAGGATCCTGCTGTGGTTTATGTCAGAGAGTGTTTTGCCTATGTTCTCCTCTAAGAGTTTTATAGTTTCTGGTCTTACATTTAGATCTTTAATCCATTTTGAGTTTATCTTTGTGTGTGGTGTTAGAAAGTGATCTAGCTTCATTCTTTTACAAGTGGTTGACCAGTTTTCCCAGCACCACTTGTTAAAGAGATTGTCTTTACTCCATTGTATATTCTTGCCTCCTTTGTCAAAGATAAGGTGTCCATATGTATGTGGATTTATCTCTGGGCTTTCTATTTTGTTCCATTGATCTATATGTCTGTCTTTGTGCCAATACCATACTGTCTTGATGACTGTGGCTTTGTAGTAGAGCCTGAAGTCAGGCAAATTGATTCCTCCAAGAACTTATATTTTTAAAAGTAACCAATCACACACTTAGGTATTTTTCCTCATTAAGAGAATCTTTAGTATTCCAAAATTTAACCTCAGTTAAGTATTACATGTTTTCTGAAAAGATAATTAATACAAGTACCAATTTTCAATTAAATCATCCATTCTAATCTCTGCACTATTGTTATGAACTTCAATTTCCATTACATTTTCACTCTGGGAGGCAAGATAATGAAGAGTGAGCTCTTGAGACAGATAGATGTGAATTATAACCTTACATCTGCTGCTTAGATGCAGAGAGTGGATAAATTAACTGATCTCTCTTCCTTAGTTTCCTCATTTTTTTTCTGACATCCATAGTGCCTATCTCATGGTTGTTGGAGAAAGTAACATGAATAAGTTATGTGCCTAACACTTATGTGCTCAGTAATCTCTATCAGGTTAGAAAGTTCCCTTCTATCTCTACTATATTGATCATTTCTATAATAACGGACATCAAATTTTGTTAAATAATTTTTCTGCCACTTTTGAGATTACATATACATATTATATAAAATATTTAGTCTATCAATGTGGTAAGTTATATTGACTGAATTTTTGAATGTTGAACTAGCCTTGCATTCCTGGGATCAATCTCAATTGATTTTGATGTGTTATCCTTTCAATATATTAATGGATTCAATTTGCTAATATTTTGTTGAGTTTTGCATCTATGTTCTGAGAAATGACATTAGTCTATAGCTTTCTTGTAATTTCTTTATATAGTTTTTTTATCAGTTCTCAGGGCAATGCTAGCCTTATTGGATGTATTAGAAAGTGTCTGTCCTTTTTAATTTTCTAAGAGAGAGTGTTTAGAATTGGTATTATTTCTTCCTAAATGCCTGGTCAAATCAACAATGAAACCATATGTCCCTGGGTTTTTAATTTTTGTTTGGTTTGGATTTATTTATTTTTAATTGAACGATAATTGCTTTACAACCTTGTGTTGATTTCTGCCATATAGCAATGTGAATCAGCCATAGGTACACATATTTTTTGAAAGATTTGAAACTACACATTTAACCTAGAATTCTAATTCAGATTACCTATTCTCTTTTTGAATGAGTTGTGGTACTTTTTGGTGTCGTTCAAGAAAGTGGTGTCTTTCATTTTGTTGTTGACTTTATAAGCATAGAGTTTGTAGTATTCCATAATTATCCTTTTAATATGGGATAGGTATTGATATCTCCTCTTTTATTTTTGATATTGATGATTTAAGCCTTTTGTCTTTTTCCTTAGTCAGTCTGGCAATGAATTTATCAATTCAAATATCTTGTCAAAGAACTAGTTTTTAGCTTCATTGATTTTCTCTGTTGTTTTCAATTTTATTAATTTCTTCTATCAGTTCAGTTCAGTCGTTCAGTTGTGTCCAACCCTTTGTGACCCCATGAACTACAGCACGCCAGGCCTCCCTGTCCATCACCAACTCCCAGAATCCACCCAAACCCATGTCCATTGAGTTGGTGATGCCATCCAACCATCTCATCCTCTGTCATCCCCTTCTCCTCCTGCCCTCAGTCTTTCCCAGCATCAGGGTCTTTTCCAATGAGTCAGCTCTCCGCATCAGGTGGCCAAAGGATTGGAGTTTCCACTTCAAAATCAGTCCCACCAATGAACACCCAGGACTGATCTCCTTTAGGATGGACTGGTTGGATCTCCTTGCAGTCCAAGGGACTCTCAAGAGTCTTCTCCAACATCACAGTTCAAAAGCATCAATTCTTAGGTGCTCAGCTTTCTTCACAGTCCAACTCTCACATCCATACGTGACCACTGGAAAAACAATAGCTTTGACTAGATGGACTTTAGTCGGCAAAGTAATGTCTCTGCTTTTCAATATGCTGTCTAGGTTGGTCATAACTTTCCTTCCAAGGAGTAGGCGTCTTTTAACTTCATGGCTGCAATCACCATCTGCAATGATTTTGGAGCCCAAAAAAATAAAGTCTGCCACTGTTTCCCCATCTATTTCCCATGAAGTGATGGGACCAGAAATTCTGAAGCCAGGTGTCAGCAATATGTGAACTGTGAACTTCCAGATGTTTAAGCTGGTTTTAGAAAAGGCAGAGGAACAAATTGCCAATATCCGCTGGATCATCAAAAAAGCAAGAGAGATCCAGAAAAACATCTATTTCTGCTTTATTGACTATGCCAAAGCCTTTGACTGTGTGGATCACAATCAACTGTGGAAAATTCTGAAAGAGATGGGAATACCAGACCACCTGACCTGCCTCTTGAGAAATCTGTATGCAGGTCAGGAAGCAACAGTTAGAACTGGACATGGAACAACAGACTGGTTCCAAATAGGAAATGGAGTACGTCAAGGCTGTATATTGTCACCCTGCTTATTTAACTTCTATGCAGAGTACATTGTGAGAAACACTGGGCTGGAGGAAGCACAAGTTGGAATCAAGATTGCCGGGAGAAATATCAATAACCTCATATATGCAGATGACACCACCCTTATGCAGAAAGTGAAGAAGAACTAAAGAGCCTCTTGATGAAAGTGAAAGAGGAGAGTGATTTCTTCTATAATCTTTGCTATTTCCTTGCTTTTATTTGCTTTGGTTTAATATACTCTTATTTTTCTACTTTCTTAAGTGAGCTTAAGTCATAATTTTAAACAAACTTTCCTAATATAGTCATTAAATAGTATACATTTTACTCTAAACTCTATTGTATCCCGCAAGTTTTGATATAGTGCATCTTAATTCTGTTCAAATAATTTTTCATTTCATTTAAGACTTTCTCTTTAAAAAAAAAAAAAAGACTTTCTCTTTGTCCCAAGAGTTATTTAAAAGCATGTTGACTAATATCCAAATAGTAAGGGATTTTCCAGATATCTTTCTATTATTTTATTCTTTTATGGTTAAAGAACATGCCTTATAACATTATTTTCAATTTGCTTTTAATAGTCAGAATATGATCTGTCTTAATAAATGTTCCATGTGCACTTGAGTAGAATATATATGCTGCAATTGTGGGGTCAAGTATTTTATAAATGTTAATTAAAGTAATTTAGTTGATTGTTGTTCAGGTCATTTGTATTCTTACTGAATTTCTGCCTACTTATTATCTCAGTTAATGAGAAGGTAGTGTTGAAGTCTCCAGCTGTTATTATGCATTCATCTATATCACATTTCAGATCTATCTCTTTTTCCCTCATGTAATTTGAAGTTCTTTTTCAAGGATATAGGGTTGCTATGTCTTCTTGCAGATTTGACTGCTTTATCATTATGTAATATTCCTTTTAATCTCTGATAATCTTATTTCTTCTGATGTCTGCTGCTGCTGGTGCTGCTGCTAAGTCGCTTCAGTCACGTCCAACTCTGCGCGACCCCATGGACAGCAGCCTACCAGGCTCCTCCATCCATGGGATTTTCCAGGCAAGAGTACTGGAGTGGGGTGCCATTGCCTTCTCTGCTTCTAAAGTCTATTTTATCTGAAATTAATATAGCTACCTCATATTTAATTTGGTTTGTGTTTGCATAGTATATCTTTCTCTAGCCTCTTACTTTAAACCCTTTTATCTCCTTATATATAAAGTGAGTTTCTTCTGACAGTATATAGTTGAACATTGCTTTTTAAAAAATTCAGTCTGACTATCTGCCTTTTAACTGTTGTATTTAGACCATTTCACATTTAAAGTAATTATTGATATGTTTGGATCATGATATAGCATCTTACTAGCCATTTTCTGTTCGTTCCATTTATTCTGTCTTGTTTCTTCTTTTTCTGTGTTTTATCTGCTTAACTGAGCATTTTTATGATTCTATTTTTATCTCCTTTATTTACTTCTCATTTACCTCTTTGTAAAATTTTCTGGTTGTTGCCTCAGGAATTACAACGTACATTGTAAATGATCCAAGTCTGGATTCATATAATATACCACTTCAATGTAATTGTAAGACCTTACATTTCCAATTTCTCCCTTGCTTCCTTTTTGCTATTATCATCACATACTTTACTTTTACATATGCTACAAACATGTACTACATGGTTACAATTTTTGGCTTAAACTGCCAATTTTGAGTATTAAGAATAAAATTTATTTTTGAATTAGTTTCCTATGGTTGTCATAACAAATTAACCACAAGCCTGATGACTTGAAACAAAAGAAAAGTGTTCACTCACAATTCTGGAGGCTTAGAAGTCTGGAATCAAAATGTCAACAGAGCTATGCTCCCTCTGAACACTCTAGAGAAGAAACCTCTCTTGACTCTTCCTAGTTCCTGGTGTCTCCTGGAAATCAGTGATGTTTCTTGGCTTGTAGCTGCATCATTCCAATCTTTGCCTCTCATCACATGACCTTCTTTTCTGTGTGTGTCTCTATGTGTCCTCCCATTTTCTTGTAAAGATACTAGTCACAGAATTTAGGGCCCACTGTAATTCAGTATGACCTCATCTTAATTAACTTAAATAATGACACATTCAAGTGTAATTTGGAAATAAGTTCACATTATGGGATTTTTGGTAGACATAAACTTGGGGGTGATACTATTTAACCCAGTACATTTACCTTCATTTAATCCATTTCTTAATATTTGAAGGATATTTTCTGGGTTGACAATTTTTATCCTTTTTTAGGACTTCAAAGATGCCACACCACTGTCTTCTTGCTTGCATAGTTTCTGATGAGAAGTCTGTTGTAATTCTTATTCCTGGTACTCTGTCAGGTTGAGTTTTTTCCTCTAGCTAATTCTTATTTGTCTTTCTTTGCAGAAGTTTGAATATAATATGCCTAGGGTTTTTATTTTGTTTCATATGAATCCTATTCTGTGTTCTCTGAAGGTCTGGATCCATCTTAAATTTAGGAAAATTCTCAGCCATTATTTCTTAAAATATATATTTTTACCTTTCCATTCTCTGTATTCCTTCTGGGATTCTAATTATGTGTGTGTTAGACAGCTTCATATTATGCCATATCTCTTGGATGCTCCATTATTAAAAAAATTTTTTTTCTCCTTATGTTTTTGTTTGGGTAATTTCTGGTTACTTATCTTGAAGTTTAAATTCTATCTTCAACAATGTCAAGTCTACAGATAATCCTATTAAAGGGCATTCTTCATCATTGTTATTATGTTTTTATTTCTAGAATTTCTATTTTATATTTTCCTTTAGTTTCCATCTCTTTGTTAAAATTAAATATCAGATTGTGTGTATTATTTAGCTTTTCCATTAAAATCTTAGCCTATTAATCATTGTTATTTAAAATTTCTTGTCCAATAGTTTCAATATTGCTTTAATTTCTGAGTTTGGTCCTAATATTTGCATCGCCTCTTCATAATGCATTTTTCCTATCTTTTTCTATGCATCATAAATTTTTGTTGAAAGGTGGACCTACCATATAGGGTAATAAATATCAAAGTAAAAATTTTTTTTGTTTGGAGATGAATATGTCTTTCATTTTACAATACCTTGAGTGTTAGGGTTAACTTAGTGAGTGATTAGACTAAGTTTGAGTTTGTGTTCCTATGATCACTCTAGTATATCAGTGGATTCAAATTACCCTAGTGAGTATGGGCTACTGTGCCCACATTTCTGCTCCCTGATTCACTTTGGGTTTTCCATTTTTCTGCTCTCTAGAAATTATTTTCTTCAAGATCTCCTAGCTGTATTACACTATTATTGTTACTTGATGTTTGTTAGTGAGCTGGTGGGAACAGAGGAGAAGTATTCTCTGATGTTATAAGCCTTAGTCTTAGATCCTGTGAGCCTGAGTCTTGGGGGGTGTTACCTTCACACGTGATCCTATTCCTCCTCCAGCTGTAGTGCTGAACCTAGCATATATTACCACTTCCTAAAACCCCAAAGAGCAGACTTTTGCCCCTGTTCCTTTTCTAGACTGTAATGGGTTTCCATTGTGCCCTAAGGTGACAGTTTTTATTTTTCTTATCCTTGCAGATTTCAGCATTTGTTCTGTAGTAGAGATAGAAGAATGGAGAAGGCAATGGCAACCCACTCCAGTACTCTTGCCTGGAAAATCTCATGGATGGAGGAGCCTGGTAGGCTGCAGTCCATGGGGTCGTGTAGAGTCGGACGTGACTGAGCGACTTAACTTTCATGCATTGGAGAAGGAAATGGCAACCCACTCCAGTGTTCTTGCCTGGAGAATCCCAAGGATGGTGGAGCCTGGTGGGCTGCTATCTATGGGGTCGCACAGAGTCAGACACGACTGAAGTGACTTAGCAGCAGCAGCAGCAGCAGCAGAGATAGAAGAAATGGATCTCAAAAGTTTAGACAGTTTCTACTGCTCCTTTTCCCCACTCTTCACCCCCTAGCTCAGTCCTGCTGCAAATAGCATCATTAGGAAATCTTTCTCAGAATAATTCCTGGTCTTCCTTATAAGCATCTGATAGAGATCATAGAGAAAATGCAAAAGAGTGTGCACTTTCTTAGGTCTATGGTCCTCAGGGACTTCACACTCTCATGCTAGCATACACTTAGTCTCTAGCAATTCATTAAATATTTTAAGCTGAGTCTTCTTAACATCTTATGAGGCAACTAGTGGTTTATGTTCCAGGTTTTTTAAAAAAAAAATCATGGATTCTTGTGGTTGTCTATTTCTCTTCAGATTTTTTTAGTTGTTTGACTTGAGACCTCAATTCTTAATAGGTTAAGAAATTTGCATTTCTCCTGCTTTTTGTTGTTAATGTAATGGTAGGAGAAATAAGCTTTCCAGTTCTTTAAATCTTCAAGCTGAAACTCACAATCTAAATAACTACTTTTGAGAACTATTTGGCAGTTTCTAATAGCATTAAACATGTTTTATTCTATGACCCAATTATTCTATTCTTAGGCATATTCTCAAGAAAATAGATGCATAGTTCACAAAAAAGACTAGTATGAAGATATTTAAAACAGGTTTTTCATAATAGCTCAAACAATATGCCAATAAACAAGAGAGTAGTAAATAAATCGTGTCATTTCATATGGTACAATGCTACACAGATACATGAAATAACATTATATCTAAGAAAAAACATTTTCTTGAATGAAAGCCAGATATGAAAGTATATATAATGAATATGAAGTTCAAAAATAAGAAAAGCTAAACTATGATATTAAAATAAGAATAGTGGTTACTTCCATAGGTTGGGTGTTGTATTTCCTGGAAAGAAGAGTGAAAGAATATCATGGGGGTGATTGAAGTGTTCTATATAGTTGATTTTGGTAGTTTGTATATATATGTAAAAATCTATCAACCTGTGCATGTAGATTTGTGCATTTGATTGAATGTGGATTATAATTCAATTTTAAGAATAAAAAAACATAAAAGCAAGAAGCATTTTCAATGCAATTATCTCAGGATTCATTAGAACCATATCTAAATACTTTTTAAGTCACTAAGACTTAACTATAACATTTTCCATTTTTGTGTCTCTCTACTTCTTCTCTACCACAATGATAGTGCAGTACATATAACCTTTACAAATCATGTCAAATCACATTTTGACATGTTTTATGTGGAGGCATGAATATGATTGCTGGGTACCTGAAGCCTGAACCATGGATACAGAGTCATGCTCACAATAGAAGTAAATGTATTTGTATGTGTGACTATATACATGTGTATGTATATGCGCATGTCTTAATGAGAGAGATTCTTGTATGAGAACACTATCCCATAGGTAATGGAATGTTAGGTTGGTGTCCCAGGTAACACTGGTGGCAGAAATCTCAAGTAAAATATACAGCAGTTGTTCTGTCTAGCCAAGACAAAGCAAGTCTGAGGACTTGTGTTATCCTACTGGCTATAGGAGAAAGAACCTGGAGATCTCTAGAGCACTAGTGAACTTCTCTGAGAGCTGCATTGCTACTAGGGGAAGGAAAGTTACTGGATGCTGAGTTCTGCTAGAAGCCCTCTCACCTACAGCTGTAACCCTTATCTCTAGTGATTCCTGCTAGGTTGCAAGGAACAGGTGGGGCAATCCTAGCCGGTTGCTGCCAAATTCGAGAAGATTAATTCTGAAGAGACTGTGCTTTTTACTTCAAGTAGAACTCATTAGCTACCCTAGAGAAGGTGGCAGGGAGTTGGCTGCCTCTGGGGTACAATCTAGGTTGTATGAAGCTGTGTCAGGCCTTCCTTTCTGGACAAAGTCCTTGGGGTTAAAAATAACAAAGTCATTCTGCAACAGAGACTTCAGAAAATATCCTTCATCCCTTCACAGGCCATCAGAGAGCCCAGATGTCTGCCTGGAAACCAGACTTTGTATGAGAATGTACAGAAACTATTGCAGAGTATCAACAATGGCCCACAGACCACAATCTAGGTGAGGAAAGACTGGAATCAGGGACACCTGGAGTGTAATAGCCTGGGTTTTAGAAAATTGTCAGTTTTGAAAAACTAGTAAAAATCTATAGATCCAGAAAATGTATATATGTCCATGTACAGAGTGTTTATACAGTTGCAAATTGGGAAACCTAACCCCAGAGTCACTTACAGGCCATGTGCCTTAGATTAAAACACCTTTGTTTAGTCCAAAAGAGTAGTCTGAGAACTAAAACTGAAACAAAAAAATGACATGTTGTGTTAACTGAAGACATCGAGTTTTAGGGCTTGGGGAAAATGCCTGAAGCAGCAGTTCACAGAGAAGAATATGTGTGTGGGCACTTTGAGGCTGATAGATGGTGAGGACACGGTAAAGACACCAAATCAGCTTAGGCAGGCTGGAGTCATTTAAAAGAGGAAATAAACGATGTGCAGCTGGTATGGGGAGAGGAGACAGTGGATTAGAGTTGAGTAATGTTGAATGTTAGATACCTATGTAATATCTATAGAAATGCCCAATAGACAGTTGAAAATCAATTGTCCTCAGGAGACAGACTAGAACCTCAGATATAGATTTGGGAGTCATTGTACTGAAGGTGGCTATTGAAGCCATGGGTGTATATGAAATCAACCAAAGATAATAGATAAAGTGAGAAAAGAAGATGACCAAGGCAGGACTGTTGTGATCCTCAGTGTTTATAATGAATGTGGTGGAAGATGCATCCATGAAAAGATTATAAAATGCTCACAATCCTGTCTAGGTTAGCCTTAGGTGCTGCTTCTCTTAAGTCTTATTAGCATTGATTTATAGTAAGTCAATATTGGAATTGAGTTGGGAACTTCTGAGTACTCTTAGAAAATTCTTGTTATTGTGTGTGTTGATAGGGAATATCAACTACACAAATGAACGTCAAGTGATTAAAAAAAAATCAGTGATGTTCCAGGGGAGGGAGCTCAGGGTTTTTGAGGTAGGAGATAGAGATAGGCTTCAGGTTGGACATTTACAGTCAGGCAGCCTCCTCTTTGCATTTCCCGAGGCAAGAGATAAGTGGGCTCCAGTTGAGGAATTTACAACCAGCCCCCTCTTTGCTCTCAGAAATAGAAGTAATAACAAAAATGGTATATAATCAGTCTGTTTCTTATAAACACCTCAAGGGAATAATCATGGCAAGGACAAAGCGAGGAAAAAAAAGAAAAAAAAAACACCTGTCTGAGTAAAGGATAAGGGATACACTACACATGCACAGAAAGGCTCCTTGGAATCAAAGGATAATTCCAGGTCAAAATGAGTCTTGCTCCTCTCAGAAGCCTTCGCTTTGAGATTCATCCACATCAGGGGAGGGTCCTCAGGCCAATTAAACCCCGGGGTGGTGGGGGTGGGGCGAGGTGGGAGACAAAGCAAGATGATCGAGGGACGACAAAGGCCAGAAAACTGCCCCTTTATAAGTGATTCAAAACTTCCCAAGGGCCTGACACTCTGAGCTCGCCCTTGCTCCTTTTCACATGTACTTTTCTTTTCAGTAAATTCTTTACTTTACTCTTTACCTCTGTCTCCTTGCCTGAATTCGTTCTTGACTAGGCAGGCACGACTAGGGACATTAGCCTTAACTGCTGGCTCCTGTGGTCCAGGGGTTAGGAGTTCCAGTCTGGGAAACTGAGACCCTGCCTCCAGCTACCACTTGCTGCTGCCTGCTGCAAGCTGCCGTTTTACTGCTGCATGCATCTAAAATCATTTCTGTTGCAAGCAGAGACTTTCAGTAACTAATTGACAAGAAGAACATTCAAGAAAGGAGTTAATAGGAAGGTGTGGAGGAATCAGGATATAACAAATGCTTCATTCTCACGACACGTTTCCTCTTAGAAGTATAGAAACTTCCAGACTCCAAAAGCGAGGACTGATGCACTACATCAACAATTCAATAATGCCTTCATGGTCTTCCTGAATACAATACTTTTATGTGTGGGTAGAAATTATCAAGAGTTCATAGCACCCCTGTGACTGCTAAGAATATAAAATAGCTTTCCTCCCTTTCTTTTTCATTTCTTTTAAAAAGTCTTCTAAAAATTCCCCAAACTCTAACCATCAGTAACGTGTATTTTTAAATCCTGCTATGACAATCTCTTTTATCGATGTCTAGATGTATCTATAGAGATGTCACGCGAGTGTACGTTCCTCGGTTCTTTGTCTCGTCACAACAAAGGTTTGGAGCGATGGACATTAAAGCCGTCGGTGTGTCACAGCTCTTGGGTCTTGGACAAACCGTATTATAGCTCTTAGGCAAATCAGTGTTACAGCTCTATTTTATTTAGAAGATAGCAGGAGAATCCATTCTTGAAGCGTGAGGGCATGCCAACCCAAAGACTTGAGGAGAGTGAAGGAGTGCATGGGGGAGGGAGAGAGAGAGAAATAGCGCACACAGGCGGGAGAGAAAGAGAGAGAGAAAGTGCTTTGGCTGCTCCTCTTATATGTTTTTCCCTCCACCTGGGCCTGCCCTATGCAAATTGGGCTTAGCCAGGTGTGCTGTTTGTTCTACCTGAAGTCTTCACTCTGGTCCTTGTACCTTCCTTTGACGACCTTGTCTTTTAGCCACTGCCATTTTGGACTCCTTTTCCCTATTCTACCTACCTAACAGAAAGAAATGATATTCCTTATGGAAGATAATCCCAGAGGAGTTTACTCTGGGTAACTGATGCACAGTCTATGGATATCCAGTAATAAAACTGAATTTTCAAGGGTCAAGAATTTAAAATAATATGGTTTCTGAAGTTGCATACATTGTTTTTAGTATAGAGTCCTTGAAATGTGACTTCTAATTACTTGAAGTCCCTGAGTAACATATTCCCGAGACACACTATAGATAGGGAGTGAAATCAAAACCATAATGAAAACATTTTCTTGGTCTAACCAGCTAGACTAACTTCTTGTGGGGCAGGAAAATGGGGTAGGTTGTAGAGTAATGTCCAGTCCATTTTCCTAATCCCTGATACTCATGCTGTCAGTACAGAGCAACTATATTAAATCTTCCTTCTCCTTACCATAAACACCGTCAAAATCCATCATTAATAAACACCATTCTACTACACCAAAATACTACACTTTGTTTGATATAACAGGTTTTTGCTTTCTCAGGATTTACATTATGTTTCATATGAATTTGTTTTTCAGTCGCTAAGTCATGTCTGACTCTTTGCAACCCCACAGACTGCAGCACACCAGGCTTCCCTTTCCTTCACTATCTCCTGGAGTTTGCTCAAACTCATGTCCATTGAGTTGATGATGCCATCCAACCATCTCGTTCTCTGTCATCCCCTTATCCTCCTGCCCTCAATCTTTCCTAGCGCCAGAGTCTTTTCCAATGAGTTGGCTCTTTGCATCAGGTGGCCAAAGTATTGGAGCTTCAGCATCAGTCCTTCCAATGAATATTCAGGACTAATTTCCTTTAGGATTGACTGGTTAGATCTTCTTCCTGTCCAAGGGACTCTCAAGAGTCTTTTCCAGCACCACAGTTTGAAAGCATCAGTTTTTCAGTGCTCAACCTTCTTTATGGTCCAACTCTCACGTCCATACATGACTACTGAAAAAAACCATAGCTTTGACTAAACAGACTTTTGTTGGCAAAGTGATGTCTCTGCTTTTTAATGTGCTGTCTAGGTTTGTCATAGCTTCTTTTCTAAGGAGCAAGTGTCTTTTAATTTCATGACAGCAGTCAGCATCTGCAGTGATTTTGGAGCCCAAGAAAATAAAGTCTGTCACTGTTTCTACTTTTTCCTATCTATTAGCCATGAGGTGATGGGACCAGATGCCATGATCTTAGTTTTTTGAGTGTTGAGTTTTAAGCCAGCTTTTTCACTCTCCTCTTTCACTTTCATCAAGAGGCTCTTTAGTTCTTCTTCATTTTCTGCCTTAAGGTGGTGTTATCTGCATATCTGTGGTTATTGATATTTCTCCTAGCAGTCTTGATTCCAGTCTATGATTCATCCAGCCCAGCATTTTGCATGTTTACTCTGCATATGAGTTAAATAAGCTGGGTGACAGTATACAGGCTTGATGTACTCCTTTCCCAATTTTGAGCCAGTCCATTGTTTCATGTATGGTTCTAACTGTTGCTTCTTGATCTGCATACAGGTTTCTCAGGAAGTAGGTAAGGTGATCTGGTATTCCCATCTCTTGAAGAGTTTTCCATAGTTTATTGTGATCCACACAGTCAAAGTCTTTAGCATAGTCAATGAAGCAGAAGTAGATGTTTTTCTGGAATTCCCTTGCTTTTTCTATGATCCAATGGATGTTAGCAATTTGATCTCTGATTCCTCTACCTTTTCTAAATCCAGCTTGTATATGGAAGTTCTCTGTGCTCATACCACTAAAGCCTAGCTTGAAGGATCATTCAAACCCTTTGCCATAAAGATATTTTCTACAATCTTATGGAGAAGATTATATAGGAAAAATAGTTTAAGGATAAATTTTCTTACCCTGTTTCTATATTCAAAAACATGTGGCTTTAAAAAAAAAATCTTCCTTAATGCAGTTAAAAAAAAAAAAAAGTGTCTTTCTTTAAAGTTTGAATTTAGTATAACCCACTCAATCAAAAAACAAGGTTAATACTCAATGAGTTACTTTGAGAAGATGAAACATTTTTACATATCTGTATTCAACCAGGGTTTCCTAAGCTGAATAGCTGGTAGAGACATGCATTAGATAATAATAGCTAACACTTATTAAATGCCTATTATGTGCTAACTTTTTAACATGAATTACATCTAAACTTTGCATATATATATTAATTCTCTTGGTTCACATAACAACCCATAAGACAACCTATTTTGCCCATTTTGCAGACTAAGAAACTGAGGCCCAAAGAATATAAGTCATATAATAATAATTGTTATTAATAACAACAAATTGCTACATGATAATGATTATCTTATCATAAGTCAAGGGATATTATTAATAAGGTAAGCACAACTTTTATTAAAAATTCTAAATCTCAGGGTTTCAAGACATTTCAAGCATTTAAATTTCAATAGAAAATTGGTACTGAAATTAAACATAAATAATTTAAAAAATATAGACTGCGGAAAATAAAGACTAGAGGTCTAAAAGGGGAGTTTTTTGTTGTTGTTCAGGTAATAAATGAAATGTTCTGCTGACTAACCTTAAGGAGTTAATTTCCTCAAAGGAAGCAAAATGGGGATAGACGAAACCAGGGTAAAAACCCTTACAGCATACATGGGAAACATCTATTCATATTTAATTTCAATATTGAAAGCAAATGATTAAAAGCAACCAAACAAAGCAACGGTTACAATTTTTGACCATGGGCTTCCCAGGAGGCTCAGTGGTAGAAAATCTGCCTGCCAATGCAGGAGACTCAGGACACCCAGTTTTGACCCCTGGGTTGGGTGGGTCTCCTGGAGAAGGAAGTGGCAACCCACTCCAGTATTCTTGCCTGGAGAATCTCAGGGACAGAGGAGCCTGGCGGGCTACAGACTCTTCTTGTGTCTCAGTCAGACACAACTGAGCACGCACCCACAGAAAATTTTTGAAATCTAATTTTCATGTGCCCAGTAAATTGCTCATCTACTTAAAATACACTCAACACACACACAAAATATCAGCATGTAGGAGAATTTATCTAAAAGAAAGTCAAAGCAACTTCAGGTGCTTGTGGGCAAAGTTTACTGTTGTGGAATATATGAGGTATTTTCACTTGGTACAAATTTCTATTTGTAGAGTTCCCCATAATAAGGGTGCCTGGGACTAGAATGAATAATCAAAGGTCAGGGCTTCTCAAACTTTAATGTATATGTAAATAATCTACATTTCCAACAAGCCCCTAGGTGATGCCACGCTGCTGGTCCAGGAACCATGCTTTAGTGGCAAATGTGAAAGTGTTAGTCGCTCAGTCATGTCTGACTCTTTGTGAGCCCATGGACTGTAGCCCGCCAGGCTGTTCTGTTCATGGAATTCTTCAGGCAGAATACTGGAGTGGGTAGCCATTCCCTTCTCCAGGGGATCTTCCTGACCCAGAGATTGAACCAGGTCTCCTTCTCTGAAGGCAGATTCTTTACCGTCTGAGCCACCAGTCTAGACTGTTCCCACCTAACAGGCAGAGCTGCTGTAACCCCTAACCACTAGTTTAATAGTCCTCTCTTAACCCATTTACAAAAAAAAAAAAAAAAAAAAAATTCTATAACTTAAACTCATTGCAGCATTAACATTTTTTTTCAGCCTTTTAAATCTCACCTGTGTCTCTCCTAGGATAAAGGGGGAAGGGAAGACAAGTAAACGACTACCTTTTTTGGTATGTAAGAGCCTTCTAGCTATAAGATTCTACAAGCTATGAAATTCTCATTTCCTTTCAGTATTTTCCAACAGTCTTTTGTTCATAGTGGCTAGTTTTCAATTCAAACCAATTTAATTTCTCTATCAGGTCCAATATAGCCCTAGGTTAGGTATTATGAAGGAATCCAAAAGGGAGTAAGACTTGATTCCTGTCCTTAATGAACTTACCATTTGCTGGGAAGATAAACTATAGCATGAGGCAGAAAGCTTTGTAACATTTTGTTTACTTTTAAAATTATCATTTTACTTTTATTTGGTTGGATAGCCTCTGCTTGAATACCTCCAGGAATAGGACACTCATTACTTGTTCAAAGCCCTTCATTCCACCTTGAATATGAGCTCCTTGAGGTTATGGTCTGGGCTTTTCAACTCTGTGCTAAAAACTAGTAACTAGTTAGGGGTCACTCATAGAGTATGTAGTTAATAAATGTTTGATAAGGTAAAAAGGGCTATAAAGAACATCTGTGGAAGAAGACAGCGAGAATTTCTTTAAAGAACTGGCATTGTCATGGGCCCTAAAGGATTTAAACAGGTGGAGCTTTGAAAATGGGCATTTGGGGCAGGGAGTGCCCGGAAGCAAAGGCATGGAGGTTGAGTGCCCGAAGTTGATTCTTTCCTCCTGAGTGGCTTCATTTTGTTCCCCTCATGTTTGTTCCAAGTCATACATCACTTTAAAAACAGAGAGAGTAAACCTATAGATTTGCTTCTCTTTAGAGCATGACTGGAGAAGGTGATGGCACCCCACTCCAGTTCTCTTGCCTGGAAAATCCCATGGATGGAGGAGCCTGGTAGGCTGCAGTCCATGGGGTCGCTAAGAGTCAGACACGACTGAGCGACTTCACTTTCACTTTTCACTTTCATGCATTGGAGAAGGAAATGGCAACCCACTCCAGTGTTCTTGCCTGGAGAATCCCAGGGACAGGGGAGCCTGGTGGGCTGCCGTCTATGGGGTCGCACAGAGTTGGACGCGACTGAAGCGACTTAGCAACAGCAGCAGCAGAGCATGACTAAGGCTTCCCAGGTGGCTCAGATAGTAAAGAATCTGCCTGCAATGCAGGAGACCCAGGTTCAGTCCCTGAATTGGGAAGATCCCCTGGAGAAGGGAATGGCAACCCAGTCCAGTATTCTTGCCTGATCCATGGACAGAGGAAACTGGCAGTCGCAAAGAGTCCATGGAGTCACAGAATCAGACACGACTAGCAGCTGACACTTTCAGAGCACGACTAAGGCTTCTTTTTCCTTATTTCCAAAACAAAGCCCCCAACTGATATACCTGTAAGGTCTCTCTAATCTCAAGCAACCTATAGTGATGATATAAAGATGACCTAGTTGTTGCCACCTGCTTAATTTTAGAAACCTTTCTACCAAGTTTGTGACTCACCAGTCAAGGCTACTCCAAAACAGGGCACAGCATTTTCCTATTCATTTGCACACATTTCAAATACCATCATTGCTCTTCTCATTTAACACTTGTTGAGCATGTGCTATATGTCAAGCATTCTTCATGCATTAGCTCATTAATTCTCAAAGCAACTTGAAAGTGTTAATTCTATTATTAACCCCATTTTTGCCGAGAAAACTAAGGCTTTCCAGAGATCATACCAGGAGTCTGAATTCAGAGCTTCAGCTTTGACCACTGAGCAGCACTCCTTCCCCATATTAACATATGAATATTCAGGATCTGCTCACAACTCTACTTACTTGATTCATTCCAAGCATTTCATGGTAATCCACTTGGCTTATTGAATTGAAACTTCAACTTTCTGTTTAAATGACGTGTATGAATATCAAGACCTTATATCCATTTTTAAAAAACTTTGTAGCTTCTTATTTCACAAAATCATCATCACAAAACATGGCATGATTCAGCTCAGTTCAGTCGCTCAGTCGTGTCTGACTCTTTGCAACACCATGAATCGACGAAAATTTCTTATTTAATACAACTAGGTCAAGCCCAATATATCAATGCACTCCCTAGTATTCACCTATCTAGGAAAATTCCCTTTTAGCATTTATGAACACCTTTTCAGTTTGGTAAAGATTTTACAAAGACTGAAAGGCTCCTTGGCTCCAATATTACATAATAAAATATGTTAGTAATATATATGTCCATTATTTTCTATTATTTATCTTAAAGATTTCAAATTTTCTATTGTGTAAAAATTATAGATACACAGGAAATTGCAAAGAAATGTACAGGGAGTCCAGTCATTACGTTTTTTAAACAAGAAATTACAGAACTTTAAATGTCAAATGTAACCCATACCCTCTGAAAAATTCTACATAAGTCAAAAGCACACAAGATTTAAATGGGATGTCTTCACCTTCACACAACCTTCTGCCCACACCATTGTTAACAGTTTTACATGTGTCCTTGTAGTTCTTTGTTTATATATAATTGACCATATAAAAGAAGCCAGAGTATAAATAATTCTAGCTTCCTTTTCATAGTTTTACCCAAAGTCCTATAATTGTTAATAACAGTAGCCCCAAATAGTAGCTACTGTTTATGGAGTATTTATGATGTACCAGGGTGCTTTGTACATATAATCTCATGTATCAACCACAGCATTTGTATTTAGAAAGCATTAGGATTTGCAAATGAGGAAACTGATACTTAAGATCATTCAGTTACTAAACTAGAGCCTGGAATTTAATGCAAACACCATCTGACTTTGAAGGCTACAATCTTTCCAGTTTTCTGTCCTGCTAGAACATTCCATGGAATAAGAGAGAGAGAGAACCAAAGAGGGGAAATATCTACACTTTTAAAATTTCCTGAGAATTCAGTCAAATCAGATTTAAAAGTATGAAAAAAAACCAACATTAATGATAATATCAGTCAGACCAATTTCTTAGAATTCTTCAAATAAAAAGACTCAAATAAATGACTATTTACTTTTCCACCCAACTGTCCTTACCCCTCGGCAACCCAAGCACGAGAGCATGAGGTGTTTATCTGGCAAGGATTTCTCAACATATATCTCTGCTTCAAATGTGATCTAGATGGTCATTTCTTAACCAGTGCATTTAGTCTTAGGTTTGAGAAGAGGGTGACTCTACAGGGATCCAACAGGAAATTGCACCTGTCCATCAGCCTATCTCATGGACAGCACAGAGCCACTGTTAAAATCTGACTTCCTTCTCATGAATGTGATTGTCAGGGTGGAGAAGGGCTGGCCTCCACTGACGACCTCTCCAGGAGAGGCAGCCTAAGGTCCTTGACCCCACCATCGTGGAACCTCATATTCCCAGTGGCAGTTTTCCCCTTGCCTGCTGAAGCTGGAAGGGGAACCAAGCCTTGGTTGGAGGGGGATGGCGGGTACAAAGACTGCTTACAAACAACTGCGGTTAAAATCAGTGGAAAAGAAAAAATACAAAATCCAGTACTGTGGTCATGCACAGAGAGAAAGAAGAGATCAAGAAGGAGCCAAATCAAGAGGACATTTCTGTCCCAGTGATTCTGGTGCAAACAGCCTTCTGGCCTAAGAAAATTAACACTATGCGGAGACGTAAGTGTGGCACCACGGCCCCTTGGCCTGTGGCGGTCTTCGTGTTCTCCTTTCCCATAAGAGCAATGGTTCCAGTGGGGACCGTGTGGTGGCTATGGCTCAGTTTCCAACCAGAGAGCAGAAACTCTTCTTTTTATCCCAATCAATAAATCATCTCAATGACAAAAAAGTGAGAATGAAATTATCAAGGAATAACTCTGAATCTATGAGATTTCTTTTGGAAAAAAAAAAAAAAAGGACAGTAGGGGAAGTAAATGATTCAATTTCAAGGCTTTATTGCAGTTAATAAGTTGCTTGCAGCACATCTCCCAGACATCAGTGTGTTGCAACATAAAGGTAAGAACCTCTAGTTACTGAATAAAATTTTTCCAAGTATGCATTATGGAAATTTAATTATATTAATTTAAACAAATATTTTGTGTGTACCAGTTGTCACATTGTAATATATCATAGATAAATGTGTCCCTGTTTTTCCTCCCTGAAAATTGTTCCTTTCTGTCCTGCTTGTCAAAAATAGAGGAATATTACTTTGCATTCTATATTATTTACTATAAGCAAATTTTCCACTCCTATCATTTCACTTAAGGAATTGAAACATCTATCAGGTTTTAGAATAGATAATCCATAAAATAATTCTACTCTGATCCTGCGATTCATGGGGTCGCAAAGAGTTGGACATGACTGAGCGTCTGAACTGAACTGAACTCTGATTCTATAAGTGCTATTGTTGAAAATTGAAATATGCACAGAAAAAATGTTTTAAAATATAGTTACCTGCTAAGTCACTTCAGTCGTGTCCGACTCTGTGTGACCTCACAGATGGCAGCCCACCAGGCTCCACTGTCCCTGGGATTCTCCAGGCAAGAACACTGGAGTGGGTTGCCATTTCCTTCTCCAATGCATGAAAGTGAAAAGTGAAAGGGAAGTCGCTCAGTTGTGTCTGACTCTTCACGACCCCATGGACTGCAGCCCACTAGGCTCCTCCGTTCATGGGACTTTCCAGGCAAGAGTACTGGAGTGGGTTGCCATTGCCTTCTCCTATATTTACCTAAATGCTATCAAAATGATCATGAAAATATACCCCATATTTTATACTATTCTCTGAAGAGGTAGGTATATTCTGACAATGGGCAGTTTTTCTCAATTGTGATAGTACATAAACTACTTACCACTGACTGTTGCCAAAAGCCTTGGATTTCTGGCTTTGGTGGCAGGGCTTGTGGCTCTCACTGTAGTTCCTGGAGTGGAAATGACACTGTTTGTAAAACAGGTTGTTGACTGCTGTGCATCATAAGGTGGGTCTTGAGTATGCCCATTGCCTAATGCAAGAGTTGAAAGTCCTTCTTTGGTCTGTCTAGAATTCATTTTTCTGGAATGAACATTTGTAAATGCCTGTGGACTGACCTTTTGGGATTATCCATGTCATCACTCTCTAAGTAGCTGTTCTGGGACTCTTCAGAGTGCAAACACAGCTCGAGGGCAAAAGCCTGCCTAGAAACTGTAGAAAATTAAGAGCAATTAATTCTCTTGTGGATTCATTAAAGTTATGACACTCATCTACTCCCAGCATGCAAAGACGAGATCAACTTCCTATCTCTTTTTGGGAATTTTTTTAAACTTAATTTTTTTAAATTTATTTTTTAATTGAAGGATATTTGCTTTACAGAATTTTGTTGTTTTCTGTCAAGCCTCAAATGAATCAGCCATAGGTATACATATATCCCCTCCCTTTTGAACCTCCCTTCCATCCCCCTCCCCTTCCCACCCCTCTAGGTTGATACAGAGCCCCTGTTTGAGTTTCCTGAGCCATACAGAAAATTCCTGTTGGCTATCTATTTTACATATAGTAATGTAAATTTCCATGTTACTATATCCATACATCTCACCCTCTCCTCCCCTCTCCCCATGTCCATAAGTATATTCTCTATGTCTGTTTCTCCATTGCTGCCCTGTAAGTAAACTCTTCAGAACCATTTTTCTAGATTCCATATATATTCATTAGAATACAATATTTATCTTTCTCTTTCTGACTTACTTCACTCTGTATAATAGGTTCTAGGTTCATCCACCTCATCAGAATTGACTCAAATGCATTCCTTTTTATGGCTGAGTAATATCCCATTGTGTATAGGGACCACAACTTCTTTATCCATTCATTTGTCAATGGGCATTTAGGTTGCTTCCATGTTCTAGCTACTGTAAATAGTGCTGCAATGAACAATGGGATACATGTGTATTTTTCAACCCTGGTTTCCTCAGGGTATATGCCTAGGAGTGGGATTGCTGGGTCATATGGTGGTTTTATTCCTAGTTTTTAAAGGAATCTCCATACTGTCTGCCATAGTGGCTGTATCAGTTTACATTCCCACCAACAGTGCAAGAGCATTCCCTTTACTCCACACCCTCTCTAGCCTTTATTGTTTGTAGGCTTTTTGATGATGGCCATTCTGACTGGTGTGAGGTGATACCTCATTGTGGTTTTGATTTGCATTTTTCTAATAATGAGTGATGTTGAGCATCTTTTCATGTTTGTTAGCCATCTGTATGTTGTCCTTGGAGAAATGTCTGTTTAGGTCTTTCCCCACTTTTTGATTAGGTTGTTTGTTTTCCTGGTATTGAGTTATATGAGCTGCTTGTATATTTTGGAAATTAATCCTTTGTCAGTTGTTTCATTTGCTATTATTTTCTCCAATCCTAAGGGTTGTCTTTTCACCTTGCTTATAGTTTCCTTTGCTGTGCAAAAGCTTTTATGTTTAATCAGGTCTCACTGTTTACTTTTGTTTTTCTTTCCATTACTCTAGCAGGTGAGTCATAGAGGATCTTCCTTTGATTTATGTCATCAAGTGTTCTGCCTATGTTTTCTTCTAAGAGTTTCTAGTCTTACATTTAGGTCTTTAATCCATTTTGAGTTTATCTTTGTGTATGGTGTTTTAATTTCATTCTTTTACATGTAGCTGTCCAGTTTTCCCAGCATCATTTATTGAAGAGGCTGTCTTTGCCCCATTACATATTCTTGCCTCCTTTATCAAAAATAAGGTACCTATAGGTGCATGGAAATGGCAACCCACTCCAGTGTTCTTGCCTGGAGAACCCCAGGGATGGGGGAGCCTGGTGGGCTGCCATCTCTGGGGTCGCACAGAGTTGGACATGACTGAAGCGATTTAGCAGCAGCAGCAGCATAGGTGCATGGGTTTATTTCTGGGCTTTCTATCTTGTTCCATTGGTCTATATTTTTGTTTTTGTGCCAGTACCATACTGTCTTGATGACTGTAGCTTTGTAGTATAATCTGAAGTTAGGAAGGTTGATTCCTCCAGCTCCATTCTTCTTTCTCAAGACTGCTTTGGCTATTTGGGGTCTTTTGTGTTTCCATATGAATTGTGAAATTTTTTGTTCTAGTTTTGTGAAAAATGCCATTGGTAATTTGATTAGGGATCACATTGATTCTGTAGATTGCGTTTGGTAGTATAGTCATTTCCACAATATTGATTCTTCCCACGCAGGAACATGGAATATTTCTCCATCTGTTTTATGTCATCTTTGATTTTTTTCAATCAGTGTCTTATAATTTTCTGTGTACAGTTCTTTTGTCTCCTTAGATAAGTTTATTCCTAGATATTTAATTCTTTTTGTTGCAATGGTGAATGGGATTGATTCCTTAATTTCTCTTTTTGATTTTTCATTGTTAGTATATAGAAATGCAAGTGATTTCTGTGTATTGATTTTGTATCCTACAACTTTGCTAAATTCACTGATTAGCTCTAGTAATTTTCTGATACTATCTTTAGGGTTTTCTATGTTCAGTACCATGTCATCTGCAAACAGTGAGAGCTTTACTTCTTTTTTTCTGATCTGCATTCCTTTTATTTTTCTTCTCTGATTGCTGTCGCTAGAACTCCCAGAACTATGTTGAATAATAGTGGTGAAAGTGGACACCCTTGTCTTGTTCCTGATCTTAGGGGGAATGCTTTGAGTTTCTCAGCACTGAGAATAACATTTGCTGTAGGCTTATCATATATGTTCTTTACTATGTTGAGGTAGGTTCCTTCTATGCCCATTTTTTTTGAAGAGTTTTAATCATAAATCGGTGCTAAATTTTGTCAAAGGCTTTTTCTGCATCTATTGAGATTATCATATGGTTTTTATCTTTCAATTTGTTAATATGGTGTATCCCATTGATTGATTTGCATATATTGAAGAATCCTTGCATTCCTGGAATAAACCCAACTTGATTATGGTGTATGAGCTTTCTGATGTGTTGCTGAATTCTGTTTGCTAAAATTTTGTTGAGGATTTTTGCATCTATGTTCATTAGTGATATTGGCCTGTAGTTTTCTTTTTTGTGTGTTGTCTTTGTCTGATTTTGGTATCAGGGTGATGGTTGCCTTGTAGAATTAGTTTGAAACTGTTCCTTTCTCTGCAATTTTTTGAAAGAGTTTTAGAAGGGTAGGCATTAGCTCTTCTCTAAATGTTTGATAGGATTCTCCTGTGAAGCATCTGGTCCTGGGCTTTTGTTTTGTGGGAGATTTTTGATCACAGCTTCAAGTTCAGTTCTTGTAATTGGGTTGTTCATAATTTCTGTTTCTTCTGGTTCAGTCTTGGAAGATTGAATGTTTCTCAGAATCTGTCATTTCTTCCAGGTTATCCATTTCATTGTCATGTAGTTGCTCATAATAGTCTCTTATAATCCTTTGTATTTCTGCATTGTCTGTTGTAACCTCTCCTTTTTCATTTTTAATTTTGTTGATTTGATTCTTCTCTCTTTTTTTTCTGACTAGAGGTTTATCAATTTTGTTTATCTTATCAAAACCCCAGCTTTTAGTTTTACTAATCTTTGCTATTGTTTCTTTCATTTCTTTTTCATTATTTCTGCTTGGATCTTTATTGTTTTTTTTTTTCTACTAATTTGTTGTTGTTGTTCTTTTCCAAGTTGTTTTAGGTGTAAAGTCAGGCTGTTTGATGTTTTTCTTGTTTCTTGAGGTAGGATTGTATTGCTATAAACTTCCCTCTTAGGACTGCTTTTGCTGTATCCATAGGTTTTGAGTTGTCATGTTTTCATTGTCATTTGTTCCTAGAAATTTTCTGATTTCCCTTTTGATTTCTTCAGTAATCTGTTGGTTATTTAGAAATGTATTATTTAATCTCCATGTGTTTGTGTTTCTTACAGTTTTTATTTTTTATTTTTTGTAACTGGTATCTAGTCTCATAGCATTGTGGTTGGAGAAGATGCTTGATATGATTTCAATTTTCTTAAATTTACTGAGGTTTGATTTGTGACCCAAGATGTGGTCTATCCTGGAGAATGTTCCATGTGCACTTGAGAAGAAGGTGTATTCTTCTGCATTTGGATGGAATGTCCTGAAGACATCAATGAGATCCATCTCATCTAATGTATCATTTAAGACTTGTGTTTCCTTATTAATTTTCTGTTTTGATGATCTGCCCATTAGTGTGAGTGGGGTGTTAAAGTCTCCTACTATTATTGTGTTACTGTCAATTTCTCCTTTTATGTCTGTTAGTGTTTGTCTTATGTATTAAGGTGCTCCTGTGTTGGGTGCATGGATATTTACAATTGTTATATCTTCCTCTTGGATTGATCCCTTGATCATTATGTAGTGTCCTTCTTTATCTCTTGTAATCTTCTTTATTTTAAGGTCTATTTTGTCTGATATGAGGATTGCTACTCCAGCTTTCTTTTGCTTCCCATTTGCATGGAATATATTTTTCCATCCTCTCACTTTCAGTCTATATGTGTCTTGATGTCTAAAGTGGGTTTCTTGTAGACAGCATATATATGGGTCTTGTTTTTGTATCCATTCAGCCAGTCTGTGTCATTTGTTTGGAGCATTTAATCCATTTACATTTAAATTAATTATTGATATATATGTTACTATTGCCATTTTCTTAATTGTTTGATGTTGATTTTGTAGATCTTTTTTTTTTTTTTTTGTATTTCTTGACTATGTAAGTCTGCTTAACATTTGTTGTAAAGTTGGTTTGGTGGTACTGAATTCTCTTAACTTTTGCTTGTCTGAAAAGCTTTTGATTTCTCCATCAGTTTTGAATGAGATATTTGCTGGGTATAGTAATCTTGGTGGTAGATTTTTCCCTTCCAGTACTTTAAATATATCCTGCCATCTCCTTCTGGCCTGCAGAGTTTCTGCTGAAAGATCATCTGTTTAGCATGTGGAGTTTCCCTTGTATGTTACTTGTTGCCTCTCCCTTGCTGCTTTTAATATTATTTCTTTGTGTTTAGTCTTTGTTAGTTTGATTAGTATGTGTCTTGGTGTGTTTCTCCTTGGGTTTATCCTGTATGGGACTCTCTGTGTCTCTTGGACTTGATTGACGATTTCCTTTTCCATATTGGGGAAATTTTCAACTATAATCTCTTCAAAAAATTTCTCATACCCTTTCTTTTTCTCTTTTTCTTCTGGGACCCCTATTATTTGAATGTTGGTGCATTTGATATTGTCCCAGAGATCTCTGAGACTATCCTCAGTTCTTTTCATTCTTTTTGCTTTATTCTGCTCTACAGGAGTTATTTCCACGATTTTATTTTCCAGCTCATTGATTCATTCTTCTGCTTCAGATATTCTGCTATTGGTCCCTTCTAGAGTATTTTTAATTTCAGCAATTTTGTTGTTTGTCTTAGCATTTTCTCTGTTTTGCTTTCAAGGTTTTTGATCATCTTTACTATCATTATTCTGGATTCTTTATCAGGTAGTTTGCCTATTTCCTCTTCATTTATTTGGACTTCTGTGTTTCTAGTTTGTTCCTTCATTTCTGTAGTATTTATTTGCATTTTCTTTTTCTTTTTTAACTTATTATGTTTGAGGTCTCCTTTTCCCAGGTTGAATTCTTTCTTCCTTTTGGTTTCTGCCTTATAAGGTTGGTCCATTGGTTTGTGTAAGCTTCTTATAGGGTGAGATGTGTGCTGAGTTTTTGTTCGTTTGTTTTTCATGGGGTCGCTCTGAGCGACTGAGTGACTTCACTTTCACTTTTTCCTCTGATGGGCAAGGCTGAGTGAGGTGGTAATCCTGTCTGCTGATGATTTGGTTTGTATTTTTGTTTGTTTGTTTAGATGAGGTGTCCTGTACAGGGTGCTATTGGTGGTTGGGTGATGCTGGGTCTTGTATTACAGTGGTTTCCTTTGTGTGAATTCTCATTATTTGACACCCCCTAGGGTTAGTACTCTGGTAGTCTAGGGTCTTGGAGTCAGTGCTCCCACTTCAAAGGCTCAGGGCTTGATCTCTGGTCAGGAATGAAGATTCCACAAGTGGTTTGTTATGGCATTAAGTAAGATTAAAACAAATATCCAAAAACAAGAAATCAAAGATGAACCCCAGACAAATGGCAGTTACAAAATCAGGAAAATAATAATGAAAATAACAGAATATACACATATACATATACACTCATGAGAAAAGTCAAAACAGTCCAACAAAAATAAAGTATAATAGATTGATCTGGTGAACAAAGGAAATCAAAAATTATATTTACCAGTTCAGAACAAAACTAACTAAAGCACAAGCTGGAAAACAAAACTAAAGCAAGGTGTGAACTGGGGAATAAAGCAATGAAAAAAAAAAAAAAACTAACAAATATGTTGAGAGGAAAGGAAAGAAAGAAAAGAAAGAAAGAATAGCTATGCACAGTTAAATAGAGGTAGATGAAGAAAATTTATATAGATTGAAGATTAGCTGCAAGGGGAAAAGAGCAGTAGGAAAGGCAAACAAAGGAATAAATGTAGAAAAAAATAATAGGTTTAACAAAATTAAAATTATAAAATAGAGAAAAAAAATGGAAGAAGAAAGAGAAAAGGATAAAAAAAGGAAAACACAGAACTGCAAAGGCCCAGTGTAGAGGCAGAGGTGTATAACAACAATAAAAAGTATGACTGAATATACACATAAACATATACACCCATAAGCAAAATCAAAACAGTCCAACAAAAATAAAGTACAATAGATTGACCTGGTGAACAAAGGGAACCAAAAATTATGTCTACCAGAACAAAACTAACTAAAGAACAAACTGGAAAACAAAACTAAAGCAAGGTGCCAATTGGGGTATAAAGCAATGAAAATAAAACTAACAAATATGTTGAGACTAAAGGAAAGAAAGAAAAGAAAGAATAGATAAGCAAAGTAAAACAGAAGTAAATAAAGAAGATTTATATATTAAAGATTAACTGCAAGGGAAAAATAACAGTAGAAAAAGCAAACAAAGGAATAAATATAGAAAAATAATAATAGGTTAAAAAATTAAAATTTAAAAAAGAGATTAAAAAACCCTCCCCAGAACTGCAAATGCCCAATATAGAGGCAGAGGTTTATAACAACAACAAAATATGTGACTGAGAAAAAAAAAAAAAGCTCAAAAGCTAAGTTAGATTTCATAGTGCCAATAAAATTGACAACTACAACAGAGGGGGAGAAAAGGAAAAAGAAAAAAGTCCAAAAGAATCTACAGAACAAGTCAAAACATAATAATAAATGTTTTTCTTGAGTCACTCTGTCAGAGTTCTTTCCCTTGCTGGGAGTCACAGTCCACCTCACCTCCCTAGGATTCACTCTAACACTGTGTTATCTCTGGACCTGCTGTGGGGGCAGCTCAGATTCTAATCTGCCCCTGCTCCTCTATGGTCTTGCCTCCAATGTCCACAGCTATCAGAACTAGTGCATTTTCTTTTGTGGGAGCTCTCAGTGACCTTTTATGTATTCCACAGACACAGAGTCTGCATAGTTGATCGTGTGGATTTAATCTGCAGCCTGTGTAGCTGGTTGGGAGGGTTTTGGATCTTCTTCCTTAGTCACACTGTCCCTGGATTTCAATTATGGTTTTATTTCCACCTCTGGATATGGGTCATCCACTGGGGTTTGCTCCTGAGGCTTCCCTGGAGGACTTGGGTTTGCCCATGTGAGGGCCAGGTGTGGAGGTGGTGCAGCTTCTTGAGTCTCAGGGGTTCTGGCAGCACCAGGTACTCAGAGGAGTTTGCAGCTGCTGCTGCTGCTAAGTCACTTCTGTCGTGTCTGACTCTGTGTGACCCCATAGACGGTAGCCCACCAAGCTCCCCCGTCCCTGGGATTCTCCAGGCAAGAACACTGGAGTGGGTTGCCATTTCCTTATCCAATGCATGAAAGTGAAAATTGAAAGGGAAGTCGCTCAGTCGTGTCCGACTCTTCGCGACCCCATGGACCGCAGCCTACCAGGCTCCTCTGTCCATGGGATTTTCCAGGCAAGAGTACTGGAGTGGGGTGCCATTGCCTTCTCCAGTCTGCAGCTAGGGCAGTAGGAAATATAGTGCTCTATAAGTGTATGGCCACCTCATGCGAAGAGTTGACTCATTGGAAAAGACTCTGATGCTGGGAGGGATTGGGAGCAGGAGGAGAAGGGGATGACAGAGGATGAGACGGCTGGATGGCATCACTGACTTGATGGACAGGAGTTTGAGTGAACTCCGGGAGTTGGTGATGGACAGGGAGGCCTGGCGTGCTGCAATTCATGGGGTCTCAAAGAGTTGGACACGACTGAGTGACTGAACTGAACTGAACTGATAAGGGTATGGTAACCACTATTGGCCAATACGCTCCAGTATTCTTGCCTGGAGAACCCCCCTCCCTGACAGAGAAGCCTGGCAAGCCACAGCCCACAGGGTCTCAGAGTCGTATACTACCAAAGCCACCCTGCGTGCATAAGCACAAGACTTTTTTTTTGCCTGTGACAGCTCTGCTCCAGCGAGAGCTGAGGATGAAGGTAGCACAGCTGCTTGGCTTGTGGGGACCCTGGCAGCAGGTGTGCAGGGACACGGACTGCCTCTGCCACAGGAGTTATGGCCCTATCAGAGTCTTTTTCTTCGAGCTTCTTGTAGCTGGCGATCAGAAGGCCTCTTTGGCCAGTCTTTCTCTGAAGCCCCGCCCATTCAGGCACTTAGAAGGCTTCCTTCCAGGGGTCCTTCTCTGTTGTTCCGCACATCAGGCACACAGAGGGACCCCCCAGCCTGGGGTCCTACTCTGTAGTTCAGTGTGTCAGGTGTTTGATGGGCCAGCCTCTCTGTTATTCAGCTGCCAGTGCATGGGGGGTGCATGAGGGGAGAGGCTATGGTGATGGTTCCACCCACTACAGGTGAGTCAGCAGCATCGCCTTGCTTCCATTGTTGCCTGGCTTTCCTTCACAGGCATTTCCCATCACAACCTCCTCTCTCACATCCCCTTGATCAGTCTCTCTGCAGTCAACAGCAGCCCTCGCCCTGGGATTACTCCATAATCCCTAAACACCGCTCAGCCACTGCGCTGTCTAGGGTATGTATGGCTGTGGCAAGGACTGTCTGACCCTCATTCCATTTAGGCTTCCACAGATCAGCTGTTTCCCTTTCAGCCTTAAATGTTTCTCCTCTGACTCAGACAGTTGCCCTGATGTGGGGATGAGACCCACCAAGGGCAGGTGGAGTCCTACTAACACTCCCATTTTTCCCCCTAGTTCCTTCATCCTACCGAGTTTTGCCTGGATCTATATATTCTTTTGTGCTCGTCGGGTAATCCTGTCTGCTCTCAGCTAGTGTTCTGCATGCATTTCTGTGTCTGAAGGCGTATTCCTGATGTATCTGTGGAGAGAGAGATATTCCACGTTCACCTACTCCTCTGCCATCTTGTTCTTAGCTGGGATATTTTTGAGTGAAGTTCAATACTAGATTTCTGTTAAGAAGTCATGGGTGGCAGAAGCCTATGATACTGGCTTATCCTCCCATGGACTTATTTGTTTGGATTCCAACAGTATGGGGAGTTTCCCCCTTAGACTGGACTCCTCATGCTGCATGATCTGCCTGTTGAACGTGTATCTGGAGCTACCGTTTTAGCAACCTATCTGTTCTCTTGGTGCTGCTGCTGCTAAGTCGCTTCAGTTGTGTCCGACTCTGTGTGACCCCATAGTCAGCAGCACACCAGGCTCCCCCGTCCCTGGGATTCTCCAGGCAAGAACACTGGAGTGGGCTGCCATTTCCTTCTCCAATGCATGAAAGTGAAAAGTGAAAGGGAAGTTGCTCAGTCGTGTCCAACTCCCAGTGACCCATGGACTGCAGCCTACCAGCCTCTTCCGCCCATGGGATTTTCCAGGCAAGAGTACTGGAGTGGGTTGCCATTGCCTTCTCCTCTCTTGGTGCTAAGCACTCCCAATTAGGTCTGCTCACCTGAGCAGGATGCATCGTTCCTTCTGTTAGTGGAAGGAGGGTCTGGAGACCCTCCTGTAGGCCTTAGTTCTTGGTAAGGATGCAAGAAGAGTCTAAGGTCTTACCCATTGCAAGAAAGTTTATTAACAGTAAGGAAAGAAAGAACAGGTGGCAAAGAGTTGGACAGGACTTGAGCACACATGAAGAAAGAACAGAGAGAACACCTCAAGAGAGAAGTGGGCCATACCAAGGGAGGCAATGGCCCTGGAGGGCTAGGGTACACGGTTTTTAAGGCAGGGTCATTTGTATAATCTTCGGGGGAAGGGGTGTCATTGACTGACAGCCTTGATTGACAGCTGGTGGTGGTTTAGTCGCTAAGTCATATCCTACTCTTGCGACCCCATGGACTGTAGCCTGCCAGACTCCTTTGTCCATAGGATTCTCCAGGCAAGAACACTGGAGTGGGTTGCCATTTTCTTCTCCAGGGGATCTTTCTGACCCAGGAACCGAACCCAGATCTGCATTGCTGGCAGATTCTTTACCGACTGAGCCATGACAGCTACAGGTTCTATAACAAGATGCTCTACTGTGCATGTCCTTCCCATAATTCGGCCATTTATAATTAGATGTATGTATTCACTGAATATTTATGAGCAGTTAATGAATCCAGTGGCTGCTAAAAACCTTTAGTACAGGATAGTCTGAGGTGTGCACCTACTGAAGTAGGGAAAGTCTCCCGAGTTGGCTGGTGGCAGGTTTTTATGGCCTCCTGACTGTTTCTGGCACATTAGGGGCAAAGCAGGTAAATTGGTTGGTGGGATTAGGTGGCTATTGGATGGTTACCTGAAAGGACCGTCTCTGCTTGCTCTCAACTAACTTGCATCCTTATATCTTCATGTCCCCTGAGGTATTGTTATGCCATTGCTCATGACCTGGTCATGACACTGTAGATTTGGGTTCTAAAAAAGAATAAGTCAGAGCCATCAAACACCTCTGTAGGGCACAGATAGGATAAAGACTCAAAGTCTGAAAATCTTGCAGTATTTTGCCTCACCAAAACTAGAGTAAAAAGTATCTATAGCTCAAAAACTTCCTTAGCAAGGTAAGTTTTTCCACATGTGAAGCAGTTCAGTTCAGTCACATCTGACTCTTTGTGACTCCATGGACTGAAGCATGCCAGGCTTCCCTGTCCATCACCAACTCCCACAGCTTGCTCAGACTCATATCCATCGAGTAGGTGATGCCATCCAACCATTTCATTCTCTGTCTTCCCCTTCTCCTCCTGCCTTCAGTCTTTCCCAGCATCAGGGTCTTTTCCAATGAGTCAGCTCTTTGGACCAGGTGGCCAAAGTATTGGAGCTTCAGCATCAGTCCTTCCAATGAACATTCAGGGTTGATTTCATTTAGGATTGACTGATTTGAACTCCTTGCAGTCTAAGGGACTCTCAAGAGTCTTCTCTGACACCACAGTTCAAAAGCATCTCTTCTTTGGTGCTCAGCCTTCTTGATGGTCCAACTCTCACATCCATATGAATACTGGAAAAGCCATAGCTTTGACTAGATGGACCTTGTCAGCAAAGTAATGTCGCTGCTTTTTAATACACTGTCTAGGTTTATCATAGCTTTTATTCCAAGGAGCAAGTGTCTTTTAATTACATGGCTGCAGTCACCATCTGCAGTGATTTTGAAGCCCAAGAAAATAAAGTCTGTCACTGCTTCCATTGTTTCCCTATTTGCCATGAAGTGATGGGACCAGATGCCATGACCTTAGTTTTCTGAATGTTGGATTTTAAGCCAGTTCTTCACTCTCCTCTTTCACTTTCATCAAGAGGCTCTTTAGTTCTTCTTCATTTTCTGCCATTAGGATGGTGTTATCTGCATATATGAGGTTATTGATATTTCTCCCGGCAATCTTGGTTCCAGCTTGTGCTTCATCCAGCCTGATATTTTGCATGATATACTCTGCATATAAGTTAAATAAGCAGGGTGACAATAAACATCCTTGATGTAGCCCTTTCCCAATTTGGAACCAGTCTGTTGTTCCATGTCCAGTTCTAACTGTTGCTTCTTGACCTGCATACAGATTTCTCAGGAGGCAGGTCAGGTGGTCTGGTATTCCCATCTCTTGAAGAATTTTCCATAGTTTGTTGTGATCCACACAGTCAAAGGCTTTGGTGTAGTCAATGAAGCAGAAATAGGTGTTTTTCTGAAATTCTCTTGCTTTTTTGATGATCCAACGGATGTTGGCAATTTGATCTCTGGTTCCTCTGCCTTTTCTAAATCCAGCTTGAACATCTGAAATTTCGTGGTTCACATACTGCTGAAGCCTAGCTTGGAAAATTTTGAGCATTACTTTGCTGGTGTGTGAGATGAGTGCAACTGTGTGGTAGTTTCGACATTCTTTGGCATTGCCTTTCCAATCTTGGGATTGGAATGAAAACTGACCTTTTCCAGTCCTGTGGCCACTGCTGAGTTTTCCAAATTTGCTGGCATACTGAGTGCAGCATTTTGACAGCATCATCTTTTAGGATCTGAAATAGCTCAGCTAGAATTCCATCACTTCCACTAGGTTTGTTTGTAGTGATGCTTCAAGTAAGGCCCACTTGACTTCAGACTCCGGGATGTCTGGCTCTAGGTGAGTGATCAGACCACTGTGGTTATCTGGGTCATGGAGATCTTTTTTGTATTAGTTCTTCTGTGTATTCTTGCCACCTTTTAATATCTTCTGCTTCTGTTAGGTCCATTTCTGTCCTTTATTGTGTCCATCTTTGCCTGAAATAGTTCCTTGGTATCTCTAATTCTCTTGAAGAAATCTCTAGTCTTTCCCATTCTATTGTTTTCCTCTATTTCTTTGTACTGATCACTTAGGAAGGCTTTCTTGTCTCTCCTTGCTATTCTTTGGAACTCTGCATTCAGATGAGTATTTCTTTCCTTTTTGCCTTTGCCTTTCACTTCTTTTCTCTCTTATTTGTAAGACTCCCTCAGACAACAATTTTGCCCTTTGAGTTTCTTTTTCTTGGGGATGGTTTTGATCACCACCTCCTGTACAATGTTACAAACCTCTGTTCATAGTTCTTTAGGTACTCTATCAGATCTAATCCCTTAAAACTATTTGTCATGTCCACTGTATAATGGTAAGGGATTTGATTTAGGTCATACCTAAATGGTTAGTGGTTTTCCCTACTTTCTTCAATTTAAGTCTGAATTTTGCAAAAAAGAATTCATGATCTGAGCCACAGTCAGCTTCTGGTCTTGCTTTTGTTGACTGTATAGGGTTTCTCCATCTTCAGCTGCAAAGAATATAATCAATCTGATTTCAGTACTGACCATCTGGTGATGTTCATGTGGAGTCATCTCTTGTGTTGTTGGAAGAGGGTGTTTGCTATGACCTGTGTGTTCTCCTGGCAAAACTCTGTTACCCTTTTCCCTATTTCATTTTGTACTCCGAGGCCAAACTTGCCTGTGAAGTAGTAGTGTTGCTTATTAAAGACCTTGGAATCATTAGGCATCTGGGAAGTGCAAATCATACTAGGATGGCTATAAAAAAAGGACATATAATGTGTCGGTCAGGATGTGGAGAAATTAGAACCCACATACACTGCCCTTGATAATGTAAAATAGTGCCTCTACTTTGAAAAAATTTAACAGTCCTTTTAAAGTTTATCATGTGATCCAGCAATACCACTCAAAACTATAGACTCCAACAAATATTTCTCCTAAAACTGAAACATGAGTGTTCATAGCAGCATTATTCATAATAGTAAAAATTGAGAATGACTAAAATGTCTATTGAGTCAGTAAGTAAAATGTGGTATATCTGTAAAATGGAAATCATTCAATGAGAAGAAGGAATGAAGTACAACATGGTATATGTATGAACTTTGAAAACGTCCCAAGAAGCCAGACACAAAAGGCACATGTTGTAGAATTTTATTTATATGAGACATCCAGAATAAGGATATCTATGGACCCAGGAAGCAGAATAGTGGTTTTCTAGTGTTTCAAATTTGGGAGGATATGGGGAGTGACTGCTAATGTATACTGGGGTTTATCTAGGATGTTACAAAATGCTCTAAGTTATCAGTGGATTGGAGAATACACAGTATTTAGGATCACAGTGTGTGAAATGCTCAGCACAGGTGTACCTATTTGTCCTGATGGAATCAGTCATCACAGTTGTCAAGAGATCATATATAAAAAGAGTGCTGTTTAAATTGTCGCTGGAATACTAAATTTTTTCTCCAATTAAGAAATTTTCCAGAATGAAACTGTTTAACCACTGATCTCACTAGAGAACCAGCATTCTTTAGCCAGCTTCCTCAGGACACCTTTGATCTCCTTGTTTCTCAGACTATAGATGATGGGGTTAAACATGGGGGTCCCAACACAGAAGAGCACAGAGACCAGGATGTCCATATCCAGGTTGTAGCCTACATTTGGTCTATCATAGTTAAAGTTGGCTGTTCCAAAGAAGATAACCACCACAGTGAGGTGGGATGAACAGGTAGAAAAGGCTTTGCTCCTGCCCTGAACAGAGGGAATCCTAAGGATGGCAGAGATGATGAGTATGTAGGACACAGCAGTAAACAAGCAGGGACTTAGGCCAATAGTGGCACTGGCCACATGGAGCACAAACTCATTGAGAGAGGTGTCTGAGCAGGAGAGCTTCAGGAGGAATGGGATGTCACAGAGAAAGTGACTGATCTGGTTAGGCCCACACAGAGTGAGTGTGGCTGCCAGCACTGTGTGTGTCATAGAATTCACCAGCCCACATAGCCAGGACCCAGACACCAAACAGACACAGACCTTCACACTCATAAGGACAGGATATTGAAGAGGGTGGCAGATGGCTACATAGCGGTCGTAAGCCATAGCTGCCAATAATACACCCTCAGTGCCAGCACAGGTCACAAGGAAGAAAATCTGGGAAAGGCAGCCCTCATAGGAGATAGTCTTCTTCTCCTGGAAGAAGTTCACCAGCATGCCTGGGATAGTGGTAGATGAGTAGCAAATGTCCAAGAAACTCAGGTTGCTGAGGAAATAATACATTGGGATGTGGAGGGCAGGATTGACCTTGGTGGCCATTATTATGAGTGTGTTCCCAAAAAGAGTTGTCAGATAAATGACCAGGAATACCAGGAAGAACAAACTCTGTAGATTGGGATGGTTGGAAAATCCCAAGAAGATGAATTCAGTGACGTCTGTTTGATTGTTCATTTCAGGAGGCACCACAGCTACAAAACAATGAAAAAATAAAAAGCCATAATGGGAAACGTACCAAGAGCACCCCAAATGGGCTTGAAACTGTATAGGGCCATGTGAAATAATGTTGGAAATAGACAGCCTAGACCGTGGAAGGAAGTGTGCAGAAGTGTCTTCAGAGAAACCAAAACTTCTCATTTAGCAGATCTACCCAACTCAGGCCCAGGGACAACCCACACATTTGCAGGGCTACTGGTATGTGGAAATAAATGCAAACTTGGTAAAACCAACAATCCACTAACCCCTTCACTGGAAAGAACTAATTTTTCACTACTTTGGCAATACCTATCTCCTATCATTGCCCTTTTTAGTAAACATCTTAATTTTTTCTAAGAAATACAATTTCATTACAAAAAATTAGGAAAATGTAGAAAAATATAAAGAATTTAATCACCTGCTGAATCAGAATCAATGCTACTTTTCAGTGTACTCCATTGTAGGTTTTTTCCAGTTATGTAAATCTTGAGATTTACTCATACTTTTAGACTATTAGGAGTACAATTTCTCAAACTGGAAAGAAAGAAGTAATACTATCTATTCACAGAGGACATAATCTCATATAGAGAAAATACCAAAGAAACCACAAGAAAGGTACTAGAGCTTATAATCAAATTCAGTGAAATTAAACATGCAAAAATCTTGTGTTTCTGTACACTAAGAATGAACAATCTAAAAAGGAATTTAAAAAATCACTTCTATTTATAATAATATCTACAAGAATTAAGTACTTATAATGCTGCTGCTGCTAAGTCACTTTAGTCCTGTCCGACTCTGTGTGACCCCATAGACGGCAGCCCACCAGGCTCCCCCGTCCCTGGGATTCTCCAGGCAAGAACATTGGAGTGGGTTGCCATTTCCTTCTCCAATGCATGAAAGTGAAAAGTGAAAGTGAAGTCGCTCAGTCGTGTCCACCTCTTAGCCACCCCATGGACTGCAGCCCACCAGGCTCCTCAGTCCATGGGATTTTCCAGGCAGGAGTACTGGAGTGGGGTGCCATTAGTCTTCCTAAAGAGGTGAAAATACTTTTTATACTGAAACCCACAAAGCATTGCTGAAAGAAATTAAAGAAGACATTAAAAATGGCAAGTCAGCCCATGTTTGTGGTTAAGAAGACTTAACATTGTTAAGATGTCAGTATTCCAAAATGATCTACAGATTTTACCCAATCAGTATCAAAATTCTATTAGCTTTTCCCAATAGAAATGGAAAAGCCAATCCTCAAATTCATACGAAATTGCAAAAGGCCCTGAATAGTCAATACAATCTTGACAAAAAACAGTAAAGTTGGAGTACTCACACTTCCTGACTTTGAAACTTACTACAAAGCAATGGTATTATTATACTAGCATAAGACAGACATATAGACCAATGGAATGAATGAAGAGCCTAGAAATAAACTCACACATACATTTTAATTGATTTTCACCAAGAGTGCCACAACCATTTAATGGGATAAAAAGTTTCTTCAACAAGTGGCTCTGGGAAAACTGAATATCTACATGCAAAAGAATGAAGTGGTGCCTTAGCTTATATAATACACAAAATTAACTCAAAATGTTTAAAGACTAAAACTTAAAAGCTAAAATTATGATATTTTTATGAGAAAACATTGGAGGAAATCTCGATAATATCTTGCTATTGATAACTTATATGGGAGAAATAAAAATAAACCATGTCTTATCTTTATTCTTACTAAGAATTATTATGTACCAACACAAAATTGAATGATATGAATCTATCAAAGAAATTTCATCTGCAATTAAAAACTTTTCTAAAAAAGAAATTCCAGGCTCAGATTGTTTTGTGGTGAATTCTACCAAACATTTTAAGAAGAAATAATATAGTATTACAAAATCTCTTCAGCAATAAAATCAGGGAATACTTCCCAATTTGTTTTATAAGGACAAAATCTTGACACTAAAAGGTAATAAGGTATTTATAAGAGAAGAAAATTATAACCTGATATCCCTTAGGAACACAGACACAAAAAGTCTGAACAAAATACCATCAAATCCAATCCAGTGATACTTAGATAATATACAAGAGTGTGTTTTGGCTTATTACAGGAATGTAAGTAATCATTGCCATCCTCTATTAACAGAATAAAGGAGAAAAATTGTAAACATCTCAATAAATGCCAAAGAAAGCATTTGACAAAGTTTAATACCCACTCATAATAAAAAATAAACATATAACAAACTGAGAATAAATGGAACTTCCTCAACCTGATAAAATATATAGCTTGTATTATACTTAATAGTGACACATTCTGTGTAACACATTAAACAATAATGGTCATTCTCAGAGTTTCAATTCAAAATTGTACTAGAAGTCCTAACTAATGCAATAAGGCAAGAATAGTAAAAGGCATAAAAGTTTGAAAGAAAGATGTCAACCTGCCTTTATTTACAGATGTCATGATTGTGTATGTAGAAAATCAAAAGGAATTAATGAAGTAATATTTAAGAAAATCTCAGGAAGCAAAGTCAATATACAAAGATTAATTATATTTCTATAATCAATAAACCCTGGAAATATAATTTAAAACAATACTATTTGCAATAGCTCTAATTATCAACAAGTATAATAATAAGTTAAGCAAAAAATTTGCAAGATCTCTTCATTGTAAAGCACAAAATATTGCTTAGGGAAATTAGAGATAAATATCATATTATAGTTTCAATACAACCCAAATAAAAATTTCAGTAGTCCTTTTTGAGGAATTTACAAACTGATTCTAACATTTATATGGAAATTTAATGGCTCTAGAATACTCAAGATATCTTGGAGGATAAAAATAAAGTTGGAGAACTTACCCTTTCATATTTCAAGAATTAATAATTATAAATAATTAAGATAGTGTGGCATTATTGTAAGGAAAGACAAACAGATCAGTGGAACATAACAGAGTTCAGAAATGGATCCATAACATACTCTGGCAATTGATTTTCAGTGTAACTACCAAAGCCATTCAATATATTAAAGAAAGATTTTTCAATAAAAGGAGCTGGAGCAACTGAATATAAGTATGAAAAATGAATAATCTTAATTTTCAACTTGAACAAAATTGATAATCCTACTTTTTATCAAAATTAAGAACTTTTGCTCTTCAAAAAGCACTATTAAAGGTTAAAGAGCAGTATAAAGACTGGGAAAATATATTTATCTCACAAAGCAATAACATTCAAAATATATTTTAAACGCCTATAAATCAATAACAAAACCACAAAAAACAAATGAACAACCCAATTGAAAATCAGGAGCCATGAATACACACTTCACAAAAAAGTATATCTACATAGCCAATAACTTAAGATGTATCAACATCAGGTAAATTCAACTTAAAACAATGTGAGTTAGGAGGGGTTAGAAAGGACATCCTTGTCTGTTCCTGAACTTGTGGGGAAAGCTTGTAGCATTTTACCATTAAATATGATGTTAAGGGTGGGTGTTTTTTTTTTTTTTAAGATGTCCTTAACAGTTAAGGAAGTTCCATCTATACTTACTTTATTGAGAGTTTTGTTATAAATGAATGTTAAATTTTGTTGAATTTTTTCTACATCTATTGAGATGTGTCTGTGTGTGTGTTTTTAATAATCTCACTTCGGAGATTCCAATTATGTTTATGTTTGGTACTGTAAGATAGCTCTTAGATACTCTGAATATGGGAAGGGGTGACTTACTTTTATTTCTCTTTATCTTTTGGTTTGAGTAAATTCTTTAACATATTTTCAAGTTCACGGATTTTTCAGCTGATCATCCCATAAAGGTCATTCTTTCTCTTTGTCACTATGTTTATTTCTAGCATTTCTATTTGATCTTTTCCTATTGTTTCTATCTCTTTGATTATATTATCCTGATTTTGCATTTTGTTTTCATTTTTCATTGAATGCCTTAATCTATTAATCATTGTTATTTTAAATTCCTTGTCTGGTTTTAACATTTCTGTCATATCTGAGTCTGATTCTGATGTTTGTTTTATCTCTTTAGAATTTTTTTACCTTTTAATATACCTCATAACTTTTTGGTATGAAACTGAACAATTAAGACAGTAGAGACAGAGGTAAATTTGGGGGAGATGAGGCTTGGAGATGAGCCTTCCCTTGTGCTAGATCTTTAGTGTGGGAGATAGGGGTTAATCTATTGAGGAGTTGGCCTGACTTTGGAATTTGCTGTTGCTATGGTTACCTTCAGTGCACTACAGGCTTCAAATTTCTCCACTGATTTCCTGTACTTAGGGTTAAGCCACTTTGCCAGAGGTTTTATTTTTCTCAGTTGTTATTCTCCCTACCTGCTGTGTGTCTTCCTTTCATACTACTACCCCCAGAGATAATCTTTTTCTTGATTCCACTGTAGCAATTGTATTCCACTGTCCATTTCACTCATTGTTTGTTGGAGGGTGGAGGGTGGGGAACTGGAGTGGGGTGGGAGGTGGGGGAGTGGGGAGGTTTCCTCTGATGTTACACTTACGCCTTAATCTGAGGTACTGTGAACCTGGGTCTTGGGGTACGGCCTTCCCAAGTGATCCTGCCCCTCTACCAGCTGTAGTGTTGGCCCTTGCACATATTCCTGCCTCTCCCTGAGTAGTGGAATTTTTGTCCCTGTCCCGTCCCAGCTACAATGGTTTTCCACAATGTCCTAAGGTGACAGTTTTTTTTTGTTCGCTTTTGCCTGCACATTACAGTTTTACTTCTGTAGGAAAAAATATGATAAATGGTTTTGGAAGCAGTTTCTGCATTCACTGCTGTTCCCTGCAACTTCTTCCTCCAGACAGCCCCATTTAGGGAAGCTTTCTCAATGCCTCTTGCTCTTCGCTGTGAGCATTTGGTGGAGCTCGGGGAGGAAGGCAAGAGGGTGCAAATCCCCTCTATGGTACCTAAGGACTTCACACTCTCATGCGGGCCCACTGTTTGTCCTTTAGTGGCTAAGTCGTGTCCGACTCTTCTGTGACCCCATGGACTGTAGCCTGCCAGGCTCCTCTATCCAAGGTATTTCCCAGGCAAGAATACTGGAGTGGGTTGCCATTTCCTTCTCTGGGGGTTCTTCCCAACCCAGGGATTGAACCTGAGTCCCCTGCATTGCGTGTAGATTCTTTGCCATTGAGTCACTAGGCCCCCATTTAGTGTTTTGTAATTCATTAAATTCACAAAGAAATTGAGTCTTATCAACTTGCATGGCATCTGATGGATTCTGCTCCAGATTAAAAAAAAAAGTTTGGTTCCTGTTTCTCCCTGCAAGAGAATATGCCTCCCCAGTTTTCTGTTTAGTTGTTTGCCCTGCAACTTCTATTCCCTAAAGCCTTCAAGAAAAGTCATTAATCTGCATTATGTCCAGCTTTACTGTTGTTGTTACACTACTGGAAGCAACACTCCAGCTCTCTAAATCTCTGAGTTGAATTCAGAAGTCTGTATAACTGCTTTTGAAAACTATTTGGAAGTTTCTAATAAAGTCAAAGAAATAGAGGAAAACAATAGAAAGGAAATCAGTCCTGAATATTCATTGGAAGGACTGATGCTGAAGGTCCAATACTTTGGCCACCTGATTCAAAGAACTGACTCATTGTAAAAGACCCTGATGCTGGGAAAGATTGAAGGCAGGAGAAGGGGACAAGAGGATGAGGTGATTGGATGGCATCACTGACTTGATGGACATGAGCTTGAGCAAGCTCCGGGAGTTGGTGATGGACAGGGAAGCCTGGCATGCTGCACTCCATAGGGTTGCAGAGTTGGACACGACTGGGTGAACTGAACTGAATAAAGTCAAACATCCAGTTACTCTATGACCCAGAAACACCATTCCTAGGCACATATGTGAGGAAAGTAGGTGCATGTGCTCACATGGTTAATAGTGATCTAAGCCAATTTGTTGATAATATTAATAATATAACCTAGATATAAACACTCTGCCTATGAACAGGAGAATGGATACAAAACTGTGGTATATTCATACTTTGGAATACTACCCAGTTATTTAAAATACTGATACATGTATAAACACTGAATGAATCTAAAACATTTTTTTTAAATAAAGACTTAATTTGTACCATAGTAGCCATTTAAAAGAAGTTCACAAATAGTCAAAACTAATCTATGGTGATAAAATGAGCATAGTAGTAACCTCTGAATAACACTGACAGGAATGGAGTAGAAAGAAATTTTCTGAGGTGGTGGAAATATTCTATATCTTAACTTGAATAGTGATTATATGGATGCATATATCTAAGTAGCTCACCAGGCTCCTCCATCCATGGGATTCTGCAGGCAAGAATATTGGAGTGGGTTGCCATTTCCTTCTCCAGGGGATCTTCCCGACCCAGGGATTGGACCCAGGGATTGAACCCAGGTCTCCCACGTTGCAGGCAGACGCTTTAACCTCTGAGCCACCAGGGAAGCCAAGCCCATCTGAAAATTACTCAACCTATAACCTTATGGACGTCAGTCTGAGTGAACTCCGGGAGATGGTGATGGACAGGGAGGCCTGGAGTGCTGTGATTCATGGGGTCACAAAGAATCGGACATGACTGAGCGACTGAACTGAACTGAACCTTAAGGTTTGTGCATTTTATTGTGTGTGAAATATAATTCCCTTTTTAAAAATAAAATAAGAAAAAGATAAAAACAGGAGACATTTTTCATGCATTTTCATTTCTGACCATATTGGTCAGACCCAAGTACAACCAATCACCAAGACCGCCTAAATATTTTCTTTCATTTTCTCATCTTTCTACTTTTCCTTCTACCACAGTTACAGTTCAGAAACTTATCACCTTTTATCTGAACCATTGTAACTGCCTTCAGATTTGTTTCCCTGTCTGCAGTCTTGCCTCTTCCGGGATACCCAAGAATAACGATTTATGATTCACAGGGATTAATTTGGAGTGAACCTGGTTGTTAGTCCCATGGGTTTTGGACCATTGATGAAAAATAATGCTCACAATGTGTGTGTGTATGTGTGTGTGTGTGTGTTTTTATGTGAGATTGAGGGAGGTGCCGTGTACAAGAACAATGTCCCATATACAGGTTTGCATCCCAGGCAATATTGATGGCAGAAATCTCAAGTAAAACAGACAGCATGGGTCTGTTCAGCAAAGGGCAAACAAACTTATGGGACCTCTGCTGTCTTCCTGTTTATAGGAGTAAGGATCCAGAGGTCTTGGGGACCCCAGTGAACTTCCCTGAGAGCATCCCAGAAGAAGGAAAACTGCAGGATTCTGAGCTTTGCTGGCAGCCGCCTCACCGGCAGCCACCTCCCCAACCCCTGGAGGTTCCTGCTAGTTGCAGATACCTGGTAAGTCAGCCCTGACTGGTTACTACCAAACTCCATCATTAGTTCTAAGAAATCTAGTGATTTTATACTTAAAGGACAACCTCATTAGCTACCTCAGAGGAGGTGTTGGGGAAGCAGCTGCTTTTGGCACTAGGACTGGCTTGTGGAGGCCGTATCAGACCCACCTCTGAGACAGCTTCTTGGGAAAAAAACAAAAAATGAATGGTCCTTCAATGAGGGTCTCAGAAAATATCCTGTCTTCCCTCATGGGCCTCAAGGAGTCCAGACATCAAGGCTTCCAAGGCTTTGGTGTGAGAATAGATAGGATTGGTTACAGAGTATCAGCAATGGCCCACAGACCATGTTTTAGGTGAGGGCAGACTGGAAGCAGGAGACATCTGGAAGGTCATAGCCTAGGTTTTAGAAACTGATGAAAGTCTCTAGATCCAGAAAATGCATGTATGCCCATGCACAGAACCTGCCATGTAATTCCAGTGGGGTCATATAATTGTGAAACCTATCCCGAGTCCTTCATTGTTCATGCGCCCTCAGTTAAAACACCTTTGGTGGTCCAAGAGAGAAGTCTGAAAACTAAAACTGTATCAGAATGAAACCGTAACTGAAGATGTAGTTTTGGAGGTTGGAGAAGATCCATGAAGCAGTTAATCACAGGGAAGGGGACATACTTGGAGCACTTTGAAGTTGATGGATGGTAAGGATTCGAATCAGTTTGGGCAGGCTGAGATTACTCATTAAAATAGGAAATAAATGAGGTGCACTAGGCATGGGGAGGTGAGACAGTAGATTAGATAAGTAGAGTAATGTTGAGTGTTAGGTACTTGTGGGATATCCATGTGGAAGTGCCCAATAGGCAGTTGAAAATAAAGGATTTAGCCTCAGGAGACAGGCTAAATCTGTTTAGAAATGGATTTGGGAGTCTTGTCTTGAAGGTAGCTTTTGAATCCATAGGTATACATGACATCAACCAAGGAGAATAGACAAAGTAAGAGAAGAAGGCTAGGGTGGGACTCTACTGCGATCTCCCCAAATTCACAGTATGATGGAAGATGTATCCAAGAAGGTTTACTGATACTCAACACTCTCTCCAGGTTGGCTGTAGGCATCTTTTCACAGCAAAGCAATGTTAGAGTTGGGCTGACAATCTGCATTTTCTTTAAGAAAATTCTTGTGTGATATGTACATTCTATTATTTCTCTATCACCTGCATAGATAGATTTCACTTCATTAAAAATCAGTAATGAGGATTTTCTCTTAAGTCATGATATCAAAAAGGTAGATAAACAACCTCTTTTATAGGTAAATATCTAGGTTTATTCATAGAAAGAAATGAAATCTTTCATGGAAGGAGATCCCACAGAGAAAGTAATGCATCATTTGTATATAGCTAAATTACAAAAGTGAATTTTAACTGTTTAGTGATTTTTAGAAATTTGGTTTCTGAAGTTGTACACACTGCTTGTTTTAAATATTTTACAATTATTTGAAGTCCATCCCTGAGAAGTATATTAATGGGGCAAGATATATAAATGTAGTGGAATCAGAACCATGGTGAGATTTTTTGTTTTGTTTTGGTCTGACAGGCTCGTCTAATTTTTTTGTGAGCTAGGAGTATGGGTCAGAGTGATATTTATTTCATTTTCCAGACTCCTGATGCTCACATTGTATAAGGTAACAATGGTGAATCTTTATCAACATCGAAATCCACCATGAATAGGCACCACTTCCACCTAGAGTTTATGTGAACCCCCTGAATCCTTGCCTCTTGGAGTTTCCATGCTATTGCACACAAACAGATAGTCTCAAACTCTCTGCTTTATGGTAATAACTTTCTACTCTTCATTAAGGATAGGTTTTATAGTATAAATAGGTTGAGGAAGAGGTTTTTAATGCTGGTTCTATATACAAAAATGTGTATCTTGAAAGAAATTTTACTGAATTTAGTTTAAAACAGGTGTGTTTTTCTTTAAAGATTAAAATAAGTTCAGTATAAAATAAGTTCAGTATAACACACCCAATGAAAAAATAAAACTCAGTGAAGTACTTTGAAAAGAAGTAATACTTTTACATACCTGAATTTAATTGTTTTCCCAAACAAACGAGTAGAGACACACATTAGATAATAATAGCTAACACTCATGAAGTGTTTTGTTGACTAACCTTAGGGGTTTATTTAGGAACCAAAATGGACATAATATAAACAAGGGTAATTGGTGTAATTGTGAAAATCCTTAGAGCACATAAGGAAAACATCTCTTCATATTTCTAGTAATACAAAGCAATGATTAAAAATTTAAATACCATTTTCATGTGGCCTAGTAAATTGTCCACCTACTTAAAATACACACACACAGTCACACAATGATTAGTAAATATACTCAGGATAATTTTTCTAAAAGAAAACCCAGAAGATCTGGGGTGTCTATGTCAAAGTTAATTTATTGCTACGGAATATAAACTATTTTTGCTTTGCCCCAGGTTTCTTTTTGCACCCTTCCTTATTGTATAGGCATTTAGGAAACCAGATGAAATATTCAGAAGTCATCAAATAGGGAAATGCTTCTCAAATTTTATGTGCATATAAATCACGTGTATTTCCATCAGGTAGATGAATGAAGTTCCCTCTCATCTCAGCCTATGGTAATGATGGAAACATGACCTTGTTCTTACCTGTTCAGCTTTGAAATCCTTCCTACTAAATTTTGATTGTCAGTCAAGGCTGCCTCAAAGTGAATACTGTGTTTTCTTCTCCTTTTGTCTACACTGTAAATACCATCACTATGCCTCTCATTTAATTTTTAATCATGTCCTATGTGCCAGGCACTCTTCATGAATTACTCCATGAAATTGAAAGTACTGTTAATAGCTCCAGAAGCTCAAACCTTCAAAATGTTATCCTGGTGGTCTGAATTCAGAGCCTCAGTGTTACCACTGAGTGGTATTCCTTCCCCTACTAATGGATCAAGGATGAGATACTGGTTCACACCCTGTTTGCCTGCTTCATTTCAAATATTTCTTGATAGTCCACTTGGCCACTTTGACAAACACATGTTGAAGTGAAATCTCACTCTTGTATTTAATTGGCCTGTTTGATATCTGCTCTTCCTTTGTCTTCTTTAGCCTTGCAACTTCTTGTTTCTCTAACTTAACTCTGCCTAGATAAGCAAGCATTTTATCATATATAAAGAGCAATGAGATCCCATCATGGTAGCTGTTCAAGGAAAGGCTAGATTGCTACATCTCCTGCAAAGATGATTGATTCAAGCCTTAAGTAAAGATCATTTACAACATTCCTTTCAGCCCTCCGACTCCATTGTTCTACCAATGTCATTACACATCTGAAAATATGGCATTATTTGAACCTTGAAAATTTCATATTCCTATGACTGGGTCATACTTAAGATATTAAGTACTCTTTCCTTTTTGCCTATCTTTTACCTGGAAAATCCGTATTTCACATTTATGAACATCCTTTGGGATGGTAACATTCACATGACTGAGAGCCTTCCTAGCCTAATGTTATGTCAGAGGTAGATAAATAGATCCCATATTTTACTTAACATTTAGCTTTTACATTTTAGAAAACTCTATTTTGCAATACTTATAGAACCACAGGAAGTTACAAAGACTTGTACAGGCAGGTCTCCTCATTATCTGTTTAAATTTAAAATTTTATTGGATTTTAAATTTTAAAAACATATGCTAAAAATTTCCCTGAGTCAAAGACATATCAAATGAAAGTGGAATATCTTCACCTTACACCTTTATCTGCCCAGCACTACTGTTAACAGTTTTGTGTGGGTTTTTCTAGTCCTTTGTTTATATGCATATATGATTGACCATATAAAAGAAGCCAGAGTACAGATAATCCCAACTTCCTTTCCATCCCTGCATAGTTTTATCCAAAGTCTTATAATTGTCAATAACAAAAGCCTAGCTACTGTTTATAATGTACTTATGTTGTACCAGGTACTGGGTAGGATGCTTAGTATATATAATCTCATGTATTTATCACAACAAGCTTATTTATTTTATTAGGATTTATAAAGGAGGAAACTGATGCTTAAGGTTACATAGCTACTATTATCATAATTTGGAATTTAATCCCATCCATCTGCCTGTGAAAGCCGTAATCAAAAGTTCATACTGCTAGAGCATTCTATGGAAAGAAAAAAAAAAAGAGAGAGAGAGCCAAATAGGAAAAATATCCACACCTTTTAAATTTCCTGACAATTCAGCACACAGATAAAAACCCCCACAAAAACAAAAAGGTTACTGATAACATTGGCCAAACCAATTTCTTGGATTTACCCTTACAGAAAGAGTTGAGTGACTGGCTTTTTTACTTTTCTACCATTATCCCCATCCCTGAACAGCCCCAGCATGAGAATAGGAGGTATTTTATCTGGCAAGGATTTCTCAACATATATCTCTGCCTCAAAAGTGATCTAGATGGTCATTTCTTAACCAGTGCATTTAGTCTTAGGTTTTAGAAGAGTGTGGCTCTATAGAAATTTGACAGGAAATTGTACCTGTCCACCAGCCTATCCCGTGGCACAGAGCCATTGTTAAAAACCTGAGTTCCTTCTCATGAATATGATTGTCAGAGAGGAGAAGGGCTGGCCTCCACTGATGACCTCTCCAAGAGAGGGAGCCTCAGGTCACTGACCCAGGCTTAATACTCCCAGTGGCATCTGATCCCTCTGCCTACTGAAGGTGAACGGGGGAACCAAGCTTGGGGTACAAAGACCACTCACAAACAACTTAGGCTGAAGTCAGTGGAAAAAGAAAACCACAAAATCCAGCACTACAGTCAGGCCCAGAGAGAAGGAAGAGGTGATGGGACATTTCAGCCGAATCAGGAGGACATTTCTGTCCTAGTGGTTCTGGTGCAAACAGCTCTCTGACCTGAGAAAACAAACATTATTTGGGGACATAAATGTGGTGCCATGGCCTCTTGGACTGTGGTGGCCTTAGTGTTCTCCTTTCCCATAAGAGAAGTGGTTCCAGTGGAGACCAATGGCTCAGTTCCCAACAATGAAGCAACTCTGCTTCATTCTTTCCCAACCTATAAATCATCTCAATGGCAAATGAGTGAGAATGAAAATATCTAGGAATCACCCTGAATCTATGAGATTTCTAAAAAGAAAGGGACTATAGGAGAAGCAAATGATTCACAAAGTACAAGACTTTCTTATAGTTAATAAAGATATGTTGCTTGCAACACATCTCCCAAACGTCAGTGTGCTGCAACGTAAAGATGAAAATCCCCAAGGTAGTGAACAAAAGGAGTTCCAAATATGTTTTATGCAAATTTAAGTACATTTTATTTAAACAAATATTTTCTGTGCCTTTAATGTCATACTATGGCATAGCCTAGGAGATATGCTTTCCCCCTGAAAATTATTTCTATCTTCTCAAAATTAGAATAGGAGTAATACTACGCATTATATATTATTTACCATGAACAAATTTCTCCTTCATATTATCTTACTTAAGGAATTAAAGAACCCCTCAGGCTTTCAAATAAATGATCACTATGGTCATTTCAACTCTGGTTTTATTATTACCACTATAGACATAGACACACAAAAATGATACTAAATTTATGTCATTACACAGATGTCATGAAACTGGTATTGAAAATATGTGTTTAATATTTTATAATATGCTTTTAAGAAGTATATATATCCTGACACTTGGCAGCATTTTTCTCAATTGTGATGGTAAATGAACAACTTACCACTGACTCTTGCCGAAGTTTTAGAAAGGGCTTGGTGCTCTCTTTCTAGTTCCTGGGCTGGGAAGACAGTCTCTGTAAAACAGGCTGTTGACTGCCATGCATCATGAGGAGGGCTTCCATTCTAGGAGCTACCTTGAACATGTTCACTGTCTATTACAAGAGTTGAAAATCCTTCTATGGTCTCTTTAGGAACGCATTTTTCTAGCATGGACATTTATAAGTACCTGTGGACTGACCTTTTGGGAGTACCATGTAATCTTTCTCTAAGCAGCTGTTCTGGGACTCCTCAGAGTGCAGATGCAAGGCAAAAGCCTGAATAGAAACTGTAGAATGAAGAGCAATTAATTCTCTTGTGTATGCATTAAAGTCATGACAATATCTTTTCTCAGCATGCAATAAGACCAGCTTCTTATCTCTTTTGGGACATTTGTGGGTGAATTTTAGTGACAGATTTTTTTGTTAGGATGCGAGTGAAAGTTAAAGCCTGAAAGACTGCCTTCTCCTCCTTTCCTTTAGGGAAAGAAAAGAGATGCATGATTGTAGGTTTATTCAGGTTCAGTTCAGATCAGTTCAGGTTGGGATTCTATAAAGTACAAAGGAATTTTGTCCACTTGTTCTGGTAGCCATGGCCTTGGATCTTAGAACTAGATTCTTCATGTTGCATGCTCAATTGAACATGTATTTGGAACTATAGTACTAACAGTGTATCTGCTCTCTTGGCATGAAATCATCCTAGTTAGTCTGCTCACTTAGACATAGTGCTTCCCTTCTTTCTCACCAGCATCCTTATGTCTTCATGTCCCCTGGTTTCTAGTTCTGCCATTGCCATGACCTGCTGATGACACTGTTGATGTGGCTTCTAAGGAGAAAAATGCAGAGCCATCAAACAGCTCTGTAGGGCACAGAAGGGGAGAAAGCTATATGTTTAAAAATCTTGCAGTATTTTACCTCATCAAAATTAGAATATAAACATTAGACAGAGTGAAGAGTTAAGTCTCTAAATTTAAAAAGATCTTCCTAGATTAAGGAAGAATCAGTACCAATTCTCAATTCTTCCAAAAAATTGAAGAGGAGGGAGCACTTCCAAACTCATTTTTACAAGGCAAACATTACCCTGATACCAGAGCTAGACAAAGATATTGCAAGAAAATTACAGGTCAATATCCTTCTGAACACCAAAGAATTGATGCTTTTGAACTGTGGTGTTGGAGAAGACTCTTGAGAGTCCCTTGGACTGCAAAGAGATCCAACCAGTCCATTCTGAAGGAGATCAACCCTGAGATTTCTTTGGAAGGAATGATGCTAAAGCTGAAACTCCAGTACTTTGGCCACCTCATGCGAAGAGTTGACTCATTGGAAAAGACTTTGATGCTGGGAGGGATTGGGGGCAGGAGAAGGGGACGACAGAGGATGAGATGGCTGGAAGGCATCACTGACTTGATAAATGCAAGTCTGAGTGAACTCCAGGAGTTGGTGATGGACAGGGAGGCCTGGCGTGCTGTGATTCATGGGGTCGCAAAGAGTCGGACACAACTGAGCAACTGAACTGAACTGATCCTTCTGAGCATAGACACAAAATCCCTCAAAAAACTACTAGCAAGCCAAATTTAATAGCATAGTGGAAAGGATCATACCCCATGAGCAAGTTGGATTCATTCTTGGATGCAGTGATGGTTTAATATATGCAAATCATTAAATGTGATATATCACATTATAGAATGAAGAACAAAAATTATACGATCATCTCAATGGATGTAGGAAAAGCATTTGACAAAATTCAGCACACTTTCGTGATAAAAAGTCTTAACAAATTAGATATGGAAGGAATGTACCCCAACATAATAAAAGCTATATTGATAAGCCCACAGCTAACATATTCAACAGTGAAAAGCTGAAAGCTTTTCTTCTTAAGGTCAGTAACAAGACAAGGATGACAACTCTTATCACTTCTATTCACTATAATACTAAAAGTCATAACTAGATCAGTTAGGCAAGAAAAAGAAAGAAAAGACATCCAAATTGGAAAGGAGGGAGTAAAATTGTTACTGTTTGCAGATAACATAATATTATACATATAAAATGCTAAAGACTTCACCAAAAACAGAAATAATAAATAATTTAGTAAAGATTCAGTGTACAGAATCAGCCTATAAAAGTTAGTTTCATATCTATATGCTAATAACAAATATAATGAAAAAGACTTTAAGAAACAATTCTACTTACAATAGCATCAAACATACCTAGGATAAATTTTACCAAAGAGGTGAAAGACCAGCACATTAAAACTATAAAACATTGATGAAAAAATTGAAGGCACAAATGAATGGAAATATATTTATGTTTATGGATTAGAAAAACTAATATTGCTAAAGTATCCATATTATGCAAAGTTATCCACAGATTAATTACAATCACTACCAAAATACTACTAGCATTTTTCACAGAAATAGAGCAAATAATTATAAAATTTGTATGAAACTACTAAAGGCAACAAATAGCCAAAGCAATGCTGAGCAAAAAGAAGAGGCTGAAGGGATCACATTCAGTTCAGTTCGTTCAGTCACTCGCTTGTGTCCAACTCTCTGCAACCCCATGGACTGCAGCACGCCAGGCTTCCCTGTCCACCACCAACTCCCGGAACCTGCTCAAACTCACGTCCATTGAGTCAGTGATGCCATTCAACCATCTCATCCTCTGTCGTCCCCTTCTCCTTCTGCCTTCAGTCTTTCCCAGCATCAGGGTCTTTTCCAGTGTGTCAGTTCTTTGCATCAGATGGCTGAAGTATTGGAGCTTCAGCATCAGTCCTTCCAATGAATATTCAGGACTGATTTCCTTATCTGCATACCTGAGGTTATTGATATTTCTCCCAGCAATCTTGATTCTAACTTGTGCTTCATTCAGCCCCAAATTTCACATGATATACTCTGCATGTAAGTTAAATAAGCAGGGTGACAATATACAGCCTTGGTGTACTCTTTCCCAATTTGGAACCAGTCCATTGGTCCATGTCTGGTTCTAATCGTTGCTTCTTGATCTGCATTCAGATTTCTCAGGAGGCATGTAAGGTAGTGTGGTATTCCCATTTCTTTAAGAATGTTCCAGTTTGTCATGATCCTCACAGTCAAAGGCTTTGGCATAGTCAATAAAGCAGAAGTAGATGTTTTCCTGGAACTCTCCTGCTTTTTCTATGATCCAACGGATGTTGGCAATTTAATATCTAGTTCCTCTGCCTTTTCTAAATCCAGCTTAAACATCTGGAAGTTCATGGTTCACATACTGTTGAAGCTGGCTTGGAAAATTTTGAGCATTACTTTTCTAGCATGTGAGATGAGTGCAATTGTGCAGTAGTTTGAACATTCTTTGGCATTTCCTTTTTTGGGGGTTAGAATGAAAACTGACCTTTTCTAGTCCTGTGGCCACTGCTGAGTTTTCCAAATTTGCTGGCATATTGAGTGCAGTGGACTCAGGCAGTTGGTGATGAACAGGGAGGCCTGGCGTGCTGTGGTTCATGGGGTCACAAGGAGTCGGACATGACTGAGCAACTGAACTGATCTTTGAGAAAGGTACCAAAACACAAAACAGAGAAGAACAGTATCTTCTATAAATGGTATTAGGAAAACTAACTATCCACATACAGAACAATGAAATTGGACACTTACCTCACTCCATATATAAAAATCAACTAAAAAGGATTAAAAGCTTAAATGTCAAACTTGAAACTGTATAACTACAAGAAGAAAACTGGGCAAAAGTTTTTGACATTGGTCTGGGCAATGATTTTCAGATATGATCCCAAAAGCACAAGCAACAAAAATAAAATAGACAAACGGAATTGCATTAAGCTAAATACATTTCTGCACAACAAAGAAAACAAACAGAAGAGACAAATTTACAGAATAAGAGAAAGTATTTTCAAATCATACGTATGACTAGGAAGCTCATATCCAAATATATAAGGAACTCATAGAACTCGTTAGTGAGGGAAAAAAAAAAAAACTAAGAAATAGGCAAAGAGGGCTTCCCTGGTGGTCTAGTGGGTGAGAGTCTGCCTGCTGGTTGGGGGACATGAGTTCAATCCCTGCTCTGGGAGGATCCCACATGCCATGGAGCTATTGAGCCAATGTGTCACAACTACTGAGACTGCGCGCTAGAGCCCATTAGTCTCAGCACCACAACTACTAGAGCCCATGCACGTAGAGCCCTCACTCCACAGCAAAAGAAGCCACTGCATATGAGAAGCCTGCTCACTGCAACAAAGAGTAGCCCCTGCTTGCCCTCGTTTTTGAGATTGTACCCAAGTACTGCATTTCAGCCTCTCTTGTTGACTATGAGGGCTATTCCATTTCTTTTAGGGATTCTTGCCCACAGTAGTAGATATAATGGTCATCTGAATTAAATTCATCTGTTCCCATCCATTTTAGTTCACTGATTCCTAAAATGTCGATGCTTACTCTGCTATCTCCTATTTGAACACTTCCAATTTATGGACCTAACATTCCAGGTTCCTGGGCAATAGATATATTCAGCCTTAAAAAGCAAAGAAGAAAATTGTGTCATTTTTGACACTACAGATGAACCAAGAGGACATTATGCTAAATAAGCCAGGTGCAGAAAGGCAAATACTGGTATTATCTCACTTACATGTAAAATCTAAAAATGTTGAACTTGTGGAGAGTGAAATGATGGTTACCAGAAGCTGGGGGTGAAGTGTGGTGAGGAAAATGGGGAGATATTGGTCAAAGAGTGCAAAGTTGTAGTTGTGTAGTTTGGATGAGTAAGTTTAGAGATCTAATGTGTTTCATTATGATTATACTTAATAATAATGTATTGAACATTGAAAATATGCTAAGAGAGTAGATTTCAGCGGCTCTTATTGCAAAAGAAATGGTAACTATATGATGATATGTTCTTTTGTTTTAGTGAAGTATAGTTGATTGTATTAATTTCTGCTGTATAGCAAAGTGGTTCAGTTATTTATACATGTATATTCTTTTTCATATTCTTGTCCATTATGGTTAATCACAGGATATTGAGTATAGTTCCCTGTGCTCTACAGTAGGACCTTGTTGTGTATCCATCCTACAGATATTAGTTTGCATCTATTAATCCCAAACTCCCAATCCACCCCTTTTCCACCTTCTCTCTGCCTTGGCAACTACAAGTCACTTCTCTATGTCTGTGAGTCTCTTTGTTTCATAGATAAGTTCATTTGTGTCTTCTTTTTAAGATTTCATATGTGATATCACATGGTATTTATCTTTCTCTTTCTGACTTACTTTCTCTTTCTGACTTACTTAGTTTAATAATCTCTAGATTCATCCATTTTGTTGCAAATGGTGTTATTTCATTCTTTTTTATGGCTGAGTAGTATTCCATTGTATATATTACCACATTTTAATGCATTTATCTGTCGATGAACATTTAGATTGTTTTCATATCTTTGCTGTTGTGAATTGTGCTACTATGAACAGAGGGGCACATGTTTCTTTTTTTTTTCTTATTTATTTATTCAGCTGTGCTGGGTCTTAGTTGCAGCATGCCAACTCTTAGTTGTGGCATGTGGGATCTAGTTCCCTGAGCAGGGATCAAACCCAGGTCCCCTGCATTGGGAGCATGGAGTCTTAGCCACTGGACCACCAGGGAAGTCTCATGCATGTATCTTTTTAAATTACAGTTTTATCCAGATATATGCCCAGGAGTGGGATGGCTGGATCATATGGCAAGTCTATGTTTAGTTTTTTGAAGAACTTCTGTAGTGTTTCCATAGTGGCTGCACCAATTTACATTCCCAACAACAATGTTCCCTTTTTGAGGAGATGGTATGTTAATTGTAGTAATCACTTTGGGCCTCCCTGGTGGCTCATTGGTAAAGAACATAGGTTTGATCCCTGGGGTGGGAAGATACCCTGGAGAAGGAAACGGCAACTCATTTCAGTATTCTTGCCTGGGAAATCTTATGGACAGAGGAGCCTGGCAGGTTACAGTCCATGGGGTTGCAAAAGAGATCAACTTTTAGTGACTAAACAGCAACAACAGTAACCACTTCACTATGTATATCTGTATCAAATCAACATGTTGTATGCCTTAAATACACACAATTTTAAAATTGTTTAAAAAGAATTATTTAAAATAATATTTTAATAAATAATTATACAAATAAATGTGAAAAACTATAAAAAAAGAGAAAAAGAAAAGATTTTCCAGAATGAAAAATATTGATCTATTCACTGATATAACTAGAGAATCCACCTTCTCCATCCACTTCCTCAGGGCACTCTTGATTTCTTTGTTTCTTAGGCTATAGGTGACAGGGTTAATCATGGGGATCACAACAGAGAAGAGCCCAGAGACCGGGATGTCCAGGATATGGCCTATATTGGGTCTATCATAGTTAAAGTTGGCTATTCCATAAAAGACTACCACAGGGAGGTAGGATGCACAGGCAGTGAAGGTCTGGTTCCTGCCCTGAGCAGAGGGAATCTTAAGGAAGGCAGAGATGATAAGCAGTAGGACACTGCAATGAATAGGCAGGGGCTCAGGCCAGTGGTGGCACTGGCCACATGGAGCACAGACTCACTGAGAGAGGCGTCAGAGCAGGAGAGCTTCAGGAGCAAAAGTACGTCACAGAGAAAGTGGATGATCTTGTTGAGTCCACACTGAGGGTCAGCACTGTGTGTTTCACAGAATCCTCTAGCCCACACAGTCAAGTTCCAATCAACAAAATACACACAGACCTTCAGACTCATGAGGAGCAGATATTGAGGAAGGTGGCCAATGGTTACATAGTGGTTGTAAGTCACAGTATCCAACAAGACACCCTAAGCACCAGCACAGGTCACAAGGAATAAGGTCTGGGAAAGACAGCCCTCATACAAGGTGATCTTCTTCCCCTTGAAGTTCCCCAGCATGACCAAAACGGTGGCAGATGAGTAGCAGATGTCCAAGAAACACAAGGTACTGAGAAAATAATACATTGGAATGCAGAGGGCAGGACTGACTCTGACCATTGTTAATGTGAATTTATTTCCCAGAAGAGTTAAGAAATAAATGATCAAGAAGGCTGGGAGGAACAACACTTATAATTCACGATGGTTGGAACATCCTAGAAAGATAAATCCAGGGACCACCCAATGATTTTTCATTTCTTTGAGTTCTTTCTTAATTGAAATGAAAATTAAATAAAAAGACAACAAGATACTAGGACAAACACTGGGAGAACTAACACTTACTCATCCTTTATTACATGGGGTAGATGATATCTCTCTTAGATAGTGTAGTTTGACACTTTAAGACTAGGATATATGCATTCCCCTTCACTCCCTATCCTCTTTTGCTCCTGTGTTTACTTGCCATGCCTTCACTATTACCTATTAGTTTATTTGATTCCCCTACCAGTCTGTAATTTCTATTACGCAAGGGATTTATCTCTCTTTAATCCATATGTACTCTATAAAACTTTTGTTAGAATTAAGGAAGGAAAGAAAGAAATTCAGTTTTAAGCACTGGCATTGAGAAACAGTAGTTGATGAATTAAACTAGAACCAAAATACTTTTCTTCTCAACCTCCTTCTTCCCTGGGAAGAAGTCACAATACCAAATTTTAAGTTTACTGGGTATGAAATAGCTTTCATGATCTTTTGCAACCTGTTATTTGAGAGAATATGCTAGTCTATGCCAGAAGGGGATTTGCAGATGTCGTTAAGTTTATTAATCACCTGACTTTAAGATATAAAGATTATCCTGTATATTCAAGTGTGCTTAATCTAACCACATGCGTGCATGCTAAGTTGCTTCAGTCATGTCCAACTCTTTGTGACCCTATGGGCTGTAGCCCGCCAGGCTCCTCTGTCCATGGGATTCTCCAGGCAAGAATACTGTAGTGGGTTGCCATGCCTTCCTCCAGGGGACCTTCCCGACCAAGGGATCAAATCTGTGTCTCCTGCATTGCAGGTGGATTACCCTGAACTGCCAGGGAAGCCTGAATCTAACCACATGTGCATTTAAATATCACAGTAGAAGGTGAATACAGAGATTCAGACTTGTGAGTAGGATTCCATGTCATTGTTAGCTTGAAGATAAATGGGGCCATGTGTTAAGGAAAGGTAACAATTGGTCCGAAGATCATAAGAAACTAACTTTTGCTAACAACTTGAATATATGTGAAGGTGGAATATTCCCCAGAGTCTCTAGATAAGAACCCAGCCCAGATGACACACAGTGATTTCAACTTGAGCCAGCCTCACATTGTGCCTGTACTTCACTGAAGCAGAGGACCCAGCTGAACTATGCGGTACCAACCTTCTGTCCCACAAAACTGTTAGATAATAAGTAACTGTTTAAACCATTAAATGTATATTAAATTTGTTATTAAAATAGTACCATGGAATATAGGAGTCAAGGATAGGATGAGCATTTTCACCTGTACACTTATGTGGTAAACCAAATAATGGCACCCCAAAGATGCTCATGCCCTCATCCCTGGAGCCTGTGAATATGTTATGTGGCAAAATACACTTTACAAATATATTGATCTTTTTTTCTATAGCTGTTTTTTTTTATTCTTCTAGTTTCATTGAGATACAATTGACATGCAGTAGTATGTGCACAAGAGTTCCTTTATATCCTTGACAACACTAGTTATCTTTTGTCTTTTTATAATAATCATTGTAACAGTTGCGAGGTAGCATCTCATTGTGGTTTTGATTTGCATTTTCCTGATTATCAGTGGTCTAGAGCACCTTTTCATGTACCTGTTGGCCATTTGATGTCTTTGAAAAAATGTGTATTTAGAGCCTCTGCCCATTTTAAATCAAATATCATATGATATTGCTTAATGTGGAATCTAAAAATATGATACAAATGAATCTATTTACAAAACAGAAACAGTATCACTGACATAGAAAACATACTTGTAGTTACCAAAGTGGATAGCAGGGGTGATTGTTGGGGACAGATAAATTAGGAGTTACATATTAACATATACACAATATTATAAAATAGATAACCAACAAAGACCTACTATATAGCACAGGGAACTATATCAATATTTTGTAATAACCTGTAAAGGGGAAAGAATCTGAAAAAGAATATTTATATATATGAATCACTTTGCTGTACACCTGAAAGTAACATATTATAAATCAACTATATTTCAATTAAAAATTTTAAAAAAGAGTTAAACATTTTTTATTGGAGTATAGCTGATTTACAATGTTGTGTTAGTTTCAGGTGTACAGCAAAGAGAATCAGTTATACATGTATAAATATCTTTTTTTTCAGATCCTTTATCTATATGGGTTATTACAGAATATTAAGTAGAGTCCCTGTGCTTTACAGTAGATCCTCATTAGTTATCTATTTTATATATAGAAATTTGTATATATTAATCTCAGTCTCCTAATTTGCCACTTTCCCTTATGTTTCCCCTTTGGTAATAAGTTTGATTTTGAGAGCTGTGGAGTCGGTTTCTGTTTTGTAAATAAGTTTGTTTGTATCATTTTTATTAGCTTCCAAATATTAATATAAGTGATACCACATATTTGTCTTTTTCTGAGAAGTGGAATACTTCTAAACTGTATATACACACCACACCTTCTATATCCACTCATCTGTTGATGGACATTGACGTTGTTTCCACATCTTGGCTATTGTATTATACAGTGCTGCAATAAATATTGCAGTGTGTGTATCTTTTCAAATTACAGTTTCTCCAGATATATGCCCAGGAGTGGGATTCCTAGATCATATGTTAGTTTCACTTTTAGTTTTTTAAGGAAACTCCATCTGTTCTTCATAATGGTTCTTCCAATTTACATTCCCACCAACAGTGTAGGAGTATTCCATTTTCTCCATACCCTCTCTAGTATTTATTGTTTATAGACTTTTTGATGATGGTCTTTCTCACTGCTGTGAGGTGATACCTGATTGTTTTGATTTGCATTTCTCTATAATTAGTGACTTTTGGTCATCTGTATGGGCTTCCCTGGTGGTCGATGGTAAAGAACCTGCCTGCCAAAGCAGGAGACACATGTTCAATCCCACAGGAAGATCCCTTGGAGAAGGAAATGGCAACATAGCCCAGTATTCTTGCCTGGGAAATCCCATGGTCAGAGGAGCTTGGTGGGCTACAGCCCATGGAGTCGCAAAAGAGTCGGTCACAACTTAGCAACTTAACAACAACAAATGCCCTCTTTGGAGAAATGACTATTTAGATCTTCTGCCCTTTTTTTGCTTGGGTTGTTTTTTAATATTGAGCTGCATGTGCTCTTTGTATATTTTGGAGATTAATCCCTTGTCAGTCACATCATTTGCAAATATTTTCTCCCATTATGTGGGTTGTCTTGTTTATGTTTTTCTTTGCTGTGTAAGAACTTTTAAGTTTAATTAAGTCCCATTTGTTTACTTGTGTTTGTATTTTCATCATTCTAGGAGATGGATCAGAAAAGATATTGCTGCGATTTATGTCAGCAAGTGTTCTGCTTGTGCTTTCCTGTAACAGTTTTATAGTATCTGATCTTACATTTAGGTCTTTAATCCATTTTGAGTTTATTTTTGTGTATGGTGTTAGATAGTGTTCTTTTTTTTTTTTTTTTTTTTCCGGCTGTCCAGTGCAGTGTTCAGGATCTTAATTCCCCAACCAGGGATGGAACCCATTCATCCTGTATTAGGAGCAGAGAGTCTTAACACTGGACCACTAGGAAAGTACCAGGGAGTGTTCTAATTTCATTCTTTTACATATAGTTGTCCAGTTTTCTCAGCACCACTTATTGAAAAGACTGTCTTTCCTCCATTGTATAGTCTTACCTCTTTTGTCATAGATTAATTGACCATAGGTACATGAGCTTATCTCTAGATTTTCTATCTTTTCCCATTGATCTATATTTCTGCTTTTGTAACAATACCATACTGTTTTGATGACTGAAGCTTTGTAGTATAGTTTGGGAGTGTGAGTCCTCCAGCTCCATTTTCCTTTCTCAGAATTGCTTTAGCTATTTGGGGTCTTTTGTGTTTTCATATAAATTTTAAAGTATTCTAGTTCTCTGAAAAATGTAATTGATAAAGATTGTATTGAATCAGTAGATTGCCTTGGATAGTATCCTTTTTAACAATATTAATTCTTCAAATCAAGAACGTGATGTATCTATCTATGTTATCAGATTTTATCAGTGTTTTGTAGTTTTTGAGTGTATTTTACCTCCTTAGATATGTTTATTCCTATATACTTTATTCTTTTTTTTTAAAATTTATTTATTTTTTATTTTACTTTACAATTCTGTATTGGTTTTGCCATACATTGGCATGAATCCACCACGGGTGTACATGCATTCCCAAACCTACTTTATTCTTTTAAATGTGATCGTAAATGGGATTGTTTCCTGAATTTCTCTTTCCGATTATTTATTGTTAGTATATAGAAATGCAACAGATTTTTGTATATTAATTTTGTACCTTGAAAATTTACCAAATTTATTGATGAGCTATAATAGTTTTTCATGGCATCTTTAAGATCATCTATGTATAGTATCATGTAATCTTCAAAAAGTGACAGTTTTTCTTCTTCTTTTCCAAGTTGTATTACTTTTCTCTTTTTCTTACCTGATTGCTGTGACTATGTTTTCCAATACTATAGGGAATAAAAGAGGTGAGAGTGGGCATCATTTTCCTATTTCTGTTGTTAGAGGAAATGCTTTCAGGTTTTCACCATTGAGTATGATATTAGCTATGGGCTTTTAATATAAGGTCTTTATTATGTTGAGATGTGTTCCCTCTATATGCATTTTGTGAAGAGGTTTTTTAAAATCATAAATGTATATTGAATTTTATCAAAAAATTTTTCTGTATTAATTGAGATGATCAGATTTTTTTCTTCTCAGTTTTTAAAAAATATATTTATTTTAATTGGAGGCTAATTACTTTACAATATTGTAGTGGTTTTTTGCCATACATTGACCTGAATCAGCCATGTGTATACATGTGTTCCCCATCCTGAACCCCCCTTCCTCCTCCCTCCCCATTCCATCCCTCAGGGTCATCCCAGTGCATCATCCCTAAGCACCCTGTCTCATGCATCAAACCTAGACCAGCGATCTATTTCACATATGATAATATACATGATTCAATGCTATTTTCTCAAATCATCCCACCCTCACCTCCCAGAGTCCAAAAGTCTGTTCTTTACATCTGTGTCTCTTTTTCTGTCTCGCATAAAGGGTCATTGTTACCATCTTTCTAAATTCCATATATATGTGTTAATATATGGTATTGGTGTTTTTCTTTCTGACTTACTTCACTCTGTATAATAGGTTCAGTTTTATCTATATCATTAGAACTGATTCAAATACATTCTTTTTTAAAAAAAATTATTTATTTTTAAAATAATTAATTTTACTTGACAATATTGTATTGGTGTTGCCATACATTGACTTGAATCCACCATGAGTGCACATGAGTTCCCCATCCTGAACCCCTCGCCCATCGTCCTCCCCACCCCCAGGACATCCCAGTGTACCAGCCCTGAGCACACTGTATCATGCATCAAACTTGGACTGTCGATTCATTTTACATATGATATTTTACATGTTTTAATGCCATTCTCCCAAATCATCCTGCCCTCGCCCTCTCCCACAGAGTCCAAAAAACTGTTCAGTATGTCTGTGTCTCTTTTGCTGTCTCGCATACAGGGTTATCATTACCTTCTTTCTAAATTCCATAAATATGCATTTTTATACTGTATTGCTGTTTTTCTTTCTGGCTTACTTCACTCTGTATAATAGGCTCCAGTTTCATCCACCTTATTAGAATTGATTCAAATGCATTCTCTTTAATAGCTGAGTAATAGTCCATTGTGTATATGTACCACAGCTTTCTTATCCATTCATCTGCTGATGGACATCTAGGTTGCTTCCATGTCCTGGCTATTATAAACAGTGCTGTGATGAACATTGGGGTACATGTGTCTCTTTCAATTCTGGTTTCCTCAGTGTGTATGCCCAGCAGTGGGATTGCTGGGTTGTATGGCAGTTCTATTTCCAGTTTTTTTTTTTTTAGGAATCTCCACTCTCTTCTCCATAGTGGCTGTACTAGTTTGCATTCCCACCAACAGTGTAAGAGGGTTCTCTTTTCTCCACACCCTCTCCAGCATTTATTGTTTATAGACTTTTTGATAGCATCCTGACCGGCGTGAGATGGTACCTCATTGTGGTTTTGATTTTCATTCCTCTGATAATGAGTGATGTTGAACATCTTTTCATGTGTTTGTTAGCCATCTGTATGTCTTCTTTGGAGAAATGTCTGTTTAGTTCTTTGGCCCATTTTTTGATTGGGTCATTTGTATTTCTACAATTGAGCTACAGGAGAAGCTTGTATATTTTTGATATTAAATCTTTGTCAGTTGCTTTGTTCACTATTATTTCCCCTTCTGAAGGCTGTCTTTTCACCTTGCTTATAGTTTCCTTCATTGTGCAAAAGCTTTTAATTTTAATTAGGTCCCATTTGTTTATTTTTGCTTTTATATCCATTACTCTGGGAGGTGGGTCATAGAGGATCCTGCTGTGATTTATGTCAGAGAGTGTTTTACGTATGTTTTCCTCTAGGAGTTTTATAGTTTCTGGTCTTACATTTAGGTCTTTATCCATTTTGAGTTTATTTTGGTGTATGGTATTAGAAAGTGTTCTAGTTTCATTCTTTTACAAGTGGTTGACCAGTTTTCCCAGCACTACTTGTTGAAGAGATTGTCTTTTCTTCTTTGTATATTCTTGCCTCCTTTGTCAAAGATAAGGTGTCCATAGGTGCGTGGATTTATTTCTGGGCTTTCTATTTTGTTCCATTGATCTATATTTCTGTCTTTGTGCCAGTACCATACTGTCTTGATGACTGTAGTTTTGTCGTATAGTCTGAAGTCAGGCAGGTTGATTCCTCCAGTTCCATTCTTCTTTCTCAAGATTGCTTTGGTTATTTGAGGTTTTTTGTATTTCCATACAAATTGTGAAATTATTTGTTCTAGTTCTTGGAAGAATACCGTTGGTAGCTTGATAGGAATTGCATTGAATCTATAGATTGCTTTGGGTAGTATTCTCATTTTCACTATACTGATTCTTCTGATCCATGAACATGGTATATTTCTCCATCTATTTGTGTCCTCTTTGATTTCTTTCATCAGTGTTTTATAGTTTTCTACATATAGGTCTTTTGGTTTTTTAGGTAGATTTATTCCTAAGTATTTTATTCTTTTTGTTGCAATGGTGAATGGAATTGTTTCTTTAATTCTTCTTTCTGTTCTCTCATTGTTAGTGCATAGGAATGCAAGGGATTTCTGTGTGTTAATTTTATATCCTGCAACTTTACTATATTCATTGACTAGCTCTAGCAATTTTCTGGTGGAGTCTTTAGGGTTTTCTAGGTAGAGGATCGTGTCATCTGCAAACAGTGAGAGTTTTACTTCTTTTTTTCCAACCTGTATTCCTTTCATTTCTTTTTCTGCTCTGATTGCTGTGGCCAAAACTTCCAAAACCATGTTGAATAGTAGTGGTGAGAGTAGGCACCCTTGTCTTGTTCCTGACTTTAGGGAAAATGCTTTCAATTTTTCACCATTGAGGATAATGTTTGCTGTAGTTTTATCATAAATGGCTTTTATTATGTTGAGGTATGTTCCTTCTATTCCTGCTTTCTGGAAGGTTTTATCATAAATGGATGTTGAATTTTGTCAAAGGCTTTCTCTGCATCTATTGAGATAATTATATGGTTTTTATCTTTCATTTGTTAATGTGGTATATTACATTGATTGATTTGGAAATATTGAAGAATCCTTGCATCCCTGGGATAAAGCCTACTTAGTCGAGATGTATGATCTTTTTAATTTGTTGTTGGATTCTGTTTGCTAGAATTTTGTTAAGGATTTTTGCATCTATGGTCATCAGTGATACTGGCCTGTAGTTTTCTTTTTTTGTGGCATCTTTGTCTGGTTTTGGTATTAGGGTGATGGTGGCCTCATAGAATGAGTTTGGAAGTTTACCTTCCTCTGCAATTTTCTGGAAGAGTTTGAGTAGGATAGATGTTAGCTCTTCTCTAAATTTTTGGTAGAATTCAGCTGTGAAGCTGTCTGGTCCTGGGCTTTCGTTTGTTGGAAGATTTCTGATTACAGTTTCAATTTCTGTGCTTGTGATGGGTCTGTTAAGATCTTCTATTTCTTCCTGGTTCAGTTTTGGAAAGTTATACTTTTCTAAGAATTTGTCCATTTCTTCCAAGTTGTCGATTTTATTGCCATATAGTTGGTGATAGTAGTCTCTTATGATCCTTTGTATTTCTGTGTTGTCTGTTGTGATTTTTCCATTTCTAATTTTGTTGATTTGATTCTTCTCCATTTTTTCTTGATGAGTTTGGCTAATGGTTAGTCTATTTTATTTATCTTCTCAAAGAACCAGCTTTTAGCTTTGTTGATTTTGGCTGTGGTCTCCTTTGTTTCTTTTGCATTTATTTCTGCCTTAATTTTTATGATTTCTTTCCTTCTACTAGCCCTGGGGTTCTTCATTTCTTCTTTTTCTAGTTGCTTTAGGTGTAGAGTTAGCTTATTTATTTCATTTTTCTCTTGTTTACTGAGGTAAGCTTGTATTGCTATGAACCTTCCCCTTACCACTGCTTTTACTGAATCCCATAGGTTTTGGGTTGTTGTGTTTTCATTTTCATTCATTTCTATGCATATTTTGATTTCTTTTTTGATTTCTTCTGTGATTTGTTGGTTATTCAGAAGTGTGTTGTTTAGCCTCCATTGTTTGTATTTTTAATAGATTTTTTCCTTGTAGTTGACATCTAATCTTACCAGATTATGATCAGAAAAGATGCTTGGAATGATTTCAATTTTTCTGAATTTACCAAGGCTAGATTTATGGCCCAGGATGTGATCTATCCTGGAGAAGGTTCTGTGTGCACTTGAGAAAAAGGTGAAATTCATTGTTTTGGGGTGAAATGTCCTATAGATATCAACTAGTCTAACTGGCCCATTGTATCATTTAAAGTTTGTCTTTCCTTGCTAATTTTCTGTTTAGTTGATCTATCCATAGGTGTGGTGGGGAATTAAAGTCTACCACTATTATTGTGTTACTGTTAATTTCCCCTTTCATACTTGTTAGCATTTGCCTTACATATTGCAGTGCTCCTATGTTGGGTGCATATATATTTATAATTGTTATATCCTTCTTGGATTGACCCTTTGATCATTATGTAGTGTCCTTGTCTCTTTTCACGGCCTTTATTTCAAAGTATTACTACTTTGATAAGTATTACTACTCCTGCTTTCTTTTGGTCTCCATTTGCATGAAATATCTTTTCCCAGCCCTTCACTTTCAGTCTGTATGTGCCTAGGTTTCAGGTGGGTCTCTTGTAGACAGCATATATAGGGGTCTTGTTTTTGTATCCATTCAGCCAGTCTTTGTCTTTTGGTTGGGGCATTCAACCCATTTACATTTAAGGTAATTATTGATAACTATGATCCCATTGCCATTTACTTTATTGTTTGGGGTTCAAGTTTATAAACCTTTTCTGTGTTTCCTGTCTAGAGAAGATCCTTAAGTATTTGTTGAAGAGCTGGTTTGGAGGTGCTGAATTCTCTGAGCTTTTGCTTGTCTATAAAGCTTTTGATTTCTCCTTCATATTTGAATGAGGTCCTTGCTGGGTACAGTAATCTGGGTTGTAGATTTTTTTTCTTTCATCACTTTAAGTATGTCCTGCCATTTCCTTCTGGCCTGAAGAGTTTCTACTGAAAGATCAGCTGTTATCCTTATGGGAATCACCTTGTGTGTTATTTGTTGTTTTTCCCTTGCTGCTTTTAATATTTGTTCTTTGTTTTTGATCTTTGTTAATTTGATTAATGTGTGTATTGGGGTGTTTTGCCTTGCATTTATCCTGTTTGGGACTTTCTGGGTTCCTTGCACTTAGGTGGTTATTCCTTCCCTATGTTAGGGAAGTTTTCAACTATTATCTCCTCAAGTATTTTCTCATGGCCTTCCTTTTTCTCTTCTTCTTCTGGAACTCTTATGATTTGAATGTTGGGGCGTTTGACATTGTCCCAGAGGTCTCTGAGGTTGTCCTCATTTCTTTTGATTCTTTTTTCATTTTTCCTTTCTGCTTCATTAATTTCTACCATTCTCACTTATCCTATCTTCTGCCTCTGTTATTCTACTCTTTGTTCCCACCAGAGTGTTTTGATCTCATTTATTGCCTTATTCATTATTGATTTGATCTTTTTTTTAAATTTTTTTTGATTTGCTCTTTTTTATTTCTTCTAGGTCCTTGTTAAACATTTTTTGCATCTTCTCAATCTTTGTCTCCAGACTATTTATCTCCATTTTGTTTTCAAGATTTTGGATCATTTTTACTATCATTATTCTGAATTCTTTTTCAGGTAGACTCCCTATCTCCTCCTCTTTGTTTGGTTTGGTGGGTGTTTATCCTGTTCCTTTACCTGCTGAATATTCTCTGCCTTTTCATCTCGTTTAGGTTGCTGTGTTTGGGATGGCCTTTCTGTATGCTGGTAGTTTGTGGTTCCTCCTTCTTGTGGAGGTTCCTCCCTGTGGGTGGGGTTGCTCAAGTGGCTTGTGAAGGTTTCCTGGCTAGGGAAGCCTGCGTTGGTGTTCTGCTGGGTGGAGCTGCATCTCTTCTCTCTGGAGTGCAATGAGGTGTCCAGTAGTGAGTTCTGAGGTGCCTATGGGTTTTGTGTGACTGTTGGCTGCCTTTATTTTTGTGCTCAGGCTTATATTCCTGCATTGTTGGCAAATTAGCTTGGTATGTCTTGCTCTGAAACTTGTTGGCTCTTGGGTGGAGCTTGGTTTCAGTGTAGGTATGGAGGCCTTTGGATGAGCTCTTGTTGGTTAATGTTCCCTGGAGTCAGGAGTTTTCTGGAGTTCTCAAGTTTTGGATTTAAGCCTTATGCCTCTGGTTTTCAGTCTTATTCTTACAGTAGCCTCAAGACTTCTCCATCCATACAGCACCAATGATAAAACATTTAGGTTAATGGGGAAAAGCTTGTCCACAGTGAGGGACACCCAGAGAGGTTCACAGAGTTACATGGAGAAAAGAAGAGGGATGAGTGGGTTGGAGGTGACCAGGAGGAGAAGAGGGGGAATCAAAAGGGGAGAGAGCAATCTAGCCAGTAATCAAATCCCTATGTGCTCTCCACAGTCTGGAACACTCAGAGAGGTTCACGGAATTCCATAGAGAAGAGAAGAGGGAGGAAGGAGATAGAAGTGGCCAGGAGGAGAAGGGGGGAGTCAAAAGGAGAGACATAGATATAGCCAGTAATCGGTTCCCTAAGTGTTCTCCATAGCCCGGAACACCCAAAAATATTCACAGAGTTGGGTAGAGAAGAGAAGGAAGAGGGAGGAGATAGAGGTGACCTGGGGGGTGGGGGGAAGGAGAGTCAAAAGGGGACAAGAGCAATCAAGGCAGTAATCACACTCCTAAGTAAAAATGGGTACTGAAGATTGGATTCTTAAAGGTACAAAATTGATAACAAAAACCAAAAGGCAAAGATTAAAAATCTAGAGTAGAGGTTAGACTCTTAGAAATACAGTATTAAAAAAAAAATCACAAAAACTATAAAAAATATATATATGGAATTTGCTTTAGAAATAGGGTCTTTTTTGGCAAGGTAATAGTAGGTTATAAAAATGAAAATTAAAGGAGTAATAAAGAACTTAAAAATTAAAAATGAAAAAATGATAATAAAATATATCTAGGAATTTATTTGGAGCTGTTGAGGGCAGTGTGGGGTCAGTTCAGTTTTAGATAGTTCCTTGTTCCAGCTTGTACTTCTTCTCAAGGTCTACAGGTTCCTTCCAATGTAGCCAATGCTAACTCCACAGTTTTAATCTGTTGCACCTGTCACTTCCAGAGCACTCCCTCTTCTTTATTTTGGCTTCCTCTGTTTGCAAGTCTCTTCAGTGTCTAATTTCCACCCTGACACAAGGGGGTGAAGATGGTCACTTATTTAGGCTAACTTGTTCAGTTGTGCTCTGGGGAGGGAGGAACACTGCAAACAAATATCACTGGCATGTGTGGGGAGTGCTCGCAGTGTCTGGGCTGTACTGGGTTTGCCCCTGCTCACGGCATTTGTGCTTTCCCGGTCTACACTGCTCAGGCTCCAGGTTTCTCTGCAGGGGCACTGTCTAAAGCAGGCCCTGGGTGCTTGCACTTCCCAGGTCTTAGCTGTTTAGGTTCAGGTTCTTGGGTACTTCGCAAAGGCACAGACTCGGTTGGGCCTCTGTTTTGTGCCCTTCCCAGGTCCGAGCAGCTCAGCTTGGCTAGTGCACTCACCCAGCTGGGCAGTGCATCTTATCACCTCCCTGGTCCCAGCCCCTTGGTTTCCTGGGTGCACTGTGAGAGTGTTGTCTCAGGTGTGCTGTGCGTCTCCTCTGGGGAGTTGATCTCTGACTGCGACCCTCCTGGTGGATGTCAACCATCCAGGATCCCAGGAAGACTTGGTTATTAACTGGGAGCCTGCTCACAGTTTGGTGTAGGATGCTATCTCTGGGGTCAAGATTGCCCCTTGCCTCCCAGCTCTGGCTGTCGCCTGCCTGCCTCTCTGCCTCTGGTGGGAGGAGTGGCCAGTCCACACCCGGCTAGCTCTTCTCCCATGTTAGCTCAATCCTTTGTTCTGTGAACGGGCCACACTGTCGGGAAAGTTCTCTCTCTCTCTTTTTCTTCTCTCTCTGGCTATCCCACAGTTTGGGTTGCTTACTCACAGTTAGCTCCCTCAGATAGTCCTCAGGGCATTCAGGCCTGGTCCCCACCCTAAGCATACATCCCACGCCCCCCTCGCTGCTGGCAGACTTGAATGACCGGGCTACCTCTCTGCTGGGAGTCGTGGCTAGGCTCATAATCTGTGGGTTCTTCTTTTTTTTTTTCCTCCCAGTTATGTTACCCTCTGAGATTCCAAAACTCCCCACAGACCCACTGGTGAGAGGGTTTCCTGATGTTTGTAAACTTCTCCTTCACGACTCTCTCCCTGGGATGGGTCTCTGTCCCTAACTCTTTTGTCTCTCTTTTTATCTTTTATGTTTTGTCCTACGTCCTTTCAAAGAGAATTGGCTGCTTTTCTGAGTGCCTGGTGTCCTCCGGCAGCATTCAGAAGTTGTTTTGTGGAATTTGCTCAGCGTTCAAATGATCTTTTGATGAATTTGTAGGGGAGAAAGTGGTCTCCCCATCCTATTCCTCCACCATCTTAGGACCGCCCCCTCTTCTCAGTTCTTTATTGTGGTATATCACACTGATTTACTTCAGATATTGAACCATCCTTACATCACTGTGATAAAGTATATGATCATTTTAATGTATTGTTGTATTTAGCTTGCTGATATTTTGTTAAGGAATTTTGCATCTATGTCCATCAGCAATATTGGCTTATAATTTTCTTTTTTGTGTGGCATCTTTGTATGGTTTTAATATTAGGGTGACATTGGCATCACAGAATGAGTTCCAAAGCACTCTTTCCTAAGACATTTTTTGTAATGTTTTGGGAAGGATAGGAATTAACTTTTCTCTACATGTGTGTCAGAACACACCAGTGAAGCCATTTGGTCCTGCATTTTCATTTGTTGGAAGCTTTTTGTTTAATTTTTATGGTTGCTTCAATTTCATTATTGATGATCGGTCTTTTCCTATTTTCTATTCTTCCTGATTCAATTAGGAGATTGTACATTTCAAGGAATTTGTCCATGTTTTCTAGGTTTTCTATTTTATAGACATACAGGTCTTGTAGTAATCTCTGATGATCCTTTGTAGTTCTGTCCTGTTAGTTGCAGCTTCTCCTTTTGCATTTCTGACATTATTTGGGCCCTCTCTCTTATCTCTTGAGTCTGGCTCCAGGTTAACAATTTTGTTTATTTTTCAAAGATATATCTTTAAGTATAAGATTAGATTGTTTAATTGAGATTGGCTTGTTTTCTGAGGTAAGCTTGTGTCATTATGAGCTTGGTTACAGACTTGGCTGTTTGTCTGATCTCTCAAGTTAGATACATTTTCAGACATGTCTTCAGTTCAGTTCAGTCACTCAGTCGTGTCCAACTCTTTGCAACCCCATGAATTGCAGCACACCAGGCCTCCCTGTCCATCACCAACTTCTGGAGTTCACTCAAACTCACGACCATCGAGTCGGTGATGCCATCCAGCCATTTCATCCTGTGTCATCCCCTTTTCCTACTGCCCCCAATCCCTCCCAGCATTAGAGTCTTTTCCAATGAGTCAACTCTTTGCATGAGGTGCCCAGAGTACTGGAGTTTCAGCTTTAGCATCATTCCTTCCAAAGAACACCCAGGACTGATCTCCTTTAGAGAGTTGGTTGGATCTCCAGGACTGGTTGGATCTCCTTGCAGTCCAAGGGACTCTTAAGAGTCTTCTCCAACACCACACTTCAAAAGCATCAATTCTTTGGCGCTCAGCCTTCTTCACAGTCCAACTCTCACATCCATACATGACTACTGGAAAAACCATAGCCTTGACTAGACGGACCTTAGTTGGCAAAGTAATGTCTCTGCTTTTGAATATGCTGTCTAGATTGGTCATAACTTTTCTTCTGTTCAGTTTACATTGTCTAATTCTTTATTATAAGCTTCTAACATCTTGCTGTGGGCATCCACTCTTCTCTGAAGTTCTTTGATCATCTTTACAATCATTACCTTCAACTCTTTCTCAGGTAGATTTCCTATCTCCACTTAGTTATTTTTCTGAAGTTTTATCTTGTTCCTTCATTTGGAATATGTTCCTCTGTCATCTCAGTTTATGTAGCTTGCTGTTGCTATCACTATGTGTCTAGCATGTTGATTATATTTCCCAATTTTGGAGAAATAACATTTTGTAGGAAATATCCTATGTACCCCAGCAGTGCACTCCTCTTTGGTCATTTGAACTAGAGGTGTCCACTATGTGGCTTGCGTGGGTCCTTCTTTTGTGGCTTGCTGACTACTGTGAGTGGTCTAATAAGCATAGCTGGCCCTGGTCTAGTTGGTTTCCAGGTCTTGCCTGTATGGGGCTGCAAATCACTGGTTGGTGGGGCTCGGTCTTAAGGCAGCTGTCAGTGAAACCCCAGGAAGCTGCCAAGCTAGTGCTGGCTTATTGGTCAGTGGATTCAGGTTCCAGAAAGTCCCAGGGCTGGTGTCTGCTGACCAGTATGTTAAGCCTGGGGCTAGTTCTGGCCACAGGTGAGCAGAGATGGGCTCTGGGGCCTTGGTGCAGGTCCATGGCTCATTCAGACTGCTGGTAGGTAGGGCCAGTACTTGACACAGCAGGCTGTAGGGTTTGGGATGCCCCGAAACTTGTGTTGCCCTTCAGTGGCTCGAACCAGGGCCAACCAGCCACAGGGATGGTGAAGGCCTGCTGATGGGTGTTGGTTCCTGCTATGACAGGCTGAGGGGCGACTGTTGTCCTAGGTTTTTGAAATAGTTCTTAACATATATAGAGGAAATATTTAAGATAATTGTGTAATATATGGGTGAGAATAAAAGGATGTTAAGCGTGGTAGGATTTCTATGTATCACTTGAATTGATAAAACATTGATACCTGTAGACTGTGATAAGTTATGTGTATATAATGTTATACCTCTGTGTGGGTGCTCAGTAGCTCAGTCTAGACAACCACTACAAATGTTATACAAAGTGATATACTCAAAGCACTGTAGGTAAATCAAAGTGGAATTTTGAAAAGTTCAAGGCATGGGAAAAACCTCTAGAAGAGTAAACAAGAGAGAAAACAAATATGAAACAAAAAATAGTATGACAAAATTAATCCTTAACATATCAAAAAAGTATATAACATTTAAATTCTATTGGTCTATATATATCAATAGAAGACAGATTGGTACAGTAGATTTAAAAACATGGCCTAACTGTATGCGTCTATAAGAATTTGCATTAAAAGTGACAACAAAGAGACATTTAAAGTAAAAGAATGAAAATAAATATACCTTGCCAATAATAACCAAAAGGCAGCAGGAATGGCTGTATTATTATATTTCAGAGAAAAGAAAATTATCAGAAGTTGAGAGGAATATTACATCATTATGAGTCAATCTATCAGGAAGACCAAGTAATTCTAAATGTGCATGCACCAAAAAACCCAGAGCTTTGACAAATATTAAACAAAAACTGTTAGAACTAAAAGGAAAAATAGGCAAGTCCTATACAGTTATCTCTCAACAATTGACTAAACAACCAGACAGAAAGTCAGAACTCAGGAACATAATCAAACAACAGGATCTAACATACATATATGGAACAACCCATCCAAAATCAGATACCATCTTGCTTTCAAGTGCCCACAGAACATATACTGGGATAGACTATATCTTTAGTATAAAACAAACTTTAGTACATTTACGAGAATTGAAATCATTCAGAGTATGTTCTCTGTCCACAAAAGAATCACATTAGAAACCAATATCAGAAAGATAATGGTAAAGTTTCCAAGCACTTGGAGAGCAAACAATACACTTCTAAATAGTCCATAAGTAGGAGTCTCAAAGAAAATAAATACATTGAATGGAATAAACATAAAGATACACATATCAAACTTTCTGGGATACATCTAAAGCAGTGCTGAGTGGGAAATTCATTCACTAAATACTTAATTACAAAAAAGTCTAAAATTATTAATCTAAAGTCTACACATACACACAAATTAAAAAAAAACAAGAGCAAAATAAACCCTAAGTAAAACTACCTCACAGTTGCACTCATCCCACATGCCAGTAAAGTAATGCTCAAAATACTCCAAGCCAGGCTTCAGCAATATGTGAACTGTGAACTTCCAGATGTTCAAGCTGGTTTTAGAAAAGGCAGAGGAACCAGAGATCAAATTGCCAACATCCACTGGATCATCGTAAAAGCAAGAGAGTTCCAGAAAAATATCTATTTCTGCTTTATTGACTATGCCAAAGCCTTTGACTGTGTGGATCACAATAAACTGTGGAAAATTCTTCAAGACATGGGAATACCAGACTACCTGTCCTGCCTCTTGAGAAACCTATATGCAGGTCAGGAAGCAACAGTTAGAACTGGACATGGAACAGACTGGTTCCAAATAGGAAAAGGAGTCCTTCAAGGCTGTATATTGTCACCCTGCTTATTTAATTCATATGCAGAGTACATCATGAGAAATACTGGGCTGGAGGAAGCACAAGCTAGAATCAAGATTGCTGGGAGAAATATCAATAACCTCAGATATGCAGATGACACCATCCTTATGGCAAAAAGTGAAGAAGAACTAAAGAGCCTCTTGATGAAAGTGAAAGAGGAGAGTGAAAAGTTGGCTTAAAGCTCAACATTCAGAAAACAAATATCATGGCATCCAGTCCCACCACTTCATTGCAAATAGATGGGGAAACAGTGGAAACAGTGTCAGACTTTATTTCTGGGGGCTCCCAAATCACTGCAGATGGTGATTGCAGCCGTGAAATTAAAAGACGCTTACTTCTTAGAAGGAAGATTACGACCAACCTAGACAGCATATTAAAAAAGCAGAGGCATTACTTTGCCAACAAAGGTCCGTCTAGTCAAGGCTATGGTTTTTCCAGTGGTCATGTATGGATGTGGGAGTTGGACTATAAAGAAAGCTGAGCATCAAAGAATTGATGCTTTTGAACTGTGGTGTTGGAGAAGACTCTTGCGAGTCCCTTGGACTGCAAGGAGATCCAACCAGTCCATCCTAAAGGAGATCAGTCCTTGGTGTTCATTGGAAGGACTGATGTTGAAGCTGAAACTCCAATACTTTGGCTACCTGATTCAAAGAGCTGACTCATTTGAAAAGACCCTGATGCTGTGAAAGATTGAGGGCAGGACAAGAAGCAGACAACAGAGCATGAGATGGTTGGATGGCATCACCAACTCAATGGATATGGGTTTGGGTGGACTCCAGGAGTTGCTGATGGATAGGAAGGCCTGGAGCATTGTGGTTCATGGGGTTGAAAAGAGCCAGACATCACTGAGAAACTGAGCTGAACTGAAGAAGAAAGAATGAAATATCAAAGAATGGAAATCAGTGAAATTGAAAACAGGAAATAATAGATAAATCTATTAAAAAAACGGTTTTTTAAAAGATTGATAAAATTGGCAAACTTCAGTACACACAAGCAAAACTGTGTCCAACTCTTTGTGACCCCATTAACTGTAGCCTGCCTGGCTCCACTGTTCATGGAATTCTCCAGGCAAGAATGCTGGATTGGGTTGCCATTCCTGTCTCCAAAGATTGATAAAGAAAGACAGAAATTACCAATATCAGTGATGTAACAAGGAACATTATTCAGACCCTGCAGACATCAAATAGGCAGTAAGGGAATACTACAAATAACTCCAAGCATAAATTTGACAACTTAGATAAAAATGGGTCAGTTCCTGAAAAAGTATAAACTACTGTGGCCTATGTGATATTTTAAAAATAATTAGTCTCATCTATAATTATGAAGGAAATTAAATTCTAACTTAAAAAAATCCAAAAGAGGAAAGCTCTCTTCCCATATATGTCTACTGGAGAACTCCACCAAACTTTTAAAGAATTAACATACAATTCTTTTAGAAAATAGAAGAGGAGGGAACTCTTAGCAAGAAGTATTATGAAGTATTACTCTAACACCAACACTAGATAAGACATCACAATGAAAGAAAACTATAGATCAATATACTTTGTGAACAACAAATTGTTAACAACATTAGCATATAGAATTCAGAAATATTTATATAAAACGAATTATACACTTAATACCAAGTGGGTTTTTTTAGTGGCACAATATTGAAAATCAACCTGTGTGACTCACCATATTAACAGAAAGGCAGAAAATTTACAAGATTTTATCAATCAAAGCAGAAAAGGCATTTGACAAAATTCAAATCACATTTATGATAAATTCTCAGGGGGGAAAAAAAACTGAAATAAAGGGGACCTTACTCAACTTCCTCTTTATCAAGTGATAATGAGAAGCTACAAAAAAACTACATCTAACATACTTAGTGGTAAAAGACTGAATGCTTTCCCCTTAAGATCAGGCACAAGTTAAGGATGCCTACTCTCTACACTTATTCAACATTTCACTGGAAGTTCTAGTCAGATCAACAAGGCAAGATAAGGAAACAAAAAGCAGGTGTATTGGGAATGAAGAAATAAACTGTTATTTTCTGATGATACAATGATCTGAGTACAAAAAAGTTAACAAAACATCCTAAAATTAATAAGTGAAATAAGCAGTGTCACAGATTAACAAACAGAAATAAATTACATTTATGTACTATCAATGAGCAAGTAGAAACCAAAATTAATGATAAATACCATTTGCATTTTTCAAAAAAAGCTTAGCTATAAAATTTAACCAAACATATACAAAGACTTTTATGATGAAAACTAAAAAAATGAGTATGAAAGAAATGAAATAAAGATCTACAAAAGTAGAGGGATATATTGTTTTCATGATTGGAAGACTCAGTATAGTAAAGATGTCACTTCTCCCCAAACTGATAAACAGGTTTAATGTGTTTCCCATCAAAATCAGTAGTAGCTCAGCTGGTAAAGAATCCGTCTGCAATGCAGGAGACCCCAGTTTGATCCCTAGGTAGGGAAGATCCTCTGGAGGAGGGAACGGGTATCCACCCCAGTATTCTGGCCTGAGAATGCCATGAACTGTATAGTCCATGAGGTCGCAAAGAGTCGGACATGACTGAGCAACTTTCACTTCACTTCACTTCATCAAAATTCCAGCAGAAATTTTGTAAATATAGACAAGATTATTCCAAAATTTAAATGAAAAAGTAAATGAACTGAAATAGCTAAAACATTTTGAAAAGAAGAATAAAATGGGAAGAACTCTACCCTATAACCAAACTATGTTGTGTTGGTGTTCAGTTCAGTCGCTCAGTCATGTCCGACTCTTTGCGACCCCATAAATTGGTGTAGGGATAGATTAATGGAGCATAATAGAGAAGCCAGACAGTCTCACACTACTAAACACAAGTGATTATTGACAAAAGTACAAGGGAAATTTCATGGAGGAAGTAGTCTTTGAAATAAATTGTGTTGAATGGCCCAGACCACCAGAGAAATAAGACCAGGCTCCACTCACCAGTGGGCAGGAACCAGTCCCTCCCACCAGGAAGTCTGCACAAACTTCTTATATGGCCTTATCCACCAGAAGGCAGACAGCAGAAGCAAGAACTACAGTCTTGCAGCCTGTGAAACAGAAACCACAACCACAGAAACTAGACAAAATAACATGGCAGAGGAAAATATCTCAGATGGAGAATGGGATAAAACCCCAGAAGAATAACTAAGTAATTAGAGATAGGCAATATTACTGAAAAAGAATTCAGAGCAATGATTGTAAAGATGATCCAAGATCTTGAAAAAAGAATAGAGGCATAGATTGAGAAGTTACAACAAATCTTTAACATAAAAACCTAGAGAATCTAAAGAATAGATGAGTTATACAGTAATTGAAATAAAAAACATAGTAGAAGGATCAATAGCACAATAAGTTAAGCAGAAGAATAGATAAGCGAGCTGGAAGACAGAATGGTGGAAATAACTTATGCAGAACAGAATAAAGAGAAAAAATGAAAAGAAATTAAGACAGTCTGAGAGACCTCTGGGTCAACATTTAATGCACCAACATTTGCATTCAGTTCAGTTCAGTTCAGCCCAGTCACTCAGTCGTGTCTGACTCTTTGCGACCCCATGAATCGCAGCACACCAGGCCTCTGTGTTCATCACCATCTCCAGGAGTTCACTCAGACTCACGTCCATTGAGTCTGTGATGCAATCCAGCCATCTCATCCTCGGTCGTCCCCTTCTCCTCCTGCCCCCAATCCCTCCCAGCATCAGAGTTTTTTCCAATGAGTCAACTCTTCGCATGAGGTGGCCAAAGTACTGGAGTTTCAGCTTTAGCATCATTCCTTCCAAAGAAATCCCAGGGTTGATCTCCTTTAGAATGGACTGGTGGGATCTCCTTGCAGTCCAAGGGACTCTCAAGAGTCTTCTCCAACACCACAGTTCAAAAGCATCAATTCTTTGGCGCTCAGCCTTCTTCACAGTCCAACTCTCACATCCATACATGACCACAGGAAAAACCAGAGCCTTGACTAGACGGACCTTAGTCGGCAAAGTAATGTCTCTGCTTTTGAATATGCTATCTAGGTTGGTCATAACTTTTCTTCCAAGGAGTAAGCATCTTTTAACTTCATGGCTGCAGTCACCATCTGCAGTGATTTTGGAGCCCCCCAAAATAAAATCTGACACTGTTTCCACTGTTTCCCCATCTATTTCCCATGAAGTGATGGGACTGGATGCCATGATATTCGTTATGTTGAGCTTTAAGCCAACTTTTTCGCTCTCCTTTCATCAAGAGGCTTTTTAGCTCCTCTTCACTTTCTGCCATAAGGGTGGTGTCATCTGCATATCTGAGGTTATTGATATTTCTCCTGGCAATCTTCATTCCAGCTTGTGTTTCTTCCAGTCCAGCGATTCTCATGATGTACTCTGCATAGAAGTTAAATAAGCAGGGTGACAATATACAGCCTTGACGTACTCCTTTTCCTATTTGGAACCAGTCTGTTGTTCCATGCCCAGTTCTAACTGTTGCTTCCTGACCTGCATACAGATTTCTCAAGAGGCAGGTCGGGTGGTCTGGTATTCCATCTCTTGAAGAATTTTCCACAGTTTATTGTGATCCACACAGTCAAAGGCTTTGGCATAGTCAATAAAGCAGAAGTAGATGTTTTTCTGGAACTCTTTTGCTTTTTCCATGATCCAGCGGATGTTGGCAATTTGATCTCTGGTTCCTCTGCCTTTTCTAAATCCAGCTTGAATGTTAGGGAGTTCACGGTTCACATACTGCTGGAGCCTGGCTTGGAGAATTTTGAGCATTACTTTACCAGCATGTGAGATGAGTGCAATTGTGTGGTAGTTTGAACATTCTTTGGCATTGCCTTTCTTTGGAATTGGAATGAAAACTGACCTTTCCAGTCCTGTGGCCACTGCTGAGTTTTCCAAATTTGCTGGCATATTGAGTGCCGCACTTTCACTGCATCATCTTTCAGGATTTGAAACAGCTCAATTGGAATTCCATCACCTCCACTAGCTTTGTTTGCAGTGATGCTTTCTAAGGCCCACTTGACTTCACATTCCAAGATGTCTGGTTCTAGATTAGTGATCACATCATCATCACTATCTGGGTCGTGAAGATCTTTTTTGTACAGTTCTTCCGTGTATTCTTGCCACCTCTTCTTAATATCTTCTGCTTCTGTTAGGTCCAGACCATTTCTGTCCTTTATCAAGCCCATCTTTCCATGAAATGTTCCCTTGGTATCTCTAATTTTCTTGAAGAGATCTCTAGTCTTTCCCAATCTGTTGTTTTCCTCTATTTCTTTGCATTGATCACTGAAGAAGGCTTTCTTATTTCTTCTTGCCTTTCCTTGGAACTCTGCATTTAGATGCCTATATCTTTCCTTTTCTCCTTTGCTTTTCACCTCTCTTCTCTTCACAGCTTACTGTAAGGCCTCCCCCAGACAGCCATTTTACTTTTTTGCATTTCTTTTCCATGGGGATGGTCTTGATCCCTGTCTCCTGCACAATGTCACGAGCTTCATCCCATAGTTCATCAGGCACTCTATCAGATCTAGTCCCTTAAATCTATTCCTCACTTCCACTGTATAATCATAAGGGATTTGATTTAGGTCATACCTGAATGGTCTAGTGGTTTTCCCTACTGTCTTCAATTTAAGTCTGAATTTGGTAATAAGGAGTTCATGATCTGAGCCACAGTCAGCTCCTGGTCTTGTTTTTGTTGACTGTATAGAGCTTCTCCATCTTTGGATGCATAGAATATAATCAATCTGATTTCGGTGTTGACCATCTGGTGATGTCCATGTGTAGAGTCTTCTCTTGTGTTGTTGGAAGAGGGTGTTTGCTATGACCAGTGTATTTCCTTGGCAAAACTCTCTTAGTCTTTGCCCCGCTTCATTCCGCATTCCAAGGCCAAATTTGCCTGTTACTCCAGGTGTTTCTTGACTTCCTACTTTTGCATTCCAGTCCTCTATAATGAAAAGGACATCTTTTCTGGGTGTTAGTTCTAAAAGGTCTTGTAGGTCTTCATAGAACCGTTCAACTTCAGTTTCTTCAGCATTACTGGTTGGGGCATAGACTTGGATAACTGTGATATTGAATGGTTTGCCTTGGAGATGAACAGAGATCATTCTGTCATTTTTGAGATTGCATCCAAGTACTGCATTTCGGACTCTTTTGTTGACCATGATGGCTACTGCATTTCTTCTGAGGGATTCCTGCCCACAGTAGTAGATATAATGGTCATCTGAGTTAAATTCACCCATTCCAGTCCATTTTAGTTCGCTGATTCCTAGAATGTCAACGTTCACCCTTGCCATCTCTTGTTTGACCACTTCCAATTTGCCTTGATTCATGGACCTGACATTCCAGGTTCCTATGCAATATTGCTCTTTACAGCATCAGATCTTGCTTCTATCACCAGTCACATCCACAACTGGGTAATGTTTTTGCTTTGGCTCCATCCCTTCGTTCTTTCTGTAGTTATTTCTCCACTGATCTCCAGTAGCATATTGGGCACCTACTGACCTGGGGAGTTTCTCTTTTGGTATCCTATCATTTTGCCTTTTCATACTGTTCATGGGGTTCTCAAGGCAAGAATACTGAAGTGGCCTGCCATTCCCTTCTCCAGTGGATCACATTCTGTCAGACCTCTCCACCATGACCCGCCTGCCTTGGGTTGCCCCACAGGCATGGCTTGGTTTCATTGAGTTAGACAAGGCTGTGGTCCTAGTGTGATTAAATTGACTAGTTTTCTGTGAGTATGGTTTCAGTGTGTCTGCCCTCTGATGCCCTCTTGCAACACCTACCATCTTACTTGGGTTTCTCTTACCTTGGATGTGGGTGTATCTCTTCACGGCTGCTCCAGCAAAGCACAGCAGCTGCTCCTTACCTGGATGAGGATTATCTCCTTACCGCCACCGTTCCTGACCTTCAACGTGGGATAGCTCCTCTAGGCCCTCCTGCGTGGCTGCGGGCCCTGGGCCCTGGCCTCGGGTGTGGGTGGCTCCTTCCAGCTGCCGGGCGGCCGCAAGGGCCGGCTCAGTAAGCGCGGGCAGCCGCAAGGGCCGGCTCAGTAAGCGCGGGCGGCCGCGAGGGCCGGCTCACTAAGCGCGGCCGAGAGGAGCTACCCACGTCCGAGGTCAGGGGCAGCTGAGAGGAGACACCCTGCATCCGAGGTCAGGGCGGTGGCTGGGAGGCGCTACCCCGTATCCGAGGCCAGTGGCTGCCGGGAGGAGACACCCCACTTCCGAGGTCAGAGGTGGCCGGGAGAAGCCACCTCACGCCCGAGGCCAGGGGCAGTGACCCTGAGGAGCCACCCCGAGCCCAAGGCTAGGGACGGCAGCTGGAAGGAGCCACGTTTGCATTATATAGATCATAGAAGGAGAAGACAAAGAGAAAAGACCTAAGAAAGTATTTGAAGATATAATAGCTGAAAACTTTCCTAATGTGCATGCTCAGACTCTCAGTCATATCCAACTCTTTGCAGCCCCATGGACTAGAGCCTGCCAGGCTCCTCTGTCCATGGAATTTTCCAGGCAAGAATACTGGAGTGGGTTGCCATTTCTTACTCCACGGTATCTTCTTGACCCAGGGATCAAACCCACGTCTCTTGCATCTTCTGCACTAGCACGCTGATTCTTTACCAGTAGTGCCACCTGGGACGTCCCAAAAACTTTTCCTAATATGGGAAAGGAGACAGTTATCCAACTCCCCAAAGTGCTGAGAATTCCAGGAAAGAAACCCAAAGAGGAACACATCAAGATACATAGTAATCAAATTGATAAAAATTAAAGACAAAGCAAAAATACTAAAAACAACAAGAGAAAAGCAATAAGTAACACACAAAGGAACTCCCATAGGTTATCAGCTTATTTCTCAGCAGAAATTTTGCAGGCTAGAAGGGAATGGCACAATATACTTAAAGTAATAAAAGGGAAGAACCCACAACTAAGAAAACTCTAGGCTCTCTTTCATATTCAATGGAGAAATCAAAACATTTACTGGCAAGCAAAAGCTAAGAGAACTGAGCAACATCAGATCCGCTTTATAACATGCTAAAGGAACTTCTTGAGGTGGAAAAGAGAAGGCTATTACTAGAAACAAGAAAATTTTGAATGGAAAAGCTTATTGGTAAAGGCAAACATACAGTAAAGATAGGAAATTATCTACACACAAATATGATATCAAAACCAGGAATTGTGAGACAAGGAGAGGACAAATGAAGGATACTGGAAATGCATTTTAAATTGAAAGATCAGCAACTTAAAACAATCTTGTTTATAAGTGTGTTAGTTGCTCGGTCATGTCTGACTCTTTGTGACCCCATGGACTATAGCCCACCAGGCTGCTCTGTCCATGGGATTTCCCAGGCAAGAATACTGGAGTGGGTAGACATGTCCTTTTCCAGGAGATCTTTTTGACCCAGGGGTCAAACCCACATCACCTGCTTGGCAGGAGGATTCTTTTACCACTGAGCCACCAGGGAAGTCCCTTGAAAAAACAATAGATATATGTTTAATTGAATCATTTTGCTGTACACCTGAAGTGAACACAACTTTGTTAATCAACTATATTCCAATATAAAATAAAAATTTTAAATATTATGTTGGAGCAATTAGATATCCACAGGCAAACAAGAAAAAAAGCCTCTAAACTGAACCTCAGCCTAAATCACTCCTTATTTAAAAATTAACTCAAAATGGATCATATAGTTAAATTTAAACCACCAAATTGTGAACATGTAGAGAAAAGTAAGAGAAAAATTGGGGAACCTATGATTGTTGAAGACTTTTCAGGCATAGTATAAAGTCTGATCCATAAAAGAAAAAAATGATAAATTGATCATCAAAACTAAAAACTTTTATTCTGAGAATGATTAAAGGATTAAAGTACAAGTTATAGATATGGAAAAAATATTTTCAAACCAATTAGCTGACAGAAGACTCAGAATATGTTTTTAAGAGTCTTAAACTTAACAGTAAAGAAAACACATTCTTAGAAAATGGGCAAAATACATGAAGACACATTTCACAAGAGGTTATACTGATCAGAGATCATATTTAATACTGTCAACCACCAGGGAAGAACAAATAAAGACTACGATGAGATATCACATCACACCTGTTGAATAGCTCACATAAAAAGTAATGATGGTACCAAAAATTAGCAAAAGTGTGGAGAAAATAGGTCTCTCTCATATTTCTGGTAGAAATATAAAATGACACAACCATTCTGAAAAAATAGTTTAAAAATTTCTTTAGAAACTAAATATGCATTTTCTACACAAGCCAGAAATTGCTCCCCTGGGACAGTTAGCCTAGGGAAATGAATACTAATATCCACATTAAAGTTTGTACATGATTATTTAAGGCAGTTTTATTTGCAGTAGCCAAAAACTGTAAATAACCAAAATATTCTACAATTGGCTTCCCTGGTGGCTCAGATAGTAAAGAATCTGCCTGTAATGCAGGAGACTTGGGTTCAATCCCTGAATAGGGAAGATACCCTGGAGAAGAGAATGGCTACCTACTCCACTATTCTTGCCTGGAGAATTCCATGGACAGAGTCTGGCAGGCTACAGTTCATGGAGTCACAAAGAACCGACTAATTCTTTCATGTTAACTTAAACAAATTGTGGAATACTGCTCAGCAACAAAAAATGAATTATTGATACACATGGCAACTTGGATTGATCTTAACAGCATTGTACTGCATGCATGCTCAGTCCTGTCTGACTCTTTGTGACCCCATAGACTGTAGCCTGCTAGGCTCCTGTCTCCATAGGATTCTCCAGGCAAGAATGCTAGAGTGGGTTGCCATTTCTACTCCAGTGGATCATTTTAACCCAGGGATCAAACCCACATCTCTTGTGTCTCCTGCATTGGCAGGCAGATTCTGTATCACTGAGACACCTGGGAAGCCCCTTAATGGCATTATTTTGAGCCCCAAAGGGCAATCTCAAAAGGCTGTATATGGTACGATTTCATTTATATAACATTCTCAGAAGGAAAAAATTATAGAGATGGAGAATAGATTAGTGGTTGCCCAAGTTAGGAATGTCTAGGAAGAAGGACATGTCTATTGAAGAGTAGCATAAGGGACATACTTGTGGTGATAGGATAGTTCTGTAACTTAACTGTAGTGGTAGTTACACAGATCTCTACATGTGATAACACAGAACTCGACATACATCATAATGTATAGTGTCAGTTTCCTGGTTTTGATATCATACTATAATCATATAAGATGTAACCAATTAGGAAAACTTGTCAAAGGGTACATAGGACCTCTCTGTACTATCATTACAACTTTTTTTAAAAAGTGCAATTATTTTAAAATAGTTAAAAAATTTTTAATGAAGAAATTTAGACATTCTCAGATTAACAAAGTAGAGTTAATTAATCACAAAGAGTCCTATCCTACAAGATGTACTAAAGAGAGTTCTTCAGGCTTAAAAGATAGGACACTAGAGAGCAACTCAAATCCTCATGAAGAAATAAAAGCACCAGTAAACGTAATTAATAAGTAAATACAAAAAATCTTATAAAATATTTTAAATTTACTCTTCTCTTTACTGATTTTGACTTCTGTGTAAAATAATAATTACAAATCTGCACTAATGGGCTTACAATGGAAAGTAAGAGAGTTATAGTGAAGCAAAGTTTCTGTATACCACTGGAAATAAATTAGTATTAATTTCAGATAGTTTGATTTAAATTGAGATATATATTGCAATCCTCATAGCAAACACTAAGGAAATAGCTTTAAAATATATAGTAAAAAGGCCAGGTATATGAAAGTGTTGGTGCCTTCCAATTAATTTTGCTGTGAAACTAAAACATCTCCAAAAATAAAGTCTAATTTTAAAAAAAGCAAATTACCAAAATAAAAGAAAAAGAATTTAAATATATACTTGATAATATTTACACAAAAGATGGCAATAATTAAAGAATGACAAATATATAAAACAAAAGATGGCAATAATTAAAGAGTGACAAATATATAAAACAAAAAATGGCAATAATTAAAGAATGACAAATATATAAAACAATTTCAAAATGGCAATGTAAACCCTACCACTTTTATTTAGTACATCTAATGTAAGTGTATTAAGCACTCCAAATAAAAGGTAGGAGTTGTCAGGATGGATTAAAATTAGGATCCAATTTTATACATCCAATTATATATAAAGTGTGTTTATACAAGAGACATACTTTAGATTCAAAACCACAAATAGATTAAAGTAAAATAATGGAAAATATTTCTAATCACTAAGTAAAACACCATGCAAACAGTAACTAAAAGAACTGAAATGACTAGTTTATTATCAAGAAAAATAGGCTTTAAGACAAAAAACGCTTACTTAAGACAAAAAAGCTTCTGAAGACAAAGAGGGACATTCTATATGAAACAAAGTTCAATTCAGAGGGAAGTTATAATAACTATAAATATGTAAATATATGTATATATGTATGTACTTGACAGAGCCCCAAAATATATGAAACAAAAACTGACAGAATTGAAGAGGGAAATAGATGATACAATAATAATTGGAAAGGTCATTTTCAGTAATGGATAGAACAACTAGACAGCAAAGCAACCAGGATATAGAAGACTAATGACAATTTTGACCTATCAAAATGTTTCTTGGAGCTTACAATGTTTCATGCAATGACAGAAGAAATACTCATTATTTTCAATGTACGTGGAATATTCCTCTGGATACACCACATACTAAGCCATAAAATAATGATAATTTTCAAGGATTGAAATCATACAAAGTATGTTCCCTAACCAAAATGGAATTATATTAGAGATTAACCACAGAATAAAATATATGGAAATTTTCCACTAATATCTGGAAATTAAGAAACATATTTCTAAATGATGTGTGAATCAAAGAAGAAATTATGAAATAAACTATAAAGTGTTTTAAAATAAGTATGAAAACACAACACCTCAATATTTGTGAGATGTGGCTAAAATAATACTTAGAGGAAATTTTATGATTTTAAATATCTATATTGGAAAAGAAAATATGTCAACTTGAAATCATGATAAAGGAAAATTATGAAAAAAATTTATGCCAACAAATTAGAAAACTTAGGTGAAGTGGCCAAATTTGTAGAAAAACACAAACTATCAAAACTAACTCAAGAAGAAATAAAATACCTTAGTATACCTAGTTAGTCTTTTCACAAAGATAAGTTCAGGCCTACATACACTCACTAGCAAACTGTATCAAATACTCAAAAAGAAATAATACCACTACTCCACACACTCTTCCAGAGAATAGAGGCAGAAAAAACACTTTTCAATTTACTCTGCAAGGCCAGTATCATTATCATACCAAAGTTATGCAGAAACATCACAAGAAAAGAATACTACAAGCCAGTATCATGAATATAGATGCAAATATTAGAAAACAAAATCTAAGAACATATAAAAATGATTATACACCATGATCAAGTGGTATTTATCCCAGGAATGCAAGGTTGGTTTAACATCCAAGTATTGATTAATGTAATACACCATATTGAAACAGCATAGGCAAAACCCACATGATTATCACAATATATATAGAAAAAACATTTGACAAAATAATTCATGGGGTCACAAAGAGTCGGACACGACTGAGCGACTGAACTGAACTGAACTGAACTGAATATCTATTCGTGATAAAAATTCAGCAAGTATGGAGCAAGATAGTTTTCCTCAACCTGATGAAAGCCATCTACAAAATGTTTCCTGCAGGAAACATTAGTTTTAATGGAGAAAGGGTGAAGGTTTTATTTCTAAGACCAGATAAAAGACAAAGATGTCCACTCTCACCACTTCTATTCAAATTATACTGGAGGTTCTAGCTGGCACAAAATGAAAGGGAAAAGAAAAGGCATGCAGATCAGAAACAAAAAAGCAAAACTGTGCCTAGGTGTGGATGACATGATAGAACATCCTAGAGAACTAACAAACTATAACAACAGCAACAAAATAACTCCTAGAACTAACAAATGAATTCAGCAAGAGCACAGGATACATGATCAATACACAAAAATATTTTTATGTTCCTGCAATTAATAATATGAAAATAAAATTGAATATATTTCATTCATAAAAACATTAAAGTTGAGAAATAAATTTAATAGAAGTGCAAATCTTATACACAGAAAGTTACAAACATTGCAGAAAGATTTTTTTTCAACATCTAAATTAATGGAGATACAGTCAATATTCTTGCATTGGAAGGCTCACTATTGTTAAGACAGCATTTCTTTCCAAATTGATCTATAGAAT